>NC_048600.1:111388734-111739984 GCF_003668045.3 Cricetulus griseus
ATGCCCTCCACAAATGCACTGCGGCACAGTCACACCTCACATACACATAGAGTAAACATAAGATAATGTGATTTAAGAAAAAGTCCCAATGACATACAAATTTTATAGTTTCTTTTTTCCTTAGATATAAGTGATAACCACAGCCAAAGATCTAGATGCCATTAGTTACCCCACATTTTCAAAGAATTCTTAGCTACAAACTCGGGGGAATGATAGTAGGAAAAGCTCCTCAGAGGCATTGTGAAAATTCATACTAAATCTCAACTCAGGCTCTTCAGCATTACAATAAAGCTATGACGGAAAGAATCAAAATGGAGAGCGGGCACTTGTTTAACGCAGGGCTGGGAGTGGATATCTCTGAATGGTATATGGAATTAATAGGATTCAAGGCAAAACAAACTACTCTCAGATTCAAGGAAGTTGGTGGGGACTGTCTACCTTTCTCTTATTTATAGGGAAGTGGAATCAGTATTTGGTATTCTTGGACCAAGTGTTTCACAGTGGTCAGAACCCAAAATAGGTTTAACAGGTGGCTGGCCTATGGGACAGGTTCTGTAAGTCATCTTACCCTGGAGCTGTCTGCTGCCCTTTTCTATGCCTGCTTTCTCTGGACATAGGAAATTGGGAGCCTTAATAGCAAAAAGGGAGATGCTGAAGGAAGCAAAGAAACACTGGGTAACTTGGAGATAGTTGTGGTCCGAAGTTAGGGGATCTGCCAAATGGATTGTCTGTGGATAACAAAGGGTTGGATCCCATCATATATTAGTTACAGTTAGTCTGTTGTACTATAATTGGCAGAAAAGAGGAATGTGGGGTTGGTCTTTATGCAAACACCTTTTCCCTTCCTAGGAAATGTATGATAGACCTACTTGCCCAAATTGCAACAAATGTGCAAACCTTTCAGCTTCATAACCAGGGTGCCTTAGAACTCCTCTTAAAGAAGCCTTGATGAACAGAAGAACCTTAAATCCAAGCTGGTGATCTGGTCTAAAATCAGGTTGCCTCCTCTAAGTTACAATCTTGCATTACCTATGTATTAATGCTAATGCTCTTTGCCCTTTATAGTAATTCCATGTTTCACAGCTTCTATTTCTATTGAATTTCCTGCTAGATATCTAAGTATTGAGGCCATTGTTTTGCACTTACCAGCCTGGGAGCTAGTTCCTTGAATGTAGGAATCTGGAACAGTCAACTCCTCTTGAAGCATTCTTAAGATTCATCTGGCAATTTGGGGGGAATTCAGGTTTAAGAGAATTGGAGAAAAAGCTGTAGCGGGTAGCTGTCAACAATATAATTTCCTGTGCATGACCAAAGACTCTCTGTTTTCTGATCCCTTGTCTCATGTCTGATATAGCCTCTTATTTTTCTTTGCAGATGGCAGCAGCAGGGATGGCCCCTAAAGAACTCGGGGACACCCATCAGTTACTTTGCATCCGGAGCCTGTCAAACAGTCTCATCCACAATACTTGAAGCCAGGTAGGGACTTAAAGTCAGTCAGAAGCCACTAGCCTGATTTTACATCGAGTAGCATCCCACTCATGGCCAGGGACATTTCTTGTCCTTTCCTGAGATCTCCAGAAGGGTTCCTGAGCTTTTTATTTGACCCTGTTCTGAGGTCCTACCTTCTAGTTAACAAGTTCTCTTCCAGTTAGAATGGGTGAGCCCCTCTCTAGCAGTAGCAGTTATTTCATTTCTATGTTAATGGATATTCCTCTACAGAGTAGTGCTGGTATTATTGTTATTATTATTATTTTAAAGATTTATTTATTCATTATGTATACAGTGTTCTGTCTGTATATGTGCCTGCAGGCCAGAAGAGGGCACCAGATCTCATACCGCATGGTTGTGAGCCACCATGTGGTTGCTGGGAATTGAACTCAGGACCTCTGGAAGAGCAGCCAGTGCTCTTAACCCCCTGAGCCATCTCTCCAGCCCCTTAGTGCTGGTGTTGTATTCAGTTATTCTCAGTCTCCTTTAGGATAGACATCTCACTTACCCATACCCCTTTATACACAACACATTTTTTCCCAAAAACATTTTTTGTTTTTGTTTTCTTTAAGTCAAGATAGGACAATACTAGCTCTTCTCATTGCCTCTAACCAGCTTCACTACCTTCTTGTAGGTTCAGTGGGAGATTACGCCTGTCCAAATACTGCATGAAACACCTGAAGTAGAGGCCTGCAGCCTGCTTCCTCTGCCTTCAGTACCCAGAACCAGCACCTCCACCTTTCTTCCCTGATAGTAGGTTGCGTTGCTTCACCCACCTCACACATTAGGACCTCTGTCTCTGTCTCTCTGTCTCTTGTGTCTCTCTCCCTTCCCCCCAACTCCACAGATGACCTGGGACTATAACTTCTACATCTAGCTTCTCAATGAATTTTTGTTGTTGTTCAGTGTCTCTAAAAAGGGAAGTCATTTGTCACTCAGCAATTTCCAAGTCCTAGTCTTTAGAGGTTTCCCTTCTCATGTGCATCACTTTTTCTGTAGTTCAAAACCATTTCCCTCATTTAGCAGGTATGTAAAGTGCCCTATAAACAGAGTTTACACTGGTGAAGAGTGACACAGTAACAAATACCCTTTCTCTTGGAAGCTGAAAGTCTGAAGGCCTACTGGAAAGTACCTGGATCTTTTGAGAGTGTGTAACTAGTGTATTCCTTAGGACCAGCATCTTGGGCTGGGCAGTGGTGGCACATTCATTTAATCCCAGCACACAGGAGGCACAAGCAGATGGATTTCTGAATTTGAGGCCAGCCTGGTCTACAGAGCAAGTTCCAGAACAGCCAGGACTACACAGAGAAACCCTGTCTCAAAACAAAAAACAAAAAACAACAAGCATCTTATCTAACCCCCACATACTCAGGAATGGAAAAGGAATGACTCTAGGGTAGAATCAACCACCAGATGTTACTCTTTTAAAAGTATGGATGTCCACTTTATTTTGGGGCCTGTGGAGAGTTGTAGTGGGGTTAAAGCATCTTCCTGCCTCCTGGATGGTAGAAGTGACACTGCTTTATCCTTCTGACTCTCTGGCCCCTTTCTCAGCAGTGCCTCTCACTTGAGCAGCCCAGATAAGCCAAAGCAGCAGGCCTAGATAAGTACCTGCTCTAAGTCAGGTGGTACTTGCCCTGGGAGCATGGGTGACAGAGTGAGTAAGAGAGATAAAGTAGATGTTAGAAAGCATCTAATACCCCCAGGAAGTAGTCAGGTAGTACATATGCATTTAGTTCCTTGGTGGCTTTAGAGAGCACCAACAGGCGATTCCTCAAAGCAGTCTACCTAGTGGGGCAACTGCAGTCCTGATTTCTACCACACGAGGGCACTGCTGGCCAATTAAAACTCAAGCCCCTGAGGAAACAGTTGGATGAGGGCACTCTTTCCAGGTACAGGATCAGAAGCACTCCCAGAGAGCCAGAGAACTTAGACCAGAAGCTGGAAAAATAACTGACATTGCTTGTTATTCCTTTAAAATGGCCCTTCAGGCCTGCTGATTGAGTGGGTGCCTAGCTGAACTTAGAAGTTCCAGGTACTCTTGTCTTCAAACCCACTGTCAAACCCACTGTCCCCTTGCCCCAAAGATGTTGAGTTCTAGTCCAGGACGGTGGGATTGGTTGGATTTCAGAGGGGAAAACTTTTTAACAAGTATTTAAAGAAAAGTATCTTTGTTGGTGAGAAAATATTGAGAAACCTAAGAAACCTCATCCCCCCCCCCCCAACTCCCGCCCCAAACCTACAGAATTCAAGTCTAGTAGATCTTTGTATCTGATCGGGCAAAACACACCCAGGACTCCAGAGAGCTCTGAGCCAAAAATAAAGCAGAAAATAGCATGAGGGGGACTGCTTTGGCTATGAGCCTCATGCTACTCTATGCCATGTCATGGCTCTTCTGGGTATGCCAAGTGGCTTGGGCCCAATGGGACTGAGGACTCCACAGTTTACCCTCAGAAGGTCTTCCAGAATGAACAAGCTCAGGGAAATGACAGAGGTTTTCCTCCTTTTCCTTCCCCTATGCCTGAAGGCCCCTCCCCAGGAGGACAGCTTGATTAAACAGTCGGTGCTGCTGGAATTACTGCACAGCTGGTGCTCCCCCCAGCACCCTGAGCAGAGCAGCAGTGCAGATTAAAATCTCCAATTAGCGTTAAAGTGAAGTGAGGAGGTGCTGAGGCTGCCAAGGCAGCCAGGCCGAAACCCTGAATTGGCACCCTTGCTCCTGCCTGATACTGAGTGCCGCCCTAGTCAGTCCTTCCTAACAGTATCCAGTGTCTGTTAGACTTGTGTCACTTGGGGACAGGGGAGGACTTGGGTTGGAGGCAGGTGCCCTACCTGGCAAGATACTAGGATTCCATAGGGTGGAAAAAAATGAGATCATTCAGTGACTGTCAAGGAGATGCCCTATGCACAGCCTACTAGGCAGCCAGACCATGGTAATATTAATGCTACTGCTGCTGTTTTTGCTTAGAGAAAGAGCCAACAGGAAAGGTCTCTGAGTATTTTTATCTAAGGTGCTCAGGGACATGGTATTCATATGAACATCTATCTGTGTGTGTTTTATCCTATCTGACCCATCTGTTCCCACCCAAATTATGACTCCTTTCTTCCTCTCTCCATCCTTTCTCAGCTTCCTTGTAGGCAAGGGCAGACATAGCTAAGCTCTGGAACATCACCATACTCTGACACCTAGGTTCCAGTCAGTTGCCCTTTATCTTCATAGTTTGGGAAATAGCAGAGGTATACCAAGATGAATCAGACCCTTCCTACCCCTGAACATCTTATCTACTCTAAAGATCCTTCTACCATTTATACTTCTGTTCCTTGTCTATCAAAGTCAGAAGCAGGGCAGTACAGCGAGCCATGCCCTCTGATTGCCCTCTGCCCCTTTAAGAGAAATGGAGGTAGATATCCAGCTGACTTAACCTACTCACACCTCCAGAAATTAGACACCAGGGCATGGTGCCACCCTCCCAGACTGGCACATGCTACCCTGGCAGAGGTTCAAGCACACCCCCCCCCATGTCATACTCCTATCCTACGTCTTCCTCTATTCCCTCTCTCCACATCTTTTTTTTTTTTTTTTCTCAGCTCAAAGCACAGCTGAGCCTTAAAAAGGGGGGTGAGGGTGGAAAGACCAAGCTGGGGCAGGGGGGTGTAGAGCTCCAATAGCACGTTTTCACCTGCCATTTAATTGGATGTATTTTTAATTAATGGGACCTCAGGGACCAACATGAGACAATCTGATCTCTGAATAGGGACAGGGGAGGGATTGGATAAGGGAGGAGGATTGGGCCACTGGGTGCGGTTACCAGGAACCCAGGCCCATCAATCACTGGCCACTTTGCGTTCTGGCATGGAGAATATCGAGGTGGAGGAGGAGGGGAGGCACTGGGGAAAGGTGCCAGGATTTCCCCCCAACTGCCAGGACCTCCAAAAGAGATGGAATTGTGCTGATTGACTCAGGTCTGCAGCCTTAAATTTACATCCAGATTAGTAGGTTAAAACTGTTTTCTTACTCTTATAGTTGAGTATAAGATTATGACAGGGAGGTGGGGTTGAACTTTGAGGTCCCTAAAGAGGAAGAATAAGAGCTAGGGACCATGGACCTGGGACTGTGGTCAAGGAGATTTGGAAAGAACAGAGTTTGGGGCCCATTCTATACATTTCTGTGGGAAATAGTGCCATAGAGGGTATAGGCAAATTGATATGCAAATGAGACCTGGTGATTTCGGGTCTGAATCTTAGAACCTTGATGTTGTAAGAAGGGAACTTGGAGCTCATCTTGCCTGACCCCTTCATTGTACAGGTATGGAAACCAAGACCCAGAGTGGAGGAACCAATTGAATCCTGCCCTGAAGTTGCTTTGTGTTCTGGATTTGGAGAGTTCCTGGGAGCATGGGGCAAGAAAAAGTAGGTAGGTAAGGAAGGAAGTGAAGTGAAGTGAAAACCATAAGCATGATGTTCTTGTCCTCCAAGACATGTCTGACATGTCAAGTGACTCTCGTCACTGTCTTCTGACTGCTGCTTAGAGAAGTAAGACGGGAGCAACCTCCTTTGTGCAACCTGTTTCAGAGGTCATTATCCATCTTTGCCTCCAGCCCTTCTCTATAGGATTTTGCCATTTTGTTTTTTAAGATCTAAGGGATGGAAATGCTTCCGCTACCTCAGCTACGTAACCAAAAGGCAAATCTTCCACATAAAACTTAATTTTTTTTTTTTTTTTTTTTGAGACAGGGTTTCTCTGTGGCTTTGGAGCCTTCCTGGAACTCGCTCTTGTAGACCAGGCTGGTCTCGAACTCACAGAGATCCGCCTGCCTCTGCCTCCCAAGTGCTGGGACTAAAGGCATGCATCACCACCACCCGGCAAAACTTAATTTTTTTTGTTTTGTTGGTGGTGGTTTTGTCTGTTTATTGTTTTTTTGAGACAGGGTTTCTCTGTGAAATAGTCCTGTCCTGTAGACTAGGCTGGCCTCGAACTTACAGGCATCCTCTTGTGAGGCCCTCCCCCATAAGACTAATTTTTTAAATGGAATTTGTTTGTTTGTTTTTTGAGACAGGCTTTATGTAACAGTCCTGGCTGTCGTAGAACTCATTCTGTAGACTAGGCTGGCCTCGAACTCATTGAGATTGACCTGCCTCTTCCAGTAGAGTACTGGGATTAAAGGCGTATGCAACCACTGCCTGGCATTTATATGGAAATCTTATCACAATTGTCCATGCTACCATATAAGCCACTAGAAGAGTTATGCCAAAATGTCAAAGACAGTTTTACCCCTCTTGTCCCATGACTATAATGCAAGGACTTCAATGCAAGGTCCTGTAAAACAAATTAGAAATGTTGCTGAATTAATGTAGTATCCTGGCCTTAGGTCCCTTCTGTAGTGCACAACACTGCTCTTGTAGTGTTGTATTATCCTAAAGAGAAGGGCATATTTCCAACCTGTCTATATCCCCATTCCCTTATTTCCTTCATTGCTCTTAATGCTAGGGCCAGGGAAAGAAGGATGAATGAAGGTAATAGAGGACTATCCTACCAAGTTGCCAAAGGTGGCATTCTCAGAATTCTCTTTTCTCAAAATCTTCAACATTCTTTGATCTGTGCTTCATGGGGCTAAACTGGGCTGGAGGCAAGGATAGAATGTAGGGTTAGAAGAAATACCAATAGAATTTGCCACACTTTCCAGCTCTCATCCTTACCTTCCTTCCACCCCTAGAACTGTCTTCTATCTTAGTAACCTGTTTTTACCCTCAGGCCATTGAAAAAAAGCAGGATCTGACTCTACAGCTTCTTACCTTGTCCTGATCTGCCTTAGACTGTCGGGCTGTCATGGTCTGTTACAGACAGGGTGAGAGGCTCTCATATCCCCCTAGGACAATCTGGAAAAAAATCCTTCTAGGCCCCTTTCTGCTTTCAAGGGCCTCAGGACTGTCCATATCAGGAAACTGTGCCAAAGGCTGTCCTGTCAGGGAGATGAGGAAGAAGAGAAGATAGGACACTGACACTTTAGAACTGAGACCAAGGGCTGGAGAGATTGGCTTAGTCGTTAAAGCCTGGGCTCACAACCAAACATATAAGAATTGAGGCCTATAGTTCCACCTGTCGGACTGGCTGCTCAGCATAGTGCAGGACATTCCTAGTGAATATTGTGTGGGGCTAGGGGCTCCTCGTTACAGAATTGCTGTTTCTAGTCTGGAACACAGAGCAATGAAGAATGGCACACAGCAAAGGAGAGAAGCTACTTTCTGTATACAAGCCTGCTGCTCTCTTTTTTACTCTTGGTAATTGGCTCATCTCTACTCCGGTGTACTGGAGGCATAGGGAAGCATTCACTCTACATTCTGGATATTCTCTGAGGAATAGAGTTGCTTTCCCTCCCTCCAGTTCTACCAGGTCTGCCATCTACTCCTCAGGTCATCCTTAAGCCCATGCCTGCTCTGAAGCCCAGAAGAAACTCAGGTCCTTTGTGGGAAAATACTTAGATATGAAGTACACATGGTAGGAAAAGGTAGCAGTACCCAGAATTCCCTGCCTTCTGGGACTAGTCAGCATTGGCCTAGCATTTAGATTTTTCTGTGTTGAGGGTAGATCTGTAAATCTGAGCCTCTCACCTTGATATTTAGATATTATGCAGATCTCCCTGTATCTTCCAGGGCCATAGACAGAAAGGAAAGCAGAGAAAAAGGCATTGACAGAGGTAGCAGTGTTATGGTGCCCAAAAGAAGAAACAGGCCAGAGCTGAAGCCAGGAGGAGATGTCTGCTTCTGAAACAGCATTCTTGCCTCATCTTCTTCCGCTTCCTTTTACGTGCTGCTGAGGTGATATGCCCAAGTGTGCCAGCCGTCCTAGCTGGTGATCCTGCTCTGCTGTGCAGGCAGCCAGCACTGTGGCACTGCACAGAGCACAAGCTCGGGTCTCCCACTCCTTTGCTCATTCATCTCTGTGTCTGTGTTGCAGATTCCTAGGGATGAAATAGAGTGTGTGGGGGGTGCGGCTGGAGAGATGGCTCAGCGATTAAGAGCACTGGCTGCTCTTCCAGAGGACCCCGGTTCAATTCCCAGCAACCACGTGGCAGCTCACAACTGTCTGTAACGCCAGTTCCAGGGTATCTAACACCTTTACACACACATACATGAACATAAAAAAAAAAAGAAATAGAGTGCTGTAGCCCTATGGTATGGTGGGCACTGGGGCTCTCCAGATACATATCTGGCTGTCTGTAAGAGGGGGAGGAAGAAGGTTGCTGGCAGCTCAGCAGAGCTTGAGGTTCTGGTGACTCACAGCAATGGGGGTGGTTCATGAAAACAACAGAGGGGAAGGGGGATCAAGTCTGTTAGAGTTCTCTTTTGCCCCAGTCCTGCCCACTCTAAGCTCTGTAGATGGAAAATCTCTCATCTAGATTAGGAGATGTCCCAGCTATGAAAAGAAGGGAGGGTAAGAAAGAAGTAAGCAGAAGAGACTGAGTTCTCCCAGTAAAGAAAGAGTAAGACATCACCCACTATCTCCACAGGCTACATAGGGAATATTGGACATCTATTTGTGGCAGGGCAGCCCAGAAATCCTGGGTACCTTCCAAAAGAGGGTTCCTGCCTAGAACTCTATGTACCCAGATAAAAGCTTTTTTTTGGGGGGGGGGGTTTGTTTGCCAGAATCTTACTATATAACCCAAGCTGGCCACCAAGTCTCAGTACTGTCTCATCTTCCAAAGTACTGTAACTATAAGCATGTATATTACCTTGCCTAGTACCAGAAATTTCTTTTTGGAGATTATTTTATATATGTGGGTGTTTTGCCTGCATGTATATCTGGTGTTTCACATGTGTGCCTGGTGACTGTATTGTGAAAACCAGAAATGAGCAACAGATCCTCTGGAATTGGAGTTACAGGTGGTTTCAACCACCTTGTGAGTGCTGGAAACTGATCCTGGGTCTCTACAAGAGCAGCAAGTGCTCTTAATCACTGAGCTCTCTTTCCAGCCACGTGGAATTTCTTAATAGAAAAACAAATACTACTGTAAGACCAGACCCAGGAAGGAATGCTACCTGTGCTTCCTGCTCTCCTCACTAGAATCGGGTACCTTGGACCAGAGAGGAGCATCTAGCAGCACTTAGACTGCTGAACCGGGTACTGGTACAGGCTGGGAAATGGCTGTGGCCATCAATGTTCAGAAGTGCTGGTATTCTTCTCTCTCACAGGTCAGGGGGGCAAACTGCATCTCCTCCATCCTTTCTCAGTCAGTGACTGGAAATGGCAAGAAGAGAGCAATGGGGACTTTGGATACTAGTATATCCAGACACATGACCATAAACACCCTGACTTCTGGCCTCAGAAGAGAGGGTTGGGTGTGTATTCTGTGATAGATGGTGAGTTCTTGTCTGTCTGTATCTGTTCCTTTTATCTCTGGAAGCTCTGCTTTCTAGCCAGAGTGAGGGTTTTCTTCCCATCTACTGGTGACCCAGACATGACTTTGGTTGGACAGAGACAGATTAACTGTTCTTCATGCAGGAAGATGAAATCAGTTTTACTCTTCCTCCTTCCTGGCAGTGTCAGGAGCCCTAAGACCCATTACTAAAGCTTAGTTCTGACCTAAGCCAACACATTATCTAGCCCTGGATATAAAACTTGTACTATGAGGGGGAGCCTAGGTATACAGTGAGGTATAGGCAGGAATGTTCGGGGGAGGGGGGGGGAGACTTTAGCCCCAGGAGAGACACCACATTCTCCTTGATCCTCTTCCCTTCCAAATTCCTTTCTCTGCTCCCTATTCTTTCACCTCTCACTGGCCAGCTCAGGTATTGGCCACCTGATTACCTCCAGTCTGATTAGATATGGCAAATAGTTATCTTTCCTTACACATACTTCTGCCCCTTCCTTTCTTCCCAGCTGAGAAGATAGCTGAATTTGAATTGTTCCTACCACTGACTATCACAGGATCTGAATTGTGTTCCCAGCCTCTACTGCCCAGCTTGACTCCACAACTGCCTTTGGATTGGGAAGCACTCATCAGCCTCATCTTCCCCTGCAAGTATACCCATGCCTGAACTGCAGTATATATGGCATCAAGACCCTACTCTGGAGCAGAGGGCAGTCCTAGAGGTGCAACTGGGGTTTTGGCCCTAAATGTGTGTATGCCTGTGTGTTGGGCACACTGGTTTATTAGTGTTATTTCAGCATTGTGATGCAGAGAGAGTAAGTGTAACAGCTGCTCCTTGCTTGCAGTGTTTATTGTTACCTAGAGACAACCTCCTGGCTTTTTCCCAGATTCCCCCCCCCAACCCAGCCCCCTCCCTGCCAACAATCCTGTTCTCTCCACACTGATGGGAAATTTATAGCTTGCCCATATCATGCCATTAACTCTCTCCTGTCCATAGAGTAGATGGGTCAAGGGAAACCAAAGTAGAGAGTGAGCATGCTTTGAACCCAGAGTAGAATAATGTATAAAGAACAGAGGGAGGAAGGAGACATATCCTTCCATTCTGTGTCCAGTTTTTAGGCCCCAGCCGTTCTACTATCCAAGTACATCTGCTTAGTTTCTGAGATCAGATAAGATCAGTCACATTTGGGTGGTATAGCCAGAAACCCAGTTCTTCTGGCTCTTATATGAGAAGAAAAGAAGAAAGAGTTTGGGATCTGGCTTTGAGACCCCAGAAGAGCTCCTCTGGACCTGGCCTTGGGATCTTGACATCTTCCTGTCAAAATTATTCTCTTCCCTGGCCATCTCTATAGTCCTTTATTGGATTGTCCATCCTTGAGCAAATACTGCAAGATAGTATTGGAGTGGAAGGGGAATGCAGAGTTGCAGAATCCATAGCCCCTCCTTGTCTAAGCAAGGTAACTGTGGATGTTGCATGGAGACAGGAGGTCTAGCCTGAGAGATAATGGTCAGACCATCACAGTGGAGTTGATGTCAGACATGAAGCCTGCTGCTGAGCCTGTTGGGAAACCTTTATCTGCTAAGTTCCCAAGAGATTTCAGGCTTTCTCCCAGATGGCCTTCTTGATGTGATTGGGGTTCTCATGGTCCATTTTCTTGACCTTGAGGTAGATCCAAGAGCCTGAGGAGAGGAAAGCGTCATAGTCATAGTCCCAGCAGAGCTGGAGACAGAGCCCCTGCCATTTCCTTCATGGGAGTAAAGGAGAGCCCTGTACCTATTCGCCATCCACATGGAAACAGAAGAGAAGAAACAGGAGTGGATTTTAACAGAAAAGGTTCAATTAAACATACAAAAAAGGAACTTACTCATGGAATGAAATGTTTCTCTTCAGAAACTGTCCTTCTGCCTGTGATGAATTTGTCTGCCTACCCAAGGAACATTGGGTAAACATGGTTCTTTTTCTAGACCTCCTCCACATAGCCTCAGCACAATTTCCCCACATTGGAGTACTCCTTGAGTCTTTGAAATACAGTTTTTATGGTAGTTAGACTGCATTTCAGTGCCATTTCTGGGTTCTGGTGCCAACTCCACTTAACAGATGACCTTTGGAAGTTATGTGGAGTCATTCTTTCCTAGTCTGAAATGCAGATAAGGTGGTAATCCCTTGAGAAGCCCACACCTACATTCTTGGATATGTCTTACTTTTTTGTTCGAGTACCTTTCTTTTAACTCTAGTGATTAAAATCTTTTAATTCCATTGTTTCAAAACAAATTTTAAAAAATAAATGCAAATAAACTACTGTTTTTCAAGATTGTTAGACTTTCAAGGTGGGCATTGGTGGCGCACGCCTTTGATCCCAGCACTTAGGAGGCAGAGGCAGGTAGATCTCTGTGAGTTCGAGGCCAGCCTGGTCTCCAGAGCCAGTGCCAGGATAGGCTCCAAAGCAATACAGAGAAACCCTGTCTTGAAAGAAAAAAAAAAAAAAAAAGAATTTCATCAGAGTGTATAAATCCTGATCCTCAAGAGGTCTCAGTAAGCAGTATTTGATACAGTAGGATATTGTTGGGTTTTTTTGTCTGTTTTTTATTTTTAGTATTTTGGTTTTCAAGACAGTGTTTCCCTATGTAACAGGAACGCACTCTGTAGACAAGGCTGGCCTCGAACTCACAGAGATCCACCTACCTCTTGCCAGTTGAATACTGGGATTAAGGCATGTGCCAGTACTGCCTGGCAGTGTTTTAATTTTATATGTATGGGTGTTTTGCTTGCTTGTCTGTCTGTACCAGGTCTCTATCTTGCACCCGTAGACATCAGAAGCTGTCGTCAGATTCCCTGGAACTGGAATTGCAGATTATTATAAACTGCTATATGGGTGCTGGGAGTCAACCCAGGTCCTCTGCAAGAGCAGGCAGTGCTTCTAACCCCCGAGGCATCTCTCCAGCCCCAAATTCTGTTGTTTTTATGAACCAGTGGACCTGACATTGCCCAAATTCTGTTGTTTTTATGAACCAGTGACCTGACATTACTTCAAATAGTCTATGATTTCATGAAGATTATGTTGAGCTTACAGGTGTGAGCATTTTTTAGATTGCATTATATTTATTTGTGTGTGTGCACATGCATGTGCCACTGAATGCATATAGAA
This sequence comes from Cricetulus griseus, assembly GCF_003668045.3. Classification (NCBI taxonomy): domain Eukaryota; kingdom Metazoa; phylum Chordata; class Mammalia; order Rodentia; family Cricetidae; genus Cricetulus; species Cricetulus griseus. The sequence continues at coordinate 111,401,741 of NC_048600.1, forward strand.
ATTTTGGGGAATTCACCATGTAGGTTCTGGGGACTCAGGCTATGAGGCTTTGGAAGTAGGTGCCTTTACTCACTGATCATCTCACCAGCCCACCCGATGTGGTTTTTTAAAGATTATTTATTTATTTATTTATTTATTTATTTATTTATTTATTTATTGGTTTTTCAAGACAGGGTTACTCTGTGGCTTTGGAGGCTGTCCTGGCACTTGCTTTGTAGACCAGGCTGGCCTCGAACTCACAGAGATCAGCCTGCCTCTGCCTCCCGAAGATTATTTCATTTTTATTGTGTGTGTGTGTGTGTGTGTGTGTGTGTGTAGAGAGAGAGAGAGAGATTGCCCAGAGTCAGAAGAGCACATTAGATCTTTAAGAGCTAGAATTACAGGTAGTTGGAGCTACCCAGCGTGGATGCTGGCAACTGAACTCAAGATTCTCTAGAAGAGCAGCAAGCAAGCCACTGAGTCATCTCTCCAGATCTATTTATTTTTAATTTATTTTCTTGTTATTTTATGTATACAGGTGTTTTGCCTGAAGTATATATGTGCATTCTTTGGGTGCTTGGTGCCTGTGGAGGCCAGAAGAGGGCATTGGATCTCCTGGAACTGGAATTACAGATAGTGATTTGCCAAGTGGGTTCTGGGAATCCAACCCAGGTCCTCTGGAAAAGCAACCAGTTCTCTCAACCACTGAACCATCTTCTCCAGTCCAGTATTTATTTTATAATTCTGTGTATGTATCTGTGTCTGCTTGTAGGTACAATGTGAGTACAGTTTCCTTCAGAGGTCAGAAGAGAGCACTAGATATCCTGGAGCTGATGTTATAAGCAGTTGTCAGCCACCTGGCATGGGTGCTAGGAACTAAGCTCAGATCAGCAGTAAGAACAAGTGCTCTTAACCACTGAGCCATCTTTTCAGCCCCATCCTATCCATTTTTAATAGTGGAGTTACTGGGCCAACAGATACAAATATCTACTCCCCATGGTTGTAACTATTTTACTGACGGACTCTAATGAGAATATTATTTATTATTAATCTTCCTTTTTAAAATAATTTACTTAAATTTATTTTATGTGCATTGATGTGAAGGTGTCAGATCCCTTGGAACTAAAGTTATAGACAGTTATGAGCTGCCATGTGGGTGCTGGGAATTGAACCCAGGTCCTCTGGAAGATCAGCCAGTGCTCTTAACCACTGAACCCTCTGTCCAGCCCCTAATCTATTTTTTTCTAATGAGAATATTTCTTACTCTTTTTGTGTCTGTGTGTGTGTGTTGTTTTTTGTTTTTTCGAGACAGGGTTTTTCTGTGTAGCTTTGTAGACCAGGCTGGCCGTGAAACTCCCAGAGATCCACCTGCCTCTGCCTCCAGAGCCCAGGAAGGTTTATTTATTATGTATTACAGTGTTCTTCCTGCATGTACACCTGCAGGCCGGAAGAGGGCACCAGACCTCATTGTGGATGGTTGTGAGCCACCATATGGTTGCTGGGAATTGAACTCATGATCTCAGTGCTTTTAACCACTGAGCCATCTCTCTAGCCCATGTGTGTGTGTGTGTGTGTGTGGGGGGGTGGTCTGTGGGTGTCTGTGTCTCTGCCTGCCTGCCTGCCTCTGAGTGTCTGTGTGTGTTTGTTTCGAGACAGGGTCTCTCTGAGTCCTTGGTGCTCCTGCCTCTGCTTCCCAAGTGTTGGAATTAAAGGTGTGCACCACCATGCCTTAATCTTCCTGTTTTAAATTGTGTAATGGAGACACAAGAACAAGCCACTATGGAGACAATCTTTATTATAGATAGGTAACTTGCTTTCGTCTTTCCTTCCTTCCCTTAATTTTTTTTTTTTAATTTATTTTTGAGACAGGGTTTCTCTGTGTAGCCCTGGCTGTCTTGGAGCTTGCTCCGTATACTAAGCTAGCCTCAAACTCAGAAATCCACCTGCCTCTGCCTCCCAAGTACTGAAGTTAGAGTTGTGTTTCACCACATTTTGTTTTTATAGATTTTTTTTTTTTTTTTGAGACAGGGTTTCTCTGTGTAGCTTTGGAGCCTATCTGGAGACCAGGCTGGCCTTGAACTCACAGAGATCCTCCTGCCTCTGCCTCCCGAGTGCTGGGATTAAAGGTGTGTGCCACCAACCGGGCCAGATTTTTTAAATGAAATAATTGTAGATTGACATTCAGTTAAAGAAACAATACCAAAATCTAAGTATAATGGTTCATGCCTGTAATCCCAGCACTCAAGAGACTGAAACAGGAGGATTACATAAATTTGAAACCAGCCTGTTCTACAGAATGAGTTCCAGATCAGCCAGGGTTAAAGTGAGACCCTGCCATTACAAAAAAAAACAACAACAACAACAAAAAACAGGCTGCGTATTGGTGGTATACCCCTTTAATCACAGCACTCAGGAGGATTTTGTGGTATGTATAGTTCTAGATTAGCCATAGCCATGTAGTAAGACCCTGTCTTAAACAAAAACAGAAAAGGTTGGGGAGATGGTTCATTGAGTAAAAATATGTCTGCCACATAGCATGAGGGCCTGAGTCCAGATCCCCCACATTTGTAACCCCAGCACTGGGGTAAGGTAGAAACAAGTTTGAGACCAGCTATCCTGACCAACTGGTGATTTTTTGGTTCAGTGAGATATCCTGTGTCAAAAAAGAAAATAAGGTGAAGAGTGATAGAGGAGATACCAATTAATTAGCCTCTAGGATCTACATGCATAATCCCACGTGTATCCACATATAAATATATATACACACAAAAACAGGAGGCCCCGAATGGTATCACTTTGCAAACTAATAAAATGTATCTATAATATTGACATTGATGCATTCCATTAATCTTGTAAGGCTTTTATTTTCAAGTGTGTGTGTGTGTGTGTGTGTGTGTGTGTGTGTGTGTGTGTGTGTTGGGGATTAGGTATGGATCATGCATATGGAGGTCAGAGAATAACCTATGGAAGTTGATTTTTTTCCTACCATATGAGCTCTGGTGATGGAACTCAGGTTGTCAGACTTGGAGACAAAGAGACTTGACTTGCTGATCTATCTCACTGGCCCCAAGGTGTCTGTAGTTTTACTACACATATGCATTTGAGTTAGTAAGTGCTGTTCATTTTTATTTCCTGGGTTACATTTGTATATCCACCTCTACAGTGAAACTGCTGAACAGAGAAGCTGGGGTGTAGCTTGGTGGTAGTTGTACTCGCCCAGCTTGCCCAGGGCTCTGGGTTCAGTCTCCAGTCCCCGCAGAAAGGAAGGGAGGTGAAGAATGGAAGAAAGGATGCTTTGTAAAAGTTCCAGCACCAGAGGATTCCCTGTGCCTGTTTGCTAAATCTCCCCTATCTTCACCCCCATTGTATGTGTATAATATGGAGTCAATTCTCTCCTTTATCTTTATGATTTCTAGGGATCATCAAACTGACATCATTGTCAGTCAGCAAGAGTCTTTATTCACTGAATCATCTGGCTAGCCATCTACCCATGTCTTAATTCTTGGTAACATTAACCTTCCTCTTTTAAAACTTTACCACTTGAAAGATAGAATCAGACAGTCTATAACATTGTAGGATTGGCTTTTTTCATGAACCATAATTCCTGGAGGTCCATCCAAATTTTTGTATGTACCAGTGGTTTATTCCTTTTATTTAGTCCATGGTATAGATAGATCGCCACTACTTTATTATGTTCTAGACAGGGTCTCATATATCGAATTCTGTCCTTGAAATTTCTATATAGCCCGGGATGATGTTAAACTTCTGGGATTACAGGTGTGCACCTCCACACATAGTTTATACCATTGTTAATTTGTCCATTCAATTCTATTTTGGGGGCTACAAGTAAGTTCCTTGAACATTTGTCTCCAGTTTTTTTTCTGTGAACATAGTTATTTTTTTTTTTTCCGAGACAGGGTTTCTCTGTGTAGCTTTGGAGCCTATCCTGGCACTTACTCTGGAGACCAGGCTGGCCTCGAACTCACAGAAATCAGCCTGCCTCTGCCTCCTGAGTGCTGGGATTAAAGGCCTGCGCCACCCACGCCCGGCTATTTTTTCTTAGACAGGGTCTCACTATGTAGTTTTGGCTGTCCTGAAACATGCTATGTAAACCAAGCAGCCCCTGTTGCTGCTTCCCAAGTGCTGGAATTAAAGGTATACACCACTATGCTCAGTGAACATAAACATTTTTAGCATCACCAAGTTTTACCCATCAATAAAGTTTTCTTATTTTGTACTCAGTAGCAATGAGTGACAGCCCATTCTCTTGGTTAAGTATTATGTCATCAAAATTATTAAACTTCTTGACCTTTAGGCATGGCATTTTTGTCTCCATTATGTAATTGAGGAAATTTGAGGCTCATAGTAAGTCATTTTCCCAAGATCACATGCAGTTGTGTGGCAAAGAAGAACTTGGATCCCTTTCTACCACATCAAACATTGTCAGACTACAGGCCTCTCTACATTTAGCTAAGGTTTCTGGGAAGTGTATGGGCAGTACTGGCAGAGAGATGCCGGAGGCAAGGATATTCTTGGAGTAACCTGGGTCCTATTTAGATAACCTTGGTTCATCGATTCAAAGAGCAGCCATGGTGCAGAGTGAAGATGCTATAGCATATACCATTGATGTTATTTCCCCTTTAGCAGAGGCTGAAATGAATATAGCCCTTGAGCAATGTCCTTACAGACCTGAGACCTGAAATGGAAAAGGAGGATCTAGCCTTTGAATGCCTATTAAAGATCCTCCTTGGAAATATGGAGTTGAACGTATCTCTGAGGTATGAGGAAACAGAAGCCCAAAGCAAGTGAGCTCTATTCCAGAGGGGTAGTACCTTGTTTCTTTTAATGACAAGGGAACTAGAGTTCCTTTATTCATTCTCTCTCTCTCTCTCTCTCCTCTCCTCTCCTCTCCTCTCCTCCTCTCTCCTCTCTCCTCTCTCCTCTCTCGTCTCTCTCGGCGGGCATTGTGGAGAGGGGACAAGCAAAAGTGCCAGTCCATTTCAGTCTTGACTTTACCCCTGTGCTTTTCTTCCAGTGTCATGGTTATGTAGGTCCAGAGAAGCTGGAGAAACAAACCATCTGCCCCTCAGCCTCTAGACACAGATGAGAAGTGGAAACCTATGATGGATAGTAATGATGCCAACTTGTGGCAGTGGCGCACACCTTTAATCCCAGCACTTAGGAGGCAGAGGCAGGCTGATTTCTGTGAGTTTGAGGCCAGCCTGGTCTACAGAGTAAGATCCAGGACAGCCAGGGCTACACCAAGAAACCCTGGAAACAAAAAGGTATCAGCTTGCAGGAGAGGAGGCTTGGCTCCTGAGAGCTCCCATCTAGTCCCAGGTTGCCACTCCCACTTCCTGCTGGTGTTGGCTCTTGTTGGGATGATTTTACCATTGCTCCCTTGCCCTTCCCCAGTAGCTGTAAACCCATAACCACCCCCAATTACTTACAGCTCCAGAATCAGAGTGATATCCTCTTCCCCACCCTCCTCTCCTCCTCTTCTTTGGCTTATCTAGAATGGCATACCACCCAGTGGCACTCTATCCCCATCCAATAATTTTGGCGCGAGAGACAAACATTGAGGCCCAAACCAGGGATTATAAGGGCTATATAGGGCCCATGTTGCATTGCTGAAATGACTGGAGCTACCCATCCTGAGCTTTTTTGTCTTTTGGTTAGAAGTTCTTAGCAAAAAGCAGATTGGCTCTTTCCCCCTGACCCCTTACTGGGGTTTCCTGACCCTCAGACATCCTGAATGACACTGAGAAGTCTTTCCATGGGGCCTGCATGTTGCCTGACTGGAATATCTCAAAACCTTGCTTGTCCCCTCTCTATGGATCCTCTAGTCCAGGTCCCCTCCTCTCCTGGCACCTCTCCCTTCCCATTCCTCCTTCCTCCTCTCTCTCTCAGCAAGTTTTTTATGTGATTACAGGCACTGCATGGTAATTAGTGCTAAACTCATTTGCACAACTACAGTTAATTGGCTACAACAATTAATTAATGTGTTGGAAATTTGGCACTGGAAAAAAAAAGTTTGTCATCAAAAAAAAAAAGGGGGCAAAAAATTGTAGAGTGAAATACCCATAAAAATCGAGGGCAGGCTTCAAAAGCCCAGCTGGGCCTTCAACTTGAGGCCAGCCTTAGATGCCTTCCCCTCTCAACTTCAACGAATTTTCCTCTTTCATTTTTATCTCTTCTTTTCTTTTCTCTTTTTTTAACAACTTAAGCAAACTCATTTCCCTGATAAAATATAGCATGACTAATGGCTAGAGCATGTAAAAATCATTGGGAAAATGTCCTTGGAAGACGAATGCATTTTCAGCAGAATAATTAACTTAATTAACAAATTCACATGCATATTCATCAGGCTATTAATGTCTTCTCGGCTCAGCTTGATGAACATTGCGGTAATAACCATCTCATTTACATACTGCATTCTACTGCGATCCAAAACAGATACAACATACAGGCATACACACACACACATACACACACACACAGGAATACACACAACATGCCTTGGCTGCTCTTCTAGGTTGACTGGGAGCGCGCGCGCGCGCGCGCGCGCGCGCGTGTGTGTGTGTGTGTGTGTGTGTGTGTGTGTGTGTGTGTGTGTGTACACGAACTCTTAACTGGGTGGCTGTATGATCTACTGAGGGTCATGACTCAGGTGGCTAGGCATACGCACATGTGGATGTCTAGAAGAACTTCATATTCTCTCTCTGCCTCTTTTTTCTTGTTTCCTTTTCTCTGTGTCATTTTCTCTCTTCTCTCACCCCCCCCCACCTCTCTAGGGAAAAACTTGGTATCCGTGCCAACTTTTCCCCCTCCCCTCCTCCCTCTCTTCTCCTTCCCCTCTCCCAACTGCTGCCAGCCGGCATCAGCGCCGAATTGCCATCTCCTTGAGCTCTCTGTGGAGCAATCTCAGAGAGCAGTAAGGTGTGACGCGGGGCTCTGCCGGCTCCGCAGCACCGCCTGCGGAAAGAGCGCAGGATGGCGGAGGAAGATTAAGAGAAATCGCGAGCAGGGCTCGGCTGCCATTGGTGTGTGCAAACGCTGAGGAAGAAGGGAGAGGGAGAGTGGGTGGGGGGAGAGAAAGGGGGAAAAACCAGCAGCTGTCGGCCTAATTCTTCTAACACTCTGCTTGTGGTCATATTAGAAAAACAGATTATGCCCCTCGGTGCCACTCACTTATACTTGACATACGTTAATGTTCTATATCTCCATTCTCCGGTCTTCACAATTATGGACTTGGGTCTAGGAGTATGGGCCTGGGTGGCCAAGAGGTATAGAAGAAGTCTGTCTTCTCATTCTCTCCTGACCTCCAACCCAGTCTCTTCTGACCCTTTGAAAACAAGGGTGGGGCCGGGCACCGGTGGCGCACGCCTTAGATCCCAGTACTAGGAGGGCATAGGCAGTAGGATCTCTGTGAGTTCAAGGCCAGCCCAGTCTACAGAGCAAGTTCAAGGACAGGCTCCAGATCAATACAGAGAAACCCTGTCTTGGGAAAAACAAAAACAAACAAAAAGAAAACTAAGGGTGGGCCAGACATGGCGCACGCCTTTATTCCCAACACTTTGGAGGCAGAGACAGACCGATCTTTGTGAGTTTGGGGCTAGCCTGGTCTACATAGTTCCAGGCTAGCCAGAGCTATGTGGAGATGAGAGATAAGAAAAGTTCACTTTGCAGCTGACACACCATTTGTCCTGCCTATTGCAGCCACTTAGAAGACGCAGAGGTCAGGGCACCCAGAAGTCCGTGTCCTGTCTCCTACACCGCCACCCACTCAAGGGTCTCAGTCAGGGGAGTGCACTCTCCCCCCCCATCACACACCCTTTAGATTAATTTTTATTCTTGTTTTTCAAGACAGGGTTTCTCTGGGTAGCTTTGGCTGTCCAGGAACTCTCTCTTTAGACCAGGCTGACCTCTAACTCACGGAGATCCGCCTGCCTCTGCCTCCCAGGTGCTCAGATTAAAGGCGTGCCCTGGCTGCCATGACCACTCAGCTCCTTCAGAGTTTTAGTAGAGATTACTTTTAGGCCAAGAGAGACTGATTGGCAGCTCCTCCCCTTACCTTTGTGTTTGCCCTCCCCCACAATCAGAAATTGGGAGTCAGAGAAAGGGGTCTATATAGTCCTTGCTTTTAGAGGGTCTTTACTGAGAAACCATAAGCAAAAAAGGAGGCCAGGATTGTTTCTAGGTTGCTATGGAAACCAGGTCTCCTCTTCCTGGTAGGAAGGGAGGAGTGCCTGAATCCTCTCTCCTTCCACCAATCCTGAAGGTGGTAACAGGCAGAGCTTCCCAAGGCCTGGGGAAGGGCTCATCTTAAGAGGACAAATCAACCATTCCCCTCAGCTGGCCCACCATGTCAGAGTCCTTTGACCCTCACTTTCCCTACCTCCCCACCCCAATATTCAGTCAAAGGAGGCTTTTTTTTCCCCTCTAGTGCCTTGTCCTCTGTGGAGACCTGTTGCTTAGCAACCACTACTGCCTTCTTCCTAATAACTCACAGGGACTGAGAGATATAATATCTGTCTCTATATTCAGTTCCTCTCCCCTGTCTATTTATATTTAATAACTGAAGCACTGTCTTGAGTTCCCTTGGCACCTGTTTTAGAGGGCCCTTAGAAGGATCAGGCTGCAGCAGAAGGTTACACCTAAGGAAGAACAGGGAAGAGTGAGAAAAGGAAGGAAGCCATGGGGCTGTGTTCTCCTAAGTATAGTTGGAGAGAGGGAAAAAATTACAACACGGACTATGGGAAGGAGCTATCTGTTTCTAGGGTCAATGCTAAGACTAGGGTGCTAGCATCTCAGACTGGTACTTTTTCACTTTCCACTTCCATCCCCACTGCTGCTTCTGACCATTCCCAGTCCTCGTCTCTCATATTTCTTTCATTGTTGTCTTTGTTTTCAAGACGGGGTTTCTCTGTGTAGCCCTGGCTTTCCTGGAACTTGCTCTGTAAGACCAGGGTGGCCTTTCACGACTCAGAGATTCACCTGCTTCTGCCAACCAAGTGTAGAGATTAAAGGTGTATGCCACTCGCCCAGCAATATTTCTACATCTGAGAGACTCTAGTGTCTGGATGTTGGTGTGTCAGAAGTGTTATGCTGAAGGAAGTCCTTCGAGGGCCCTGGATATCACCCAAAGCTTTCTGGTCACTAGGAAGGAATTCTGAGCTCATTACCAGAAAACTCTCAACTGTTGTAGTAGTCAAAGCAATACAATGTCACCAAAAGTGAGGCTCAAGGGAAGCTTACATTGGAGGTCAGATCTGAACATAGTGGTGTACACCTCTAAACTGAGGACTCCAGAGGCTGAGGCAGGGGGACTGCCATGAGTCAAAGCCTATCTAAGCTGTATAATGAACACCAGGCCAGCCAGGCTTACATAGCAAAACCCTGTCTCCAAAAAGAGTTAAGAGATCAAGGTTTGAATTCACCTATTCTTATTCTCCTATGTTCTGGGTTATTATGCTTAATCTTTTAAACTTGCTATTGCTAAATCTGTACACCACATACAGCAATATTTACCTTGTTAGACCTTAGCAGAACCAATTAAAGTGATATGTGAAAGAAAACACCCTGAAAGCTGACAAATTTAACTTAAATATTATTTTAAGGTAGGAAGAATATCTGGTTGCTGGGAAGAGGGTGGTGTATTGAATTGACCCCAGCTCTGGACGTAGAAAAACCCTTCCCAGCTCTCCAAACTGCCCGTCTTCCATTGTTTTGTTGATAGTAAGGGTACAACTCTTTTGTCTTCTGGTCAGTGGCACTGGGAATAATAAATCCAAATCAAACACAGGGCCCATGGGAGGGTCATGTGGTATCTTTTTTATCTCTTCACCTCCCAGGCTCAATCTCAGACCTCTAGTGCAAGGTTTGGCCTAAGTGACCAATACAACATCCATTGTGGTATTCTTCCTCTCTTCCTCCCTCATCCTTCTCTCTCTCTCTCTCTCTCTCTCTCTCTCTCTCTCTCTCTCTCTCACACACACACACACACACACACACACACACACTACCCTCGACTCCTTTCCCTGCCCAGCACACTCCTTGCCATCATGCTAGCTCACAGACATACAGTCTTACCCACCATACCCCCCTTCACCAAACCTCTTCCAAACGGAGCCTTCTGTGGGAGACAGATGGGGTGTCTGCAATGGAAAGGCTCTGGGCTCTATGCCGCCTTGGGTGGGCAGCCCCCCATCTCCCCACTACTCCCTCTCCCCACCTTAGATGCTCAGATTTGCCCTGAGCAGCCCTGGTTGTGGCTGAGAATTCCATCCCCCTTCTCAGGTCCAGTCTCATCTAGGACAGCATTTTCCTCTTGAGACATAGACCCAGCCCCTCCTCATGCAAGTATAGTGAAAAGGAGGAATCAGTCTCCATGTGATGGAACTAGTATGGAGAACCTATGACCTTCCACTGGGAACTAGATGGCTAGGATTTAGGATCTGAGTTAACAGAAGAAGCTAAGTCTGTGCAGTATCTTTGTTCTAGAAACCCGGGGTCCCTGGAGGGAAGCTCAGCTTGGGGAAGGGAAGGAGAACTAACATTACAGAGCACCAACTGTGAGCCAGGCACAATGCCAGAGCATTTCCATACCTGCACTCAACCAGCAAGGGAGGAGTCAGAGTATTTGTTTCAGGAGCCCTCAGCATCACAGCATAGTTGACCACCTACCCTTTGATTTTGTGATATCACCCCCAGGCTGATCCTTTCTTCTGTCTCCTCTGTATGCTTACCCTACTCCTTAGATTCAATCAGGTCTCCCCCCTCCCTTATGATTTTTTGTGGTGCTATTTGTCCTGTTTTCTGAGGTCTTCACATAGTTTCACATTTCTTTAAGCAGCCAATTGATTTTTTTTAATTATATGTATGTGTATGGGTTTGTACACATGAGTGCAGCTACCCACAGAAGTCAGAAGAAGGCATTAGGTCCCCTGGAACTAGAGCTAACTGATCAGCTGTGAGCCACCCAATGTGAATGCTGAGGACTGGACTCAAAAGTCTCCTGCAAAGGCAGTGAGCATACTCAGCCACTGAGCCACCTCTCTAGTCCTTTGTGCAGACATTTGAATGACACTCTTTGTTTGCTTTAATGGTAAGTTCCAGAGGAGCAGCTTGTGCTCACCTTTGTGTTGTTTCCAGTGTCCAGCACAGAACCTCGCATAAAACAGTTGTTATGAACTATTTCTGGCCTCAAGTTAGTTATGAACTATTCCTTCACCCCGGAGCTCAGACACTTCTGTGTGTAAGCCAAGAAGTAGGGTGCCTGGGGGGAGTCAGACCTCCTCATTCACCCTAGAAATGCCATCAGGACAAGACTAACACCAGTCCCTTCCCAATGTCCAGAGCATAGCCACACCTTCCTGCTCTCTGGCTTCTCAAGTGCCAAGAGAGCCCAAAAGGCCTGATCACCCCCCCCCCCCAGAGGCCTGAAATCAGTCATGTGAGCTTAAGGAGGAGTTTCATCAGGATAGGGTGCCATAAGAAAATTCCTCTCTTCTACCTCAGCCAAGACTACAGAGGCCATCTGGTACCAGCCCTCTGTTTGCTTCTGTCCTCTTCCTCTGGGCTTTGGGGAAAATGCTTAAACTAAGTAGGAAGGATAGACAATTTAGCAAGAAAGGGAGCTGCTTGCTCCTTGCCTCATCCAGGTGACTGGAGCAGAGGAACACAGCATCCAGGGACTGCAAGTCCTATGCTGCTGCTCTTTCCAGACCTCAGGAAGCAGGTCAACCTCTAGGTGTTGTACTGCCCCCAGCCTGGGGCTTCATCTGACTCTTGCTGCCTGTCTGACCTCAAAAATATCTCCCTGTCCGTGGGGAAGTCGAGCTAAGCCTAATAGTTCCGTGCTCTCCTAGCCATCGCATATGCCTAATCTTATACAAGCACACAGCAGTCTTGCAGGCTCTAGCACTCTGAGCCAGCTCAGTTCCAATACCCAGCCCTCACAGCAGCTTCTCAGCCAGGATCCTGATGGCACCCCCTTAGTGCCCAGGTATCTGGGGTCATGGATCTGGAAGCCATTCTGGGAAGTTTGCTCTCTCTGACCCTACTTGTTCTCTGGGTCTCTAATAAAACAGGACAACTCAGGCTGTGGGCCAAGTCCTTGTGTCCTCATCAAAGGCAGCATCTGTCCCCCTCCAAAAAGATAACCCTGCGGGGAGGAGGTGAGACAGGCACATGGGAGAAACCCAGATCTTGCCTGGGCTCTTACGCCAGATTCCACTGCAGGCCTAGATTGTAGGAGAGGACCCAGACAAACAAGAGGCCTACACATGCCCTCAGAGGCCTGCATGCCTCTGAGCCCCTGCACATGAGAGCCCCTCCTGGGCTCACCCAACTACCTGGGCTGCTGCTGTTGCCAAGCGGCCTTCTTTTATTCATGCGTTGTTTTATTGCTGGCAAATGCCGCTGCTTGCCGCTGTTGGAGGCGTTCCTGCCAAATCCATCCCAACATCTTGGCCTGGCATCAGGGCGGCATGCTAATGCGGAAATTTAAAGAGCCGCTCAGCTTTAAATCGGAATTTTAAATGAGCAGCAGTGCTCCAAGGGGACCTAGGCAAAATCGAACAGTATCTGATCTACCCCTTCTCCCACGCCCACAGCATCACCTCAAGTTCCTCCTCTGATATGGACACTGGGAGAGGTAGTGACATGAGACACGCTAGGGAAGAGGGAGCCACTGTGACAGATGAATCAGTATAAGTTGGGGTCAAGGAGCTGGGAACCCCCACTTAGAACCAAGAAGGCATTCATTGCTTAGTCCTATGGGTGAATGGAGGCAGGGACTCTGTCCTCAAAGGATCAGGCCTGGATTTGGTGAAACTGAGGTTATCTCTCATGAAGAGAAGGCCTGCCCCACAGTGAAGAGTGGATTCCATGAAGACGGGCAGCTCTCACAAGAGCACTAACTAAGATGTGCGCACACAGCTGCATGTGCAGGCCATGCTTGCTGAGGTCAATACAGCACGAATCCACACAGGCCACCAACACCCGAGAGTGGAAGGGAATCTCTCATACTTAGAGTAGCAGTCTTTCTTTACATACCCGGTCACCATCCTACTGCAGAGCAAGCCAGCTTTTGCCAACCACTAGTGTGAAGTGTGCCCCGGGTTCTTCCATATATCCCACTTTCTCAGCTCCTGGCAGCTGCCTTGAGTCAGCCATGGTGATGGAGTCCTGCAGCTTCTCTACCAGGAGGGGGACAGGAGGCATCTGAGGTCATCCTGTGTCCCTGTCTTAGCCACAGAATGGTGCATTCTATGGTCACTACCAGATGACAGGGGCAAGAATATCAGATGGGAGGTGTGCTGGGCCAATCTTTAGAAGAGGGTCTATGGAGATGACATCATCAACAGAACCTGTGGCTCTTTGATGTCCTCTTCTTGCGGGTAGTCTTTTATTATCAGGAAGCATTGAATATAAGGCCTCAAGACACCATGCTTTTGGTATTAGAAGGCTTCATGGTTTTCTAGGTTGATAGGTGCTCGAGAATCCAGGTATGTTGCATCCATTAGGGTTCTGTCGTAACTCACTTGGTGGTCTCAACCTGACCCTATGCTGCCAAACTAAGAGATGCTCCCAGACCTTCTCCAAGATTCCTCCTCCCTGGAAGAAGAATCTGGCTCCTCCAAGAGCTACTGTGGCTGCCAGCCAAGGAGCTCGGGGCAAGCCTGGGGCATGCATCTGGCACCTGCCCACCAGATCCCTGAGGAACACTGTCCTCCACTCCCAAGGTCCCGCTTAGATGGCTCCTAGGCTATGAGACAGAATTCACTGTTCCCTATTGCCAGAGAAAACTTTGAACTGGAAAGCCTCTCATTTTCCATTCTATTGGAAGTTGCTCCAGTATCCTCCATCAAGCCTGGATACACTAAAGACCACTGGGCAAGTTCTCTAGGTAGGACCAACTACTTAATGTAGTAGGAGTTGAACTGGGGCTACATAAGGGGAAGTGAGACTGGGACTGGAGTTATTAAGGTCAAGAAATGTATGAAGAGAGTGAGACAGGATGTGAATGGGAGGAGCTGAATGAATCTGCCCCTTGCATCTAATTAGCAGCATGCAAATAATATGCAAATAGCATACTCTTTGTTTCAAGGCTACCTGGCCTGTGCTTTTTGAAAATGGATTGTAAAGGAACCTCCAGGCAGTATCTGAAAATCCCAAGACACGGGAATATTCAAACACAGTATGGCTGTGTGGGTCTAATTTATCTAGTTCTGCGTGGGCTCAACCTTTTTTCTGTGGACCTCAGTTTCCCTGTATGTGAAATGGCAAGATTATGTGAGATGGTGTCTGAGGCTTCTCTCCAGTGCTGACAGCCCAAGGTTTCCTGATCTGGGGCATAGTGCCAATGCAAGGTGGAAGGGCTGATTCCATGATGGGATGGAAGCCAAAACCCTTGGTTTTCTTTTCCCTGCCACCCACCTCAATTCTATCACGCCATCCCTACACTCCTAGCATCCCAAAGTGGACAAGTTTCTGAAGATGGTTTTGTGTCCCATGAGGTGCCTTTATCAACACTGTTTCCTCTACCTGGAATGCTCTCTGTTTCAGCCTTCCATCTAACTACACTCCAACTCCAAGATGTTGCTTTTCTTCTCCACTCCTTGGCTATAGCAAGATGTTCTGCTTCTGAGTGCCTCTGTGCACTGTCTATATGCTGCTTGGGTCAAGACTGAATCTTAGGGCTAGGGAGACAGCTTGCTGACTAAGAGGGCATACTACTTTTGCAAGGAACCAGAGTTTCGTTCCCAGCACCTACATCAGGCAGCTCACAACTGCCTGTAACTCCAGCTTCAGGGGCTCCCACGTCTCTGGCTTCCATGAGCTTTCACACAAAGATGCATCCACATGGTTAAAGATAAGTATTTTTTAAATCTATTTAATGTGCATTGGTGTTTTGTCTGCATGCATGTTACAAACAGTTGTGAGCTGCCATGTGGGTGCTGGGAATTGAACCCGGGTCTTCTGGAAGAGCAGCCAATGCTCTTAACCACTGAGCCATCAGCTATCACAAAGAAAGGTATTTTAATATGTATTTTGTTAATGCTTTAACAAAAAAGAGATTGAATCTCCTGTCTAAGCATATGAGCTTCTCAGAGATACTGTAATGAATCACCAACTTCAGCAGCTTACCACAACAAAAATGCATTTCTCGAATTTCTGGAGTCCAGGAGGGTCAACATCAGTTCCCCTGGGCCAAAATCAAGGTGACATCAGTATGGAGCTCTCTCTGGAGGCTGTGGGAGATAATCTTCTTCCACCTTCCAATCTAGAGGCCACCTCCGTCTCCTCATCACCCATATAAATGGTCTCTGGAATACCTTCCCCACACACGACCTCACTCCAGTCCTGGGACTGAACCTGCAAGGGTATACACTGAACTACATTGCCAGTTTTTCAAAGTTTTTATTTTGAGACAAGGTCTCTCTGACTTGTCCAGGTTGGCCACAAATTCGAGATAATCTAGCCCCAGCCTCCCTAGTAGCAGTAATTACAGGCATGTCACTAGTGGTGACATCTCAAGCCCACCCACCCACATGACCCAGAGTAGCTTCCCCACCTTTGGATTCCTAATGCAGTCATATTTATGAAGACCTTTTTTTCATATAACAGTTACAGGTCATCCAGATTAAAACATGGACACATCTTCAGTAGCATAGAGTATTTCTCACCCTAGTTAAGTCTCATAACAACCCTGAAACATAGGTTTCTGTATTCCAGAGAGGAGGCACTGAGGCTGGGAAGACTGAGTCACCTACCAAAGGTCAGCATGGCTGTAAGATGACAGCTAAAAGCCAGGTGAACGTGATTCTAGAGCCAGCCTGCTGTTTGTGTCACCACTAGCCTCCACTTGTACCCCAGGTCCTGGCCCAGATTCCTGCTTGAGTGGGTATCCAAGAAAAGAAAGATGGACAGACAGGGAAAGGAAAGATGAGGCCCAGCCTTACCATAATGTAAACACAGGTTGTTTTTGCCAAGACACCTCCCCTCCTCTCTAATCCTCCTCCGCCAACCCTGACCCTTTTTTTCAGAAGTCTGGAATCCCCCCAGTTTGCAGCCCCCTGCCAACAACTCCTGCCCAGAATAGTGGCACAGTGCCTAGACTTCAGGCAGGAGATACCAAATCACAGAACCAGAGGGACATCTGGAGGTCACCACATCCAGCCCTGTGCCCACAGCCAGTCTAGCTCGAAAAGAAGCGACAGACAGAGAGGGCCAGGTAAGCAGGCAGCAGAAAGGAGCAACAGCCACCTCTTTCTTCCTTCTTTCCTCCTCTTCCTCACCGTTACACCATTTCTACTGGGTGTCCTTAGTTTTAACCTTCTGGACAAGCATAATTCCTTAGTCTCTGACCAGCTTCTATTAAAGGAATTCTCCAAAAGGCAAGGCAAGGCAAGGTTTCTGACTAAAGTCCCTTCACCTTTCTGGACCTCTAAGTTGTTTTTTTTTTTTTTTTTTTTTTTTTTTTTGAGACTGGGTCTCTCCCTGCATAGCCCTGGCTGGCTGTTCTGAAACTCACTATGTAAACAAGCCTGGCCTTGAACTCACAGAAAGCCCCCCTGCCCCTGTCTCCCAAGGTGTGCACCACTATAGCCTGCTTAAATTCTTCATCTTTAAAATGGAATGGTGACGATGGGAATGCCCATCTTATAGGACTATGACAGAATAATGCAGCCCAAGGAAAAAGAAATCTAATCACTACTTGGAGCAAGACAGGTACTGCAGAAAGATTTTGTCACACCTCTCCAGCCCTCCAGCCAAAACCCATTCCTCGTGGATAACAAGGGCTCTTCCTCACCTCAGCCAGTCTGGTCCACCTTGTGCGCTAGACTGTGAACTCCTTTAGGCAGAATCTTGTTCATTTTTTAATCTCCTCCCGTCCCCTCCCCAGTGTCTAAGACTGTACTTGGGCATGCAGGCTCCATACTATGATAAATAAGTGAGTGAGTGTATGAGTCAGAGCCCCAGGTCCGGACATCCACCACCAATCCTCCTCAGTAGGACCCTTACGGTGGAGTTCAGGCTCTCACCGCAGCCGCGGGGAAAGCGGCGCTGCAGCTTTAAGATTCTCCGGGGCGGGCGTCCTGGGTTGCCAAGGCGCGGTTGCCAGGGGCCTGCGCGGAGTGGCGCTCAGCCTTCACGCGCGGGCGCTGGGTTTCCGCTGCCGCGGCCGCCGCTGCAGCCGCCGCCGGGCCGCGTCGGGCTCGGCTCCTCCGAACCGTCTGGCGGACTTGGCACCGGCCGCCGCTCCTCAGTGCCCCCGCGGTGCGTGGCAGGCTGTGGCTTCATTATCCTGATTGATTCCTCCTGCTCCCCGACACCGTGGGGGCCCCGGCCAAGGAAGGGGGAGGGAAGCGGCATCTGCGGGGCCCATTCCCGGCCCTCGACCCAGCCGCTCCTCGGGCTGCCGGGCTAGCGGCCCTCGGTGCCCTGCGGCGGCCGGTCCATAAGGGCGGGGTGGGAGCACTCCGGGGAAGAGCAGAGCCTCCCTGGCCTGGCTCAGTGCTGCCGCCCTAGGAACAGAAAGGAGTCTGGGTGGGGAAGGAGACCGGTGCTGGAGGTGCTGGACTGAGAACTCCGAGAGCAAGCCCTGCCAAAATGGGAAAGGTGACATCTCTGAGAAGTATCGGTCTCCTAGCCAAGGCTGAGCGACAGGTATCTTAACACCGCCCTCCTTGGCCACTCAAGTGTACTTTCAGGTGAAGAAGCCTTGGTAAGGTCTGCCCAGACAACTGCAAGACCCCTAAGGAAGAAGACCGTTCTCAGAATCAGGGGTGCCTACATCCCAACCAAGGGCTGAAACCTTGGGGGCCAGGCCTGAAGGTGGAGTGTCTTCTTCGTTCTGCCGCTTGCTTGTGACTTGGGCAAGTAACTTCCTTCCTTGGCCATGATAAATATCTCCCAACATCAGTGGTTACATAATTTGCAACTTGTTGGTGTCAGGAGCCTAAGTTCACCAGGATGAAGGAAGGATGCTGGGGGTGGGGGGCTGGCTCCATCCTTGTGCTTTTGGGGTGGATCACTTGAGGGAGGTGAGTTTAATTCCCTTAACTGAGATGACTCTGAACCTTCCAGCCAACCTTGCCAAGTTGTAGAAAAACAAAACCTGCCCCCTCACCACTGTGTACACATGTGTGCATTTGGCATGGCATGGCATGACATAGATTTAATATCTAAGTTCACTTCAGGCTGTCTCTCATCACACCCATCCCTGAAGCCTGGCTACCAGCCCTGACAGTCTCCCCCTAGTGTCTCAGCCCTGTCCTATCCAAGGACCTGGTAAATCATCTATATGGGACCCTTGTGAGTACCTCATTACCACACCCCTGGCCCTGGGAAAGGGCATTTGTGGAGCATTTGAGGCCATTTTTGCCTGAGCTGTGACAATTTTTGTTGGTGAACACAATTGAGGCCACCCCACAACTTGATGCCAAAGTCTAGGCCTGTCTCTTCTATGAATTCACTCATTTATTCTTCTAGTTCACATTTTCTGGGTGACCACACAGGGCCAGCAGGTGAGAGTAATGGACACCCACCCATAGGGAAGGAAGCATGCCATTCTGAATCTCTGGCCTACTACAGGCCAGCCAGATGCACAGCAGTCCTCTAGTACGGGGACATTTGCTGTAGCAGGACCTCCCAGATTCCAGAACAGTCTACAATGCCATGGTGCCTCTCCCTGGCCCCTCCTGAACAAGCTCTTGACCATGACTTTCTCGTGGTGGATCATAAAATTGGAGTGTGGGGCTCAATTCTTTGTTTTATTGGGATTACCGGTGTTTACAACAATTGTGTATTACTTTTGTGTTCAAGGGGAAAATGCAATAAAAATGTCACTGTTTGGGGGGAAGAGACCAGGGAGGGTTTCCTTCACACATACCCTGGTAATCAGAGAGATACGTCAGCACATGCATCTAGCTAACCTGCCAACCTATACTGGGACCTTGATCAGTGTGACCCCTATATGCAGCTGCCTCGGTCTCCCCAACTGGCCTGACTGGCCTGCTCCATTATCGGTGCCTCCAGCTCTCCGCACTACTTCCTATTAGTACAAACCATGTGAGACCCTCCCAGGCAGAAGAGGAAGCCATGGCCGCCTAGTGGCTGCCAAGGAGACTGGCAGGAAGGGGCTTCACCAAGCGTCTCCTGGGAAACAGTGAGCAACCCACAGAAGGGACACATGGGAAGAAACCCTGCCTTAGTGTGTTTGTGTTAGTGTTGAGGGAGACAGGGAGTTAAGCTCCCCAGTGCCCTTTGCTCTTCTCTGTCCTCAGGGAAAGTCTCTCATTGGCTCTTTCACAGCCTCTCCAAACCCAATCCTGTGTATGCTCTTCTGAGACTTGAAAGTGATTTAGAAAAATGTCTCTGCAGCTTCTTGATGCAAGCGGAGGAGAAGAGCCCTGGGCTGAGGCTCAGAAACCCAGGTTCTCATCCTTCCTTCCTCACCTGTGGCCCTGGCCTGTTCTAGCCCCTTGCTGAGAGTCTTGTCTCCAACTTTACAAAATGAGGGTACCAGCAAAGACACCATTATGAGTCCCTGCATTGCGGCTCCTTCAAAAGCTCTCTGAATAGCAGTTGGGCCTTTTTCTGCCCTTGGGATAGATACCTATAGGTGCAATTGGTTGCTTAAACCAGTCTGGTCAAGTGATGTTTACACTGTGAAGGTCCAGAGGCTAACTGAATTTCTGTAAAAGAGGTACCAGGGACCCCTTGCTGTCCAGCACAGAGACCAGCTGTGTGCCAGCTGGTCAGCCTTAGGGAAGTGCCCCAGAATCACCTCATCCCTGGTGTCCAACGCTAAGCTAAGGAAGAAACCATGGGACTCCTGTCCCCTTCCTGCCTCCACCTGCTTCCCTTATACCCTCCCACCCCCACACACCCCAGCTGGGCATTGAATCTAGGCCCTTGTAGGGCTACTCAAGCACTCTCCCACTGAGGGATACCTCCAGACCTTCTCTTCCCCTTTTGCCCCTGGGGACAGAAGGGGAACAGAAACCTTGGAACCCAGAGACAGAGATGTCAGAGGTGCCTAAGTGAAAGCAAGTGGCTTTGTCCCTTCCTGGTGGGCTCATCCTTTTCCTTGTGACCTCCCTTTTCCTTTTCAGCTTGGTAGGAGGTGCTGAGGGAGCTCTACATGCCAAAGAAATCCCCTGAGGCAGCAGCTCTGGGAAAAAAGAGGACCTGGACCCCAGCCTCCTTTAGATACCACTACTTAGGAGAGAGCACTGGCCAGCTCTCCTGGCTGGCCTGACCTCATAGCTCCTGACCTTGCTCTGCCCTTGGCAGTGGCAGAGAGAGATGGAGGAACGAGGTGTTGGAGTTGGGAGTGCTGACCAGACAGACAGGAATAAGGAAAAAGAAAGAAGCAGGGAGCGGGGACAGAGATCTGGCTCCTCACTTGTCACCTTTACTGGGTACCTACTGTGTGCCAAGTGATGGGCTCTGTCCCAGTTTTTGTGTCATCCAGTCCCATCACAACCTGGTGCCGAGGTGTTGCCATTCTCCATTCTGCCCTGACAGAGAAGGAAACCGAGACTCTGAGCCTTATGTAACCTGCCCAAGGTCACACAGTTTTTCAGAAGTACAGCCAGGTTCCTAGCCCAGGCCTGGCGGCCCCCAGTGGCTTCTCCCTGCTGCCAGAAAGTCCTCCTCCTGGAAAAGCAGGTCTGGGGTTGGGGTTTTCATTTGGAGCTCATCAGGATCCCCAGAGGCAAATCTATTGTCATCTGCCCTACTCCTCCTCACCCATCTGCCAGGCAAGTCGCAGGTGAACCCCCTGCCATGGCCCTTGCCCCAGCCCCAGGTGCAAGTTCATCTTTGCCTGGCTCCCCACCACTCCCTGGTGAACCCAAGGTGGCTCTGAGGTCAACCCCACCCCATGCCTTTAATTCTGCATTTCCTTGTCTCAGTGCATGGGGAAAGCAGGGCCAGGGAAGAGGTCACTTGAAGGTTGAAAATGGGGGGCTCTTTCTTGGGCAAAGGATTTGGGGGGGCCGATTATCTCCCTTGATTCAAAGGAACCCTCCCCCCAATCTCCACCCTCACCCCAGAGACAGCCAGAGCTTTGCTTAGTTAATGAAATACAAAAGAAGGAATCAGGGGTGGGGGTGGCTCCAGAGCCTTGGAAAGCAAGGGAGAGAGAAAAAGTTGGGTCTCTTCCAAAGAGTTAATGTTCCACAGTATGATCGATTAGGTGTCAGATGTAATTTCAAACCAATACAAGATGAATGGCATAATTTTCCCTCTCTCATTTTAGACAGAATTAAGAATCCATTAGCTAACACAAATTTTTGGCAAGTTTAATAGGAGCTCAAATCTACATTCGGAGGAACCGCTCCCCAAAGCCTGTTTCAGGCTTTCACTTCTCAGGCCCCCTGCCTCCAGCTCCCTCCAACTCTCACCAGCCGGCTGCTGTGTGTTCCCCCCACAGGCAGCCCCCCACTCCTTTCCTAGCCCCAAAGTGCCCCTCCCCAACCCAGCCCTAGATTAACTGGCCTGACCCCTCTCACAAAGGCCGGGCCAGCCCACCATTGTCTTGCTGTGGGTGGTTGGAGGAAGGGGTGGAGGGGCTGGCAGTGGGCCCAGGAAAAGGGAAGGTTTTCTGAATTGGCCCCAGGCTCTAGAAGAACCCTAGGGAGAGAGGTGAATTGGGACCCTGGCCCTTGGAATCTCAGCTCCTCAACTGCACTCCCAAGAAAGATTTGTCCTAAACAAAACATTATCCTGCTCATAAGGGGGACGCAAACCCCCATTCCTGTATTCTTGACGTGACAGTCACATGTTACTTCATATGACTATCATCCCATTTCCCACATAAAGAAACTGAGCCCAGAGGGTTGATTGAAGTCTCACAGGGTGGACTCTGGCTCTGCTACTCGTCACTTATTAGGGCCCTAAGACCCCCTCGGAGCCTCAGTTTCCTCCTGTGGAAAATGGGAGAACAAAGTGGAATGCGATGGCTCCCATTGGGGTTTAACAGGCAACCTAGCACTTTCGGAAGCTTGTGGCAATGAGCATTCCTGGCTTTCCAGGCTAGATCCAAGAGAATCATCTCAGCCATGGCACAGAGTAGATCGAGGTCTACCCTGAAAGGCAAGAGGCTAGAATAATAGTTATGGCCCTTTCCCCTTACCAGATGTTTCTTCTGTCAAAGGTGGGAACAAATTCTTTACACACATTAGCTCACTTATTCCTCACAACCTGAGGTGCATCTATTATCATACCCATTTTCCAGGTCCAGAAACCGAGGCCTAGGTGAAGTAACTTCACAAAGGTCACCCAACTAGGAAGTAGCAGAGCTGGATTCCAATTCAGAATGCCTGTCTCTAAGACCTCTTGCTGTTCACCAGCAGATGGTAGAGTGCAAGGAGGCTTGAATTAGATCTTTTACTCCCTTCGATTTTGTTTGTTTGAAATAGGGTTTCATGTAGCCTAGGTAGACCTCAAACTTGCTATGTATCTGATGACTTTGAGCTCCTGAGATAGCCAGTGTGTGGAATGCATCCTCCAGGCACAAGCTCCCTCTGTAGCCCAGGCTGGCCTTAAACTTACAGCTATCCCTCCACCTCATCTCGAAAGTGCTATAGCCCCCTCCTGGATTAGGTCTCAGGGGATGAGTGGGGGCTGCCAGGTGGGTAAAGGGCAAAAGAACAGTGGAGGCAGCAAGGACACTGCACACAAAGGCACACAGCTAGCCGGCCTATGAGGCCTAGACACCTGTGAACAGCAGACAACAGGGGGCCCGATGGGCTGGCCCTGTCTTCCTTCCCACAGCTTTGCTGTAAAAGCTGGGCAGACCTTCCTGTTGTTTGACCCCCACAGACAGCTCTGCTCCCCATGCCAGCTTAGGAGCTCTGACTTTGCCCTGTGGTCTAGGAATACTCTAGCTTGTATCCGCCATGTGCCAACGGCTTTGTTTAACTGCCATGCTTTTATACATTAAGTAGCCACAGGATGCAGGGCCTGTTGTCCCATTGTTCAGATGAGTCACCTGAGGTTCAACGAAATTAAGCCATTTGGCCCAAGAGACAAGTTTCAAAGCCAGGCCTGACCCCAGCCAAAGCTCAAGCCCTGAGCCCTGCTGGGAAGGGATGGTAACCCTGGAGGAGTTTTCAGCAGTGGATTGAATTTCTGGCAGGGCAGGGGATGCTCTTTAACAATCTCAGTACTTGGGAGATGGAGGCAGGGAAGGTCAGAAGCTGAAGGCCAGCCTCTGCTATGTAACAAGTCAGAGGTCAACCTGGGATACCCAAGACCTTGTCTGGAGAAAAAAAGAATGTGACAGGAATTAAGGGTTGTGACTGAGATTGTGAGTTGGGTTTGAGCAGGGTGAGATAGGGGCGGGGCAACCACCCCTCTGGTCCAGACAGAAGCGACTGTGAGGGACTTCCTACCAGCCTTCCTTAACTTGCATGGTGCAGCAGGGCAGGTATCAATAGCCCCACTTAACAGACTGAGGCTCAGAGATGTCAAACAACCTCTCTGTGGACTACTCAGCTCTTCTAGGGCAGAGCCAGGACTGCTGGAGCCCCAGCCTCTCCTTGCCACCCACCCCCCACAAGGGAAGACTGACCAGCTTTTGTCTCTGCGCCACCCCCACCCCCACTCTCCCCCCCACCCTCCCACCCCACCAGTGTTCCTGGAGACATATGGAGCTGGTCTTATGTTTTGACTCAACAAATGGCCTTAATCTGGAGAAGATGAGGAGGAGAGAAGAAGGGCTGTTGGAAGGGGAAGGTGTCCAGAGCCCCGAGGACCTGTTGCTGACTATTTTAGAAGATATACAGGAAGGTGCATGGTATTAATGAAAGGCTCCTTGTTACTTGCTTAACTTTTGTGAGGGACGTGGGGTTGGCATAGCTGAAACAGACAAAATAGTTTTGAGGGAAGAAACTCACCTTTGGATGGTTAGCATCTAAGAATCAAATCACCTGAGCAGGTTCTTTCCCAAGCTTTGGGCATGGCAGGTAAATGTCTCCATTGAGCCCAGTGTATTTACATGGTTGTCCTGGGACATGCTCTTGTGTGTCTGGCACTGTTTGAGTCCTGGGGCATTCAGAGATTGTTGCCTTCATGGAGCTTTATTCTGGCTGAGGAGACAGCCCAGTTCGAGTAGATTATTTGTAAACTGGGAAGGAGAAAGTGCTGCTGCTCCCCATGGTCATGCAGCTGTGGAGATGAGGTCACAGGAGGCTGACTGGAAGGGGGCATTGTCTCTGGCCAGGGCACTAAAAGCATCAGTGCCTGGCTATGGAGCATGCAGAGATGAGGAAGGGATGAGTGGACTGGACAGGAGCACTCATGGGGCAGCAGCCTGGAGGATGGGCAGACAGAGGGAGGCACAGATTGCAGCTCAGGGGTCTCTGCAAGGGAGATGGAGGGCTCTGGTCAAAGTCTGAGCACAGGAATCCATGCCAAAATGTCTTTGTGAACGCTCACCACAGCTCCTGCACAGAGACTAAACAGTGGAGAGGGAAGCAGGCAGAGGACAGGCCGGGAGGAATTTTCTATCAAATATAAATAAAAATCTGTAGGATTAAAGGGACCCATGAAATCAGTGAAAGAATTTGCCACACCAACCTGAAGACTTGAGTTCAATCCCCAGCAATAAAGGTGGAAGGAGAAAACTGACTGAACAAGTTGTTCTCAGACTTCCATATTCTTTTTTTCTCAAGATTTATTTGTTGATCTTATATATACAAGTGCTCTATCTGAATGTACAACTTTAAGCTAGAAGAGGGTATCAGATCCCACTACAGATGTTTGTGAGCCACCATGTGGTTGCTGGGAATTGAACTCAGGACCTCTGGAAGAACAGCCAGGGCTCTTAACCTCTGAGCCATCTCTCGCACTGACTTCCATATTCTTGATGTGGACAGCATGTACCCACTCATGTCATGCACACACACAGACACACACACACCACATACACACCCTACATACACCCACACACCATACCACACACACACAACAGAAATTTAGGACTGGAGACCATGCCCTATGCAAAGAACATACAAGGGGGATTCAGTAAAGGATCCAAGGCATATCCTTCCTTACAGCAGAGGAGTTTCAATGAAGCTTGTGAGTTCTTTAAGGCAAGGTCTCCTGTAGCCCAGGCTGGTCTTCATTTGTATTTGAGAATGACCTTGAACTCCTAATCCTCTTGTGTCCACTTTCCAAGTGCTGGGATTATAGGCACATGCTACTACACCTGGCTCTGAAATGCTACTGATTTTTTTTTTTTAAGTGAGAGGCTGGAGACTCAACAGTTAAGAACACTCGATACTCTTGCAGAGGACCCAAGTTCAGTTCCCAGCACCCATGTTGGGCAGCTCATCACTGCCTGAAACACTAGCTCTAGGGGACCTGGTGTTCCCTTCTGGCTCTGACAACACACACACTCAGATGTGGATTTACACACACACACACACACACACACACACACACACACACACACAAGCTGGAATTATATCTGATGTGTGATGGGAATCAAACTTGAGAACTTGAGTCCTCTGCAAGAGCAGTATGTGCTCTTAACCACTGCTGGGCCTTTTCTCTAGCACACACACACACACACACACACACACACACACACACACACACACACACCACACACACACAACACATACACACACACACCACATCACACATACACACACACACACACACACACACACACACACACACACACACACACACACACACACACACAACAATTTTTTTTAGCTGGGCGGTGGTGGCACACACCTCTAATCCCAGAACTTGGGAGGCAGAGGCAGGCGGATCTCTGTGAGTTTGAGGCCAGCCTGGTCTACAAGAGCTAGTTCCAGGAGAGCCTCCAAAGCCACAGAGAAACCCTGTAATGAGTATCCAAATAAAAAAAAAGTTTTAATGTTTAAAGTGAATAAAGGCTGGGTGTGGTGGCTTATGTTTTTAATTCCAGCACTCAGGGGTGAAGGCAGACAGATGTCTGTGATTTCAAGGCCAGCCTGAAATCTTTGTAGTGAGTTCCAGATCAGCCAGTGCTTCATAGTGAGACCCTTTCTCAATCCCCAGATTCCCCCCAAAAAGTAAATGAGCCAGGCACAGTGCCACACTCCTGTAATCCAAGCATTTAAGAGTTTGGCAGTGGTAGCACAGGCCTTTAATCTGAGCACTCAGGAGGCAGAGGCAGAGGCAGGCAGATCTCTGTGAGTTCAAGGCAGCCTGGTCTACAAAGCATCCAGGATATCCAGGGCTACTCAGAGAAACCCTATCTTGAAAAATGAGAGGGGAGGAAGAGAGAGAGGGAGGAAGGGAGGGAGGAAGGGAGGGAGGGAGGGAGGGAGGGAGGGAGGGAGGGAGGGAGGGAGGGAGAGAGAAGAGAGAGAGAGAGAATGGAGAATTCAAAGTCATTCTTCACTGTATACTGAGCTGGAGTCCAGCCTTGGCTACAGAAAACCTTGTCTCAAAAATAAATGAGCAAAAATCATTATCCCTGGTTGCCTAGTCCTGGGGTTGCTCAGCAAGCATACTAATGGATTTGGGTTTGAGAGGATGATGTTTAAAATGTTCAAAAACGGATTTAAAAACTTTTTAATTATTTTTATCCTTTTAAATTATGTATGTATGGGGGACATGTGTATGTGGGTACAGGGTGTGGGTGCTTATCCAGGCCAGAGGCCTTGGAGTCCCTGAAGCTGGTGTTACAGGTGGTTGTTAGTGATCTGACAAAAGTGCTGAGAACCAAACTTGGGTCCCCTCCAAAGACAGCAAGTGCTACTGAGCTATCTCACTAGCCCTTTAAAAATTCTAATCTTATTTCTTTATTTCTTATTTATTTATTGTGTGTGTGTGTGTATGTGCATATGCATGCATGTACCATAGAGTACCTCTATGGAGTCTAGAAGACAACACATAGGAGTTGGGTCTGTCCTCTATCATGTAGGTCCCAGGGATTGATCAAACACCTTCACCCACTGAGCCATCTTTCTGGTCCCAAAAATAATTATGAAGATGTTACACGAGTCTATGACTATACTAAAAGTCATTGTTTTTAAACTTTATATAAATATATATCTGAATAATGCTTTGTCTTATTTATTTATTTATTTGGTTTTTTGAGAAGGGGTTTCTCTGTGTAGCCCTGGCTGTCCAGGAACTCACTCTGTAGACAAGGCTGGCCTTGAACTCAAGAGATCTGCCTGCCTCTGCCTCTGCTGGGATTAAAGGTGTGCACCAGCACACACAGCTTATCAGCATCATCAATTATTCTGGCCGATGCATCAAAAATAGATGGGGGTACACAACACTACAGTCATATCCAACCAAGGACAGTAGTGGAGGCTATCCGGAAGAGAGAGATGGAAGCTGGCTTGCCCCAGGAGGGGGCAGTGCAGTGGGACCAGACATATCAGACATATTCACTGATGAATCAGGTATGGGAATTGAAAGAAAGAACCTGGCTAGGGTGTCCCAGGGGTCAGGCCTGAGAGATCAGGACAGCTAAAGAACCAACTAGACAGGGCCTAAGGGGATCTGCCTCTACAGGTGGCCTTATGTTCTAAGACCCTGAGAATTTGGTGGGGTTTGTTGTTTTGCTTTAGGATAGGTCTTAACTGTGTGGCCACCCTCAAAATAACTTCCCTTGTGCCTCAGCCTTCCTGGTGGCCCTGAGATTACAGGCTCTTGACAGTAAGTCCCGTAGCTGCTCCTAGCTTTTAAATGTGTTCAGCCCCAGCATCCAGAGCCTCTCAGCATTCAGGCAGCTGCACGGATTGCTGGAGCAGGCCTGGCCGCTGTCAGGAGCTTGCAGCACATTTCCTCTCCCTCCCTTCTGACCTTCCAGCTGAGAATTCTCTGAGCCAAGAGTCCTGGAGAGAATGAAAGGGACATCACAGACCACAGATCCTAGAGGGAGCACTTGCTGGGGGGTGGAGGAGGGTGGAGGGCGCTGCTCTGGCTGTTTCATCCTGAGGAAGGAGTCTGACTGAGCAGTCTGGCTCCTCCACACCCACCCTTTCTCAGGGACACAGGGCTGGCCTACACATTCAAGGTTGGTGGCGGATGATCTCAGAGCCAGTCCTCTTCAGACTAGTGAGAAATTCTAGGAAGCTAATTACCACCTTCAAGCGGATGCTAGGTTAATGTGATGATTCGGAAGGTGTATTATTCAATTACATTTAACAAAAAGATTTATAGTCAAGTAAAATATAATTAGGAGGCTGCCAGGAGACAGGCCTCCTGAGAGGAAGGAAGAGAGGGGAGGCTAGTCCCCAATGAAGTGGGTTTGAGCCGGCGGAGGACTGACTCATGCTTCCACACCCCTCTGCAAGGCCGACAAAGCATTAATGAAGTCTGCCCTTCAACACACTTCACAGGAGCTGAGTCCACGCCTGGCTCAGAGTCTCTGAAGAAAATAGAACAAATATAATGGAACCTGCACTCAAGGAGTCTACAGGCCAGGAGCCATCTCTCCAGTCCTTGTTCTTTATTTAATTATGTGTATGTTTGTGGGTATGTGGACATGAGTACAGCTGACTGCAGAAGCCAGAGGTGTCACTCCTCTGGAGCTGGAGTTACAGGAAGCCACCTTTTCAAGACAGGGCTTCCCTGTGTAGCCCTGGTTGTCCTGGAACTCACTCTGTAGACCAAGCTGACCTCAAACTCATAGAGATCCGCTTGCCTCAGCTTCTGTTCTGGGATTAAAGGTGTGCGCCACCACACCCAGACTCAACTTGTGTTTTTAAAAGATACTCTAGACCATGCCTGTAATCCTAGCCCTTGGGAGGCTGAGGCAGTTGGGTTGCCATGAGCTCCATGTCAGCCTGGTTTACAGCTTGAGGCTTGGTCATCTAGCAATGGTAGGGAAGTATGGAGTGGTGAAAAGGAGATAGCTCAGCCAGTAAAAACTCCAGTCACAGGGCTGGACAGATAGCTCAATGGTTAAGAGTGCTGACTGCTCTTCCAAAGGACCTGGGTTCAATTCCCAGCACCCAAATGGCAGGTCACAACTGTCTGTAAGTCCAGTTCCAGGGGATCTGACACCCTCGATACATGCAGGCAAAATACCAATGTACATTATACAAATAAATAAATATTAAAAACAAGCTCCAGTCACCCAAGCCTAATGACCTAAGCCTGGGGTTCAATCCATGGAACCCACAGAAAATGCTAGATATGGTGGCCCAAGTCTGTGATCCAATGGCAAGATGGGAGGTGAAGACATGAGAATCATGTGAAAGCTGGAAGACCAGCTAGCCTGTAGAGACATCGAGAAAGATCCTGTCTCAGCAAGGCACAGGGTGCATCCCCACCCCGCACTCTTACACACACGCACGCACGCACGCACGCACGCACGCACGCACGCGCGCGCGCATCACACCGCACACACAAACACGCACCAACTAATTAAATGGAACAAGATTAGAGTAGAGGCTGAAGGGACAAATGACCTAATCTGTATGAGGAAGTTGTGAGGGAAGAAGGAAGAGCCTGGAATAAACACCAGTGCCCCTATAAGAATCCAAGTAGAGAGTGGGGATGAGGTAAACTCAAGGATGATGCCCGGATTTCTCTGCCTTGAGCAACAAATTGAGTGGGTAACTATTACTGCTTATTGAAGTGAGGAAGCCAGGAGAGAACACAGAAAAACACTTGTGGAGAGAGTTCAGATCTGGGGTGGGAGACCCTGGCAAGGTTTCTCAGCCCTCAGGGATGAGGTGCCGATGGCCCTTGGGCTGGGCCTCTCACCACCCTACTCTGGGGCTGCCCAGCTCCCCCTTTGCTTTACACGCCTGTCTTTTTCTCCTGTCTTTTTCTCTGCATCTGGGAGAGGGTGCCTCTAGCTGGGAGAGAGAGTTGTCAACCCAGTGTTTTCCGGCTTCTGGCACTGCCAACGTTGTCACACTCGATTCACACTGTGTTTGAATTCACTGAGGACTCACTGTTGCTCACACTCTGAACCAGAGGCTTTGGCCATAAGGTCAGTCAATCTTGCCACCCACTCTTTCCATAGTACTAATAATAAAATAACTGGGGCTGGAGAGGTGGCTAAGTGATTAAGAGCCCTTGTTCTTGCAGAAGACTGGGGTTTGGTTCCCAGAACCCACATGGTGGCTCACAATCATTCATAACACCAGTTCCAGATGACTGTACACCCTCTTCTGGCCTCTGAGGGCGCCAGGCACACATACATACACATGTAGGCAAAACACTCATACACATAAAATAAGCCTTTAAAATTTAACTGTGAAGAAGCTAGTAAACAAGGAGGACCCTGAGAGAGACATACATGGTCCCTTGGAGAAGGGGAAAGGGTCAAGATCCCCTGAGCAAATTGGGAGCATGGGAAAAGGGGTGAGGGAGCTAGGAGAATGAGAAGGGAGAAGAGGAGGGATGCAGAGGACATGAGGGAGCAGAAAGGTTGAGTCAGGTAAAGAATAGAAGATAACAAGAATGGAGATATCATAATAGAGATGTCTCCATAATAGAGGGAGACATTTTTAGGTTTACAGAGAAATCAGGCACTAGGGAAATGTCTGGAGATCTACAAAGATGACAACAGATAACTATCTAAGCAACAGAGGAGAGGCTACCTTAAATGCCCTCCCCTGATAATGAGATTGATGACTGACTTATATGCTGTCCCGACCTGCAGGACATCAACCTGGGACAAGAGAGTCAGGGATAGGGAATGGGGACAAGAGATGCAGAAAGAAAGACCACAAGACAGGATTCTGCGCCAATGGCAAACTTTACTTTTCTCAGGCTAGCTTATATAGTCAGGATATGGGGAGGGGCAGAATGGGTTGTTTGTGCACCAGGTGTTAGTACAGGTAGGATATTAGGAAGCCACAAAGAGGATGTTTGGTAAGGTAAAGAGTTCGTGAGTAAGAGGTCCAGGAAGGGTTGCCTAGGTGACTGAGCCCGTGGGTGGAGGGCTGGGTCAGGTTGTTTCTTTTCTTGAGCTGAGGTTCTAAGGAGCTGCTATGTAAAGGTTAACTATGTGGCCTGCCAAGCATGGCATAGGATCTCATGCCAAGCCCTGAGATTTGGCTCCCAACAATATGTCACCCGATAGCCCTCATCCAGCAGCTGGTGGAAGTAGAAGCAGACACCCACAACTAATCACTGAACTAATCTGGAATCCAGATGCAGAGAAGGAGGAGTGAAGAGCAAAGGGGTCCAGACCAGGCTGGTGAAACCCACAGAAACAGCTGACCTGAACATTGGGGAACTCTTGCTCCCCAGACTGATAGCTGGGATACCAGCATGGGACTGATCCAGACCCCAGGAACATGGGTTTCTGTGAGGAAACCTCGGGAATCTATGGGACCTCCTGTAGTAGATCAGTACTTATCCCTAGCATAGGTGTGGACTTTGGGAGCCCATTCCACATAGAGGAATACTCCCTGAGCCAAGACACACGGGGCGGGCCTAGGCCCTATCCCAAAGGATATGACATCCTATGGAAGGCCTCACCATCCAGGGGGAGCAGAAAGGACATGTGATAAGTAGGGTTTTAGTTGGGAGGGGGTGGTAGGGGAGGACAGGAGGGAGAAGGGAACTGGGATTGACATGTAAACCAATCTTGTTTCTAATTCAAATAAAAAATCTGCAAATAAAATAAATTTAACTGTGAAAAATTTAGAAGGTGTCTTTTAAATTTTTGAGCTGTGGAGCTGGCTCTGTGGTTAAGAGTACTTGTTGCTCTTGCAGAGGACCTGAGTTCAATTCCCAGCACCTACACAGTGATTCGTAACTGTCTGATCCAAGAGATCTGATGCCTTCTTCTGTCCTCCATGGTACCAGGCGCACATATGGTGCACATACTTACATCTAGACAAAACATTCACACAGGTAAAATAAAATAAATCTTACAAAAATTTAAATTTCGTGCTGGCTAATTTATATATCATCATGACACAGTGTCATCTGGAAAGAAGGGGTCTGGATTGAGGAAATGCTGCTATAGGATTTCCTGTAGGCCACTCTATAGGGCATTTTCTTGATTGATGATTGATGTGGTAAGGCACAGTTAGCTCACTGTAGGTGGTGCTACCCCTGGACTGGTGGTCCCGGTTACTATAAGAAAGCAGGCTCATGCCAGACAGTGGTAATGTGCACCTTTAATCCCAGCACTCCGGAGGCAGAGACAGACAGATTTCTGTAAATTGGAGGCCAGCCTTGTCAACAGAGTAAGTTCCAAGATAGCCAGAACTACATAATAGAGAGACCCTGTCTCAAAAAAGCAAAGAAAGAAAAATAAAAGAATGAATGAATGAAAGCAGACAAAAATAGAAGAAAACAGGCCGAGCAAGCCATGAGGAGCAAGCCAGTAAGCAGTGTTCTTCCAAGGCCTCTACGTCAGCTCCTGCCTCAAGGTTCCGGTTCTGCCTGAGTTCCTGCCCTGACTTCCCTCAGAGATGGACTTTTACCTGAAAGTGTAAGTGAAATAAACCCTTTTGTCCTCAAGTTTCCCCTCCCTTTGGTCTTTGTGCTTTATCACAGTGATAGAAACCCTAACCAAGACAAAGACTACCACAAAAATAAAACAAATACAGTGATGACTTAGGACAACTGGCTTGAGCTAAACCCTCTAGTTGAATGCTCTTCTTTTCCTTCCTTCCCATCCTTCTCTACCCAAAAGTTGATTATAACATACAAAAGAATCCAAGGAATCCAGGTGTTTAAAAAGGAATGAACTAACATCTCAGACACAAGGAACAGCTGGTTTTGTCTGGATCTCCCAGTCTCTCCTGTGACCAAAAACTCTTCCTGTGGCTTTCACTTTGGGTCTTTTGGGTTTCTTTTTCTCCTCATCATGTTTCTTCATGAAAATCTTATCTTTTTCACCATCCCCTTGGACTGTTTCAGGGGCTTCTTTTTGTCACCCTCAGGATCTGACATGGTGCCCTTTCCACAGACTCCTCTCATCCTAAGCTAAAAGCCTTGAAAGGCCATTTTTATTTTATAAGATTTTTTCATACCTCTCTCTCTCTCTCTCTCTCTCTCTCTCTCTCTCTCTCTCTGTGTGTGTGTGTGTGTGTGTGTGTCTGTGTGTCTGTGTGTGTGTCTGTGTGTCTGTGTGTTGCACATGGGGAAATCAGAAGACAACTTGCTGGTGTCTGCTTTCTTCTACCGCCATGTGATCCAAGGAATTGAATGCAGGCTGTTAGCCTTGATAGCAAGGACCTTACCATTGGTCCATCCTGCCAGCTCCTCACTTTTTACTTGAGTGTGTGCATGATTTTTGTGTGTATTCACGTGTGTGCAGGTACACATGCAAGTGTGAGAGCATGGATGTGGAGGCCAGAGGTTGATTTTGATGTTAGTTACCTCCTCTGCCTTTATTTGAGTTGTAGAGATTAAGTTCAGATTTCCAGGCTTGTATGCAAGTAAATGCCTTTACAGCTGAGCCAGTTCACTGTCCTTCACTTTATCTGTTGAGATTGGGTCTCTCCCTCAACCTGGAGCTTGCCAACTCTGATTGAAAGGTTAACCAACAAGCTCCAGGGATCCTCCTGTCTCCACCTCCCCAGCGCTGGGGTTACAGCTGCATGCCATCCTGCCTGGTTTGTTGTGTGGGAATGGGGTGTCCAAACTCACATTGCTCATGCTTGTGCAGGAAGCACCAGTATAGCCATCTCCCCGTCCCTCAGAGGATCATCTTAAAATCTCACAAAGGCTGGGTGTGGTGGCACACACCTTTAATCCCAACACTAGGGGAAGCAGAGGCAAGGGGATTGATGTGAGTTCTTGGCCAGTTTGATCTGCATAGTTTCAGGACAGCCAGAGATACAAAGTAAGACCCTTTCTAAAATAATAAAATAATGATAATAAAACAATAATAAATAAGATAAAATCTCACAGTGAAACAACTTGCGTGAGTGTCTATAGCCAGTGGGAAAAGAGATGAAACACAGCACTGTTGCCAGTACACCAGTCTGTGACCAGAGAGGAGGAAACATTTCCCACCCCTGCCCCTACATTCTTTCTCAAGTGAAGCACTCAGGCAGTTCTCCTGCACTGACCTGAATGCTGAGGACAGACACATCTTATGATAACTCGGGGAGGTTCTGCACTGTGCTGGGGAAATGTGTCCCTTTCTTGAGAGGGCACAGCTCTCCTAGATGCTACCAGATCTGTAGTGTGGTTATTTGGGCTCACAGTAGGAGGAGCCCACCTATGAGGTGGGCTCTATGATTCAAGAGATGACTCCTGTATCTTCCGTCCTCTAAGTGTTTGTGGATGCTTGCATATTCATGCAGAGCCTGATGGGGAAGGCTCATGTAGTCTGCATTTACTCCCTGCGAGCAGGAAGAGCCCAGCCTTCTATGTCCTCAGGATATTTGTGTGAAAGGCTGGTCATCAGGTTGTGAGGCTCCTTACAAAGTCAGGTGAATTGGATTCCTCACACGTGTTCCTATGATGGAGTCCTAGAAAAAAAAGAAAGGCTCTGGCCCCAGAGCTCTGAGCTCAGCTCCCCTCTTCCTGCTCCCTGCCTCCTCTACCTCCTCTCAAGCTGGGCAGAGTGCCCTTAGCCTGTGCCTGCTGGCACACATGCCACATGGTGCTTGGCGTACGTCTGGGCAAGGATGACGCCCCCAGGACCGGCTGGGATACCAAGCCACCCGCTGCCTCTCCCACCTCCAGAACGGAGCGTCCCCATCTTGTCCCCTTTCCCAGCCAGAGACACAGGGAGCAGGCGGGGACACAGCTCAGACAGATACAAACACGCAGATGCACCCAGAGACGCCCACGGGCGTGTGCCCCAGAGTGGCACAGACACAGGCGTTCACACAGACACGGGTACGCACTCACCCCCACCCCCATCCCCACCCTTCGCCCCAAGGAAATGCAGAAGTCTCCGCTTGCACTGGTCTGGGCAGGAGTCTCTGTCCGTGGTGCTGAAACCAGAACTCTTAAACCGCTTCTCTACAGATGGATGAGACAGGAAAAACTTTGGGGGTGAGGGAGCTGGGAATGGGTGATGGGTAAGGAAAAATAGAGGAGCAAGAGAGGAACTCGTGGGTAAAGGAAAAACAGGCCTAAGGAGATATCCAAGTCTGGGGAAAGGGAGGTGAGCAGGAAGGTGACCTCAGCCTCCAGTCTCTGCCAAGGACAGGGTCAGGCTCAAGGATCTACAAGATCTGCCCCTCTCTACCCTTCCGGACTATCAGGAGAGATACATGGATGTGTGGAGGGTTTGTGGCCTCCTGTTGTCTCTTTCAGGTGCCACCTTTCTCTGAAAGAGCTGAGAACTGTAGGGAAAAAAGACAATACTGAGAAAGTCATATACTACTAGTCCTGAGGCAACCCTCCCCCTTGATTCTTTATTTTTTATTTTATTTACTCAATGTAGCATTAAAGATTGAAACTAGGGCCTCACGTATACTCAGCAAGCTAAGCTGCATCATCTTTTTTTCACTTTTATTAGGCATTGCATAACATGCCCGTGCTACGTAATATACTTGGTAGCCTTCTAGCAGGAATAGATAACCATGGCTGAGTTTCTTTACTTTTTTTTGATTGTTTCTTGTTTTTCATCAGTCAGGAAAATGCTCCTTTAATCAATGTTCTCCAAAAGCCTAGGCATACAGTAGCTTTGACTCAGGAGCCATGCCTATCTCAATCCATCAAAGCTCATGATAAGGAAGTCGGGTCATTCTGTTTTTTCCTTGACTCTGTTAGTGAACCTGTGACTATACACAGTGGCCACAGCAGAGATGACCAAGCACATGCCCACATCATCAAGGGCAGGAGAAACCTCAAACCACATCCCTCACAAGTGAAATAAACCCTAAACCCTATTCATCTTCTCAGAGATGACCTGGCTCCCCGCTTCTTCCCAGGAAGCCCCCTACTTAATCTTTTAAAAAATTTTTATACTTTTTCTTTTTAGACAATGTCTTGTTAAATTGACTAGGCTGGACCTGAACTTGTTTTGTAGAACAGGCAAGATTCTTCTCCCTCAGCTTCCCGAGTACAGCCTGCACTCCCAGGCCCAGCTTGTTGCTCATTTTTTTCTTGTTTCTTTTCTTTTCTTTTTTAGGTAGGGTCACCTGTGGCCCAACCTTACCTTAGACTCACTGTGTAGCTGAGGCTGGCTTTGACCTCTGTGAATTTCTCATCCTCTGTGTATACCTCCCAATGCAGGGACTACAGGAATTCACCATCACATCAGCCCCCCCCCCAACTTCTTAACCCAATTCATCTTCAGCAAACAGACAACAATGTTGATCTGGATTTGCTGTGAGGATTGCAAAGACTTAGTGACTGCCTAATGCTCATCCCTAGATTGGATTATTGGTTCTTCTCTTCTTCTCCAGTGAAACTGTATTCTGGGGAGACTTCTCCCACCAGCAAACCTGTAATCTTAGAGCTTATGGGACATAAAAGTGCCCATTCTCCTGTAGGAAGATATTCCAGACACTGCCGGCTTACCACAAAAGG
The DNA here is from genome assembly GCF_003668045.3 of Cricetulus griseus. Classification (NCBI taxonomy): domain Eukaryota; kingdom Metazoa; phylum Chordata; class Mammalia; order Rodentia; family Cricetidae; genus Cricetulus; species Cricetulus griseus. The sequence continues at coordinate 111,438,176 of NC_048600.1, forward strand.
GTCCTATAAGGAAAGGGATGCTGAGAGAACACAAAAGGGAGAGGAAAGAGGGAATGAGAATAATGTGTGAATAAAATTTATGAAAAGGGGCTGAGGAGATGGCTTAGCAGTCAAGAGCACTGGATGCTCTTCCAAAGGGCCCAGGTTCAATTCCCAGCACCCACATGGCAGCTCACAACTGTCTGTAACTCCAGTTTCAGGGCTCCAACATCCTCACAGACACACATGCAGGCAAAATACCAATACACATAAATAAATAAATATTAAAAAGGAATGTTAAAAATTATTTAAAAAGAAGGATCCATAAAAGACATTATAAGATAAAAGAGCAGGGTGGAGATAGGAATGGCAGGACAGGAGAAGACACCACACACACACACACACACACACACACACACACCACATACATACCCCCATATCTGGAGAAAGAATGTGTGTCAGCTGCAACTCCTTCCCCTTAAGCTTCCCAGGGCTCAAGGGCCTATGCAGCCAAGTGCCTTTGTGTGGTGTCCTCACAGGTGGACTGGGAGTGCAGGTGCCTTCCTGAGAGTATTCCTACCCACTCAAATACCGGCAGTGGCAGGAGACAGGAGCCACATGTGTGGGCATTTACTGGAGAGTGGGTAACATGATGATTAAGGATGAAGAGCTAGCAGAGGAAGACAGGCAGAGGGAGGAGGTAAGATGCTCAAAAGAGTTTTTCAGATCTCCTGTCCTTCCCTTTTTTCCTACCAAGGAAGCCTGGCTTCTGTGTCTCCAGCACATAGCATGCTGTGTGTCCTGTAGGTAGACCTAACCTCACAGGCTTGTTGAAATGAATGTCAGTTCGTGTGTGTGGTGCTTAAGCAAGCTAAGTATGCATAATAACCACAAAGGCATCTGCTTCAGCTCTGCTTATTTTTGTATCTCTTGGCCTTTCTATGACTCAGTTGGGGAAATCCTTCCTTGTGCTCATCTGGACCTTCCTTGCTTCTTTCTTGGGTCCAACTCTTAGGTCTTGCTTTGGACACCAATAAAGACAGGGTTTTCCCAGGTGTCTTCCGATACACTCCTGGAGAAGAGACAGAAAGAGAGAGGGGAGAGAGGAGAGGCAGATACAGAGACAGAGAGAGACAGAGAGAGGGGAGAAAGGAGAGAGGATATATATATTATATATATATATATATATATATATAGAGAGAGAGAGAGAGAGAGAGACAGACAGACAGACACAGACAGACAGACACACACACACACACACACACAACACACACACACACAGAGAGAGAGAGAGAGAGAGAGAGAGAGAGAGAGAGAGAGAGAGAGAGAGAGGAGGTTTACCAGGCTCCAAAGGGAGGAAATGACACAAAAAGGAGAGTAACAAGATCCCTGGGCAAAGGGCAGAGTTTTCTTCACCTGAGGTTTTCAAAGACATTTTCCTGTGTTCCACAAGAAACCAGACTCTACCTGCATTAGTGCTGCCAGCTTCGTCTATGTCCTAGTCAGTGCCAGTGGCCCCTGCCTCACCCAAGACTGTGTGGGCAGGGGCTTTTTCTCCCCTCTCCTTTTCTGCACCCCTCCTCTTTTCTCTCCCTTTCCTCTCGGGAATCTAGTTGGAGGGAAAGGAATTCCCTCACTGTTTAGAGGGGTGGGATTCCCCCACCCTGCAGCAGCAAAATGAACGGTCTCATTCTGGAGGTCAAGGAAGCACTTGGGGTTGGCATGGGAGAGGTAAGAGGTGGCAGGGCAGCCCCCGCTCCCCCTAACTCCTGTCCCATCACTGTCACCATTCAATCATAGCAGATGGGCTGCAGCTGTGAGCGCCAGCCCGGCACACAGGCTGGTCCGTGCCACTTGGGAGAGACGGAAGAGAAAGGGAGGGAGGGAGGAGTGGAGGGAGGAAAGGGGGAGGGAGAGAGGAAAGGGAAGAAGAGGAGGAGGAAAAGGAAGAGAGGAGGAGAAAGAGAATGTTTAGGGAGAATGAGGACTCCAGGCTTTGTGCCTCTCTCTTCCCAACAGGAGAGCAGAGGCCAGGGCTGGGCTCACAAGCTGGGCAGTGCCAGGCGAGATGGGCATATGCCCTTGATTACTACCAGGACCGCAGGCCAAGCCTCCGCAGCCGCAGCGGCCTCATAAATCAGTTTTTAAGTAGCAACCACATGGACATTTCCCAGCTGAGAGGCTTGGCCTCTGTCGGTCCAGCTAGGGCAGCCCTGGCGGAGGGCAGGTGCCAAGCCAGGACACTGAAGACAGGGGTGGTCATTGAGGTTTAGTGGCAAGTGGTATTGGAGTCTGTTCAGGCACAGCTTGGGGACACTGGGGCTCCTGCCAATAGGGAGCAGGTAAGAATACAGCTGGCTGTGGGGCCAGGATTCCCTGCTGGGGCTCCCAGACAGAGGAGGGAAGGAATGTTCCCTCGGGTTCCCAGAAAGAAGTGTGTGTGTGGTCCGAGTGGGTGCTGGGCAGCACACCTGTCCCAAGGATGCTCACTTGTGGACAGCTCAGAGTAGGAAGGTGTCCCTGTGATTCCCAGTCCAGGCCCAGGGTAGACCAAGCACTCAAAGTTGTTTGCGCAGATAAACAATTGGGTGTGAGAGGCCAGTTATGTAGACTTTTGTGTTCACGAAAGTGAGAAGTTAACATCTGATTATGTGATGACTGGAGAAGCGTGTGTGTGTGTGTGTGTGTGTGTGTGTGTGTGTGTGTGTGTGTGTCTGTGTGTGTGTGTGTGTGTGTGTGTGTGTGTGTGTAGGGTCTTTAGGTACCAGAGGCCAGAGGACCTTTCCCAGAACACTTTACTCCTTTCAGGACTTCTGCCCTACACAGCCCTCCCTGAGCCCTATTCAGCTCCCCTGATCTCAAACTTGGCACCCAGCCCTCTCATTCTCTGAAGGCCTGTTTTGGTGGTCTGGGATAGTTAGAATGAGGGTTCCTCCCTGGCACAAATGGCTACAGAGCAGGTAAGATGAGGGTGTCCTGCCTTCTTGAGCTCGGTGTCTCCTCCTTGGGTGAACAGATGTCTTGGAATTTTAGATGTGCTCCCCACCCCTCCTTGCAATATCCCACTCCCAGCTGGCACTGACTGTGACAGTAGAGCGCTCCTCTCCCCTCCCCCATCCCACAGCAGAACCAGTTGAGAGACTCAGAGTCCAACCTGCGGCCCCAGCAAGGCCAGCAAGGTGGTGGCTTGCTTAGAGAGAATGGCTCGGCTCGCCTCACCTCAGCTTCTTGCCTCCTCCCCTCGTCCTCTTTTTCTTCACTATCTCCTTAGCTCCACCTCTCCACTGTTTCTGGCCCTCTGGCTCTGCCCCACTCCACAGGCCAGCCAAACAGCAGTGTCTACGCAGACCCTCTGCCCAGACCCTCACACTCGGGGAGAGAAACTCCTCCTGGCAACTTTAGCGGAATTCTTCCCTCCAGAGACCCCTTTTCCTGCATTCCATGAGCCCCTTCACCATCAACTGGCTGCCTGCCCTGAGTAGAAACCCAGAGTTAATCCAGAAAGCCGGGGAAGGCAGGGTGGGATGGGGGATCAAGGTTCTAGAAGCAGAGGAGAAGGGGTCATCAGGCTGAGAGACACCCAAATTTTCTAATTACTGCTAATTAATAAATAATCCAATTCCATGGACCCCCAACTCAGGGAAGGGGGCGAGACCCACAGCGGGTAGGAGGGGGTCTTGGCAGAGCTTGGCAGCCCGGGTGGTGCCAAGCGCCCTCCCCCTTCCCCCCCACCCGCCAGCATTCCGAGGTAACAGGCATTTGTTACCCAGCTCGTGCCAGGAGCGATTGGCAGGTTCGAGTAGGCACAGTCATTCGGCACACAGATGTCCCTGCCTTCACTCTTTTGATAGGGATTCTGTCAGCTCCGAATCCGAGAGAGACAAGCAGACAGCTATGCAGACAGAGTCACAGACAGACGCAGACACACAGAGAGCAATTGTCTAGAGGACACAGAACTCTGCACATAATTACTTTTCTGCCCTGAAAATAATTTTTTAAGGAAATAAAGAATGAGAATGGCTCCCACTGGCTTTAGGGGACACTTTCAGAACCCTTCTGAGTGGCTCCATCTCTCCTCCTGATGCTGCCTGCCCCTGCTAAACCTTCTCCAGGAGCCCCGTGGCCCTCCAAAATATCAATGCACAGCTTCAAAGTCAGAATACAGAACCACCTAAGTCTAGACCACCTTACCCTGGCACAGGGCTCTTCTGGAATTTTAGGGTTTGGGCAACCATGCAAATTCTAGAACATACCATCCAGGTGCAGGGTCCAGTGTCCTAGAATATGTGAAATTTGAAATTCCAGAACTTCCACAAGTTGGATATCATGCAGGATGCCCTATTCTTGCCTCTCCATTGGCAATGGAAGTGTCCCTGAGCAAATGACCCCACATACCTAGCCTGAAGACCTGATTCCTCCAGACCTTTGGCCTGGTGACCAGCCAAATGCACAGCAGCTCAGGGGAAAGCTCAGCTCAGCTGCTCTCCAGATCACCCAACTTCTGTTCCCATGCTGACCCTTGGAGTCTGAGCTGAGTCCCTGGCCCCTGTGGGAGCAAGTGGTTGATCCCTGGGTGTTTGTGTTTATCTGGACATGGAGAGCAGTGGGGGGTTGGAGTCTCTCAGGGCCACCAGAAGAAAAGATGGGAAAAGGAGGCAAGAAAGTCAAAAGGCAGAGGACAGGGACGCAGAGAGGTCTGAGGTGTGGTCCGTTAGGTTGTGTTTTTAATCTTTCTTTTTTTAAAAAAAGAAAAAGCCCCCATCCTGTGTCATCATTTTTATGGGATCTGCAATTCTGGCAAAAATCTGTCTTTAATTTAGCTGTCCATATAAAAATCCTCACTGTATAATAATGAACAGATGCCATGGAATTTAAGCTGGAGCCTCGGCTCCTCCCCGCCTTCCCCCCGCGCCTGGCACCGGGCACCGGGCACCGGGCACCGGCTGAGTGGCACAGACTGGCACAAACATGCGAGCGAAGGGTGGGCAGGGGGCGACCTGGGCTCAGCGCCAGGGCTCGGGGTGGTGGAGGTGCTTCGGGCTCAGGGCTTGGGCAGGCGGGAGATTTTTTGCGGCGACACTAGAGGGAAAGCGTCTAAGGAATTTTTCTGTCATTTTCTACAAAATGATCAGTAGTTAAGGATTTGGGTTTGGTTTAGTTTAGAGGCTTTGTGGTTCTTCTGGGGGTGTGCCTCTCTCTCTCTCTCTCTCTCTCTCTCTCTCTCTCTCTCTCTCTCTCTCTCTCTCTCTCTCTCTCTCTCTCTCTCTCTCTCTCTCTCTCTCTGTGTGTGTGTGTGTGTGTGTGTTAAAGTACAGCCCAGTCTTCCATATGAACACAAATATTTCAGATATTTTTTATTAAGTTGTTTTTAACCCGCCCTCTGTGCAGCACCCCAGCCTCAGCCTGTAACCCAGTTCGCAGCAAGCGGGATCAGCTCTGCGTCGGGCTGGCCTCAGCCTCCGCTGAATTGCAGGCGCCAGCGCCTCCAGGGGCTCCCCAGCGGCTGGAGAGAGGCTGGGTGCCTTACTGCCCTGCCGAGGGAGGCCCCAAGTGACATCTGACTTGGAGGTGTGTGAGACCAAGGGAAGAGAGAATGTCCCACCTCACATCGCCCCAAATTCCCCCTCGGTTCCATTCCCAAGAGAGAAGAAAAAGAAGCCCAAGCGCATTCCGGGTCCTTTCCTGCCTCTGGCTGCTGTGGAGAAGGCCAGCACAAGCCTGGGTTTTGAGGAGTTGTTTCTGAGCCCCCTACCCCCGCCACTCGCTTTTAATGCGACTCTGGCTAGAACAGATGTCCCAAGCCGGGCGGACTGCCCAGACCCCGCCCAGCTGTGCCCTTGGCAAAGTCTTGGCTGAGGATAGGAACTGGCACGCAGGTCCCCAAAGGGTTTGTGAGCTCCTGCGGCCCCAGCGGGACCTGACCTCTTAGTCTTGGCCTCCTGGCCAGCTCAGCCTGAGGCAGGAGGCGGGAAAACCCCAGAAAGACCCGTTCCTAATTCAATTAATTCCAAAAGGAGGGACGAGGAAGGAGATGCTAACAGGGCTTGAGAGAGGCCAAGAGACATGGAGCGGTTGGAATCATGAAATATCAGGCACACACTCTGGGTGTGGAATTGGACTGTGCACCCCTAGTTTGAGGCTGGGCTCCTGCGCTGGAGCTAGCAGAACTGGCAGCGGCAGACATACCCAGGGGCACAGCTGGACGATGGATGTGCCCCGTCTCCCTTGGCAAGGCTGGTGCTTAAAAGCATAGGCTCGTCCCTTCCTTCCAGTGCTACCTCGCTCCCCCTACCCTTATTATGGGACTAGGAAAAGAACAACCCTGACATCTCCCTGCAAGTATTCAGTGCCCTCCCCCAGGTGAGCTCTGCCCAGTCCTGTCCTTCTCCGTTCTGTACAAGGCCTGCCATTCAGAACCTGGTGATTTAGAATAAAGTTTCAACAGCAAGACAGTCTTCCTGAGGCAGCAGCACCTCCACCTAAGGCTGCTCACCTAGGGAAGCTTTGTGGAGAATTTTTGAAGGCTCAGGTGCAAAACAAAAATAAAAATAATAAAAATAAATTAATATGCAGAACCAGGGGGCTAGGGCAGGGCTTCCAGGTTTTTCAGAGTCCAGGTGTCACCTTCACACTAGGCCAGTGGCCAATACCTGGTTACCCAATCTCAGGAGAGAGAAAGAAACAAAACAAAAACAGCGTGTGTCTTTGACTGGCGTCTGGGAGCCTGTCCTGGCTGTGCAGGCTCTGTCTCCACTCACTCCCTGTAAGCAAGAAGCATTTCCCTTTGAACTGTTCACACAGGTCAGAATGGAGCCCTGGGCGGCCCTGGCACTCTGTTGTCATAAGGTGGGGGCTTGGGGGTGGGTGGAAGTCAAGACTGAGGCTGGCCAGGTGTGACTAGTGCTGTCTTTCACTCCTTCTACCTGGAAAAGTAATTTGTGGGATCTAGAGCCACACTTAGTCCTGCAGTCCCCAGTGATCCATGATCAGGAGCTTCCAGGAGCACCTGACTTCCTGTTAAAGGTTCCTGGAAGAGGAGGAAGTCAAGGTTAGGCGAAAGAGAATGAAATCTCTCACCTTGTCCACAGATCCTGCATCTGGTGGCTATGGACTTATGGAGTGAAACAAGCTGGCACACCCTTGTGGAGTGTCTAGAGTGGAAGACTTCCCAGTCGCTGATCCAAGTAGGACTCAGCTTTCTTGCTTCCCCCAGTGGTTCATCCTGTCATTACCCTAGGTAATAAAATCAGAGCTGGAGTTTCACTGATGGGCAGTGACTCACGGTCCAGGTGGTGGTTGGGATGGAATCCAATGGTGAGGGGAGAAATCTGCACATTCCTTTCCTATCACTACCAGATCAGCAAATGGGTATCTCTGTTTCTCTGCCATTTTCAAATGCTGGGCATGGGATGGGAGCTGGAAAAATCAAGGGGAAAATAGTCTCCAGATTGAACCTGGCTATAGTCATCGGCTGGACAGCCCAGGGGTTGTTTTGAGCAGGGTATAGAATGCTTGGAGAGCCTGCTGCTCAGTTAGGCTAGGGATGAAGAGATATCTCTTTATACTTTCTGCTCCTGCCCATCACCCTGCCCCAAGCCATGCCAGCGCCCTTTCACCTCCCCCCTCCTTCTGTTCATAGTGCTTCTCTGGATGTGTGTGCAGGCAAGCCAAGCGAGAGAAAGAGATCTGTGAGGGGGCGTCTGGGGCCGAGTGTCCATGCACATCTTCTTCTCCTGCTCATCTTGCCATCTCACCAGGGCAGTTAAGTGTTGTGTTGGGGAGGAGGATGGTGGTGGGAGGCTAGAGTCAGCCAGAGTGCAGGGAGCATGGGAGAAAGTCAGGAGTTGGAGTTGGCTGCAGCTGAAGGGACTCTCTAGAAGCAGGGGCTCCAGTGTGTCCCTGCCCCCCAAAAGGGTCCTTGCAACCCCACATGGCCTGACCCATAGATGCAATGACCCCAGAGTCATCATCATCTTTCAAATGAGGCTGCAGTCTGTCTTCAAAATAGAATGAAACAGTGTGGGGTAGCTGGAAGAGTCTGTGATCTCACCAGGGGAGCCACGTAGAGGGGTCCTTTACATCCGGCCCCAAGCCACCTGGATCCTGCCCAGCTTGGAGTTCAGAGCAAGTTCTGGGAAACCAGCTGAGTGGGAGAGAAGCCCAATTAACCTTGCTTCCAGGGCAAGATAAGGATCAAACCCTGGGATGAATTCCTTTTCTTCCAAATGCCCCTGCCAGGCCAGCTCCTAAGGTTAGAGTCAGAACGTGCATCCTTCAAGCTCCCCACTCCCCACCGAAGTGGAGGACAGAGAAGATGGACCAAATCTTTCTCTAAAGAATACAAGTGAGGTCTGTTCGATCTCATTAGCCACCCACAGGGAAGAATCCCAGTGACAAAGGGCTCACTCTTACTTTAGAGAGATGGGCCTGAGAGAAATCCAGAGAACATGGTGAAGGTTTTTAAAGAATTAACAATGAAAGTCTCCTAGGAAGTTTCCCTGCAAGAGAATTCCGATGGGCTCTGCTCTGCAGTCCCAGGCGCTGGCCTCCTTTGGCAGCAAGAAAGGAAAATGTTAAGTACGGGTCAGCACTGTGGAGTGGACAGCTCCCGGCCTGTCCCCACGCCTGTGAAGGGGGAGGTTGGGGAGAGCGCATTGTTTTTACTCAGAAGACTAAAAAAAAAATAAGTGTGGGCACTTAGTGGTGTCGATGAGAACAGTTGACATTCAGACTTTCTCCTTTCTCTTCCCTGGTCCTTTCGGAGCCTTTAGCTCAACCTCACTTCAATCCTAAAGTGAGTGATGGTGTTTTGAGGGGGGGGGGCACCAAGGACAGTTTCTTTAAGAAATTCCTAAGTCTCCTTAGGTTTTAAGATTCGAGTTTTTAGGACCCAGACTCCCTTTCAAATATTTCAGAGGGAGGAGGAATCTTTTTGTGGAAAGTCTGCTCCTACCTCTAGGGGTTATACTAGGAGGAAAAGTGAGATCTGAAAGAGTTTTATGTTCGCTTTGCATTGAGCCTGCTTTCTTTCTCCTTCCCCCGAATCAGGCAAGGAGGCCAGGCCGTGCAGGTATTAATTGGTGCTGTTTCCTTTTGCTCATGGTTAGGTCTTGATCTTAACCAGGGTCCCTCTCCAGATTCAGCCACCTCATAGACTATTCATACTCCTAAAATATCAAGATCCCTGATGCCAGAAGAGTCCATTCCTTTGAGCCCACTGAAACACAAATTTAAGGTAGAAAATTAATATTTTTATCCTCATGTTCTTATTTTTTTTTAATTCAAGAATGTCCATGTCTGCCTCGATTTTTTGCATTCACTTGCTTTTTTGTTACAGGAAGCAGAGGGTTGTAAAATGATGGGATGGTCCCATTTTTATAATTTTTCATTGATGAAAAGATGTTTTGTTTTCAAAGAAGATCCTTGAGCGTGTTTGGCAGCTGAATGAATATAAGAAGATCACAGGAGTGCTTTGTGCTGGGCGCCAATGTGAATCTGGGTGGGGTCGAGGAGGGGCAGCAAGTGTGACTGTTTAGGAGCCCACTGGGTGTTGTGAAGGTTTTGCAGTTTGGAAACCCCACCCAGGAATGTCCACAGCCGTTCTCTCAAACCTCTGAACAGTCACTCCACATAGCCTCCATCACCCCAGCCCCAGATCAATACTTGTTCCCACCCATAAAAGGAGGCCACTGTGAGAAAGCGGGTCTGCTTTGCATCTCATTTACATAAATATTTATTAATCGTCATTAAACTCAACAGAAACACGCAATGCACTTCGGGTGTCCGACGGGAGTTTCATCTTCTCTACAAGAGGAAGGTAAAATTGCGTGTGTGGGGGTGTGTCGCCTGTGGGTTTGCGGTTTTTTTTTTTGTTTTTTTTTTTTTGTTTTTTTTTTTTGCATTGAGTGTTTGGGTGCCTGATTCCCTGCCTCTGGGGCGGAGAGGTTCACCTGTTGCCTCTTTGACGGCAATCTCCAGAAGGGGACCTCAGTTCTCCTAGCTCACTGGATGACAAAAGTCAGGAGGAGCCTAGAACCAAAACACAAAACAAAAGCAACAACAACAACAAAAATCCCCCCAAAACAACAACAAAAAAACAAAACAAACAAACAAACAAAAAAACCTCTCCAGCCACCAGAAGTCACCAGGAGTTCGGCGCCCACCGAGGCACAGTCCGGGCAAGGGTAGGGCTGCCCCCAGGTCTGGGCTCCTCCACCTCACCCTAAGAGGGACGGGAGTGCCTGTAGAGAGGAGGAGCCAGTAGACTCGCCTCCTTCTGTCCCCGGACGCCCGCGTCGGGCCTGCGTGTGCGAGCGGTGTGGTGTGCGTGTGTGTCTCTCTCATGCAAACCCTCCCTCCCCAAACCGACCCCCCAACAGTTTGCCATTCCATACAAATTTGGAAACACGTTTTAGAAAACAGTATGACGCACAACGGGACAGGGTGGGGGGGGAGGGCAGTGGCACTGGGATTCCAAATCTCCGAGTCATTGATTGTAAGAACCTGGGGGGGGAGGGGCGGCGCGGGCCCCCACTTCACCAAAGTGCACAGATCCGCGCTTGGGCGGGGCAACCAGCGGACCCGAGGGGCATCCCGGGCCGGGCTGCTAGGCTCAGTCAGAACCTTCTTGCATAGATATTTGTGTCTTTTTAAAAATTATTATTGGTAGTATTTATTATTATTATTATTATTTATTATTATTATGCCTTTTATTGCTTCTAAAAGTTCTTACTGCGTTTTCTCTCCGATCCGGACTCTGAGTTCGGCCTCTGTCGCCTCTTAGCTTTTTTTTTTTCTTTTGTATGTTTGTTTTTTTAAAAAGGGGAAAGGAAACATGATTCTAGTTACAAATTGGCTTGGCCTCTCTCTTTCCTCTCAATCCACATCCCCTCCCACCAAAATAAAAATTAAAAAATGCGGAGATTCGGGCTGGGGTGAAGGCGTTTGGGCGCCCTGGCTTTTGCCCTCTTCGAGAAGGAAGAGATACCAACTCCTTTCGCCCTGGGCAGCTCGGTGTCTGTTTTTAAAGTAATCGTAAGCGGAGACACTATCCCGAAACTCAGCTGCCCCTTACCAAAGCCTTCTGGCCTACTGGGAGGTGGGGACAGAAAACCCAAGTTTGGGAATGCGAAAGGGGTCTCCAGGGAAGGCCTGGAAGGAGCTCCCCAGAGATGCACTCCACGGGAAAGGGGAGGAGGAAGCCCGTTGGGAGAGAGAAGGCGAGTCCCCAGGGAGAAGCGAGGCCCCTGGGACGGGCCACCCACAGGTAGGAGACCAGCCCTAGAGAGCCGCAGAACCGGCGGCCCACGCCCCGCGCGCCTGGCGCTGGAGTCGGTGGGAGCCCCTGAGCTCGCGGGGCTGGGGCTAGGGGGCCGGGCAAAGGCAAAGAAAAAGAAAGGGGTCGGCGCGAGGTCTCAGTTATGGAAAAACGCGTTGAGCTCCTCGTACATGGGGCCCCGGTCGTGGTGAAGGTGCATATCGTAAGACAAGAGATTCTCGGAGTGGACGCCCCCGCGCACCGCCGACGAGCCAAAGACCAACCCGTGGCCCGCGGGCCGCGAGCCGGGCAGCGCCGAGTAGTGCATAGAGTAGTGGTAGCTCTTCTCGTGGTCGGGAGACGAGTCCTGCTTGAGTGAGAAGTTGCCGTTGAGACAGAGTGGGGGGCTGAGCGGGCCCTCGTACTCGGAGCTGTTGTAGTCCGGGCTGGCGCCACCGCCACCCGCCGCCGCGTATAGCGTCTCATAGGCGGCGCAGTAGCCGTGGGTCCGCAGGGCGTGCGCAGCGCCTCCGCCCAGGCCGCCGGCCGCCTGGCACTGTGCGCCCGCCAAGCGGGAGCACGGGTACGGGTACGGGTGCATGGCGAACGGGCCACCCGAGCCGTGAAAGCGGCCGGCGCCGTCCGCGCCCTGCTCTGTGAGGAAGTTACGAGAGTTGAGCTGCAGGCAGCCAGCCACCAGATTTGTAGTGGGTTGCGACAGCCCCTTGCACAGAGTCTGCACGTAGGACACCAGATCCGGCCGCTTTCCGGAGCGCAAGATCTCCGAGAGAGCCCAGATGTAGTTCTTGGCCAGGCGCAGCGTCTCGATCTTGGACAGCTTCTGCGTCTTGGAGTAGCAGGGTACCACCTTGCGCAGGTTGTCCAGCGCGGCGTTCAGGTCGTGCATGCGGTTGCGCTCCCGCGCGTTGGCCTTCTGTCGCCGCAGCTTGGAGCGCTCCAGACGCGCCTTGGTCATCTTGCGTTTCTTCGGCCCGCGCTTCTTGGGCCGCTCGCCTTCCGCTTCGTCCAACCCTTCCTCCTCCTCCTCTTCCTCCTCCTCCTCACCACCCAGCTCGCCTTCCTCCTTGACTTCGGCCAACGCGGCTTCGGGGACCTCTTCTCCACGAAGGGACACTGGCTTGGAGGCCCGAGCGGGTCCTGGAGCCCCCGACCCGGGAGCCGGAGGTGGCTGCGGTGGCGCGTCGCCCTTGTCGCTTCTCGGCTCGTCGTCGTCGCCGTCGCCCCAGCTGGCGAACTTGGGCACGTCCGAGAGAAGGCCGGGCTCGCTGAACAGGCGGGTCAGCATGGTGCCTGAGGGCGCCCCGGGGGCGGGGAGACAGACAGCACAGAGTGAGGGGCGCACCGGGGTCACCACGGCCCCCCAACCCGCCTCCACCCCGGAGTCTCGGTGCGCGCTCCAGCTCAAGGGGCCCCGATGCCCACCACGTCCTGCCGCCCCGCCCAGAGCCGGCCCAGCCCTGCCCGGCTGCCGGCGGGGTTTCGCGGCCCAGGCTGTCGCCCCAGAGCCGGGCCCGGCTCCGCCCCTGGCCGAGAAGGAGGCCGCTTCGGGCCCAAGTCGAGGTCCCAAAGAGCCTGGACCGGGTGGGGTAGTAAGAGGCCAGGGTTCTCTGGCCGGGGAGGCGGTGCTCTCGCCCGAAAGCAGGCTCTCTCCGGGTGATGGAGAGAGGCTGGGCGGCCACTGTGGGGACAGCTGCCCGGTTCCTGGGATCCGCGGCCCGGGCCCCTCGGCCTGGCTCCCCCTGCCCTCCGGTGCCTCTCACCCCCACGCTCCCTAATCCAATTTGCAAGTTGGCCGCGCGCCGCCCCCGGCCCGGCCCCCACCCCCGCAGCCCCAATTCCAGACGCCCCGAGCACCGTCTCCTCTAGCTGCTACGTCCGGGTCTCCCAGAGCCGGCTCCGGGTGGCGAGGACTGAAGAAGCCGGGCATGGGGAGGAGACCCAGAAGTGAACCCAGTCCGTCTTCCCAGCGGTCAGGGACCCCCTTCCCCCCTTCAAACTGCCTCCCTCCCACACGTCTCTTCAGATCTCGTTGTATTTTGGGATCCATGGGGAAAAATCCAAATTTGTTTGTTTGCTTGTCTTTTTTTTGGTGGCGAAGAAAGGTCGCAGGTTCCTTCGGGACAGTCATGGGGGGCCCCCATCTTCACCCCTTCTCGCGCCTCATGACCCTGTCCCCCCAGCCCATCCTAGGCATAAGGTCTCCCTCCGCAGCCCCTTGAGCTGAGGCCCCAATGGGAGCGAGAACCCGGGGCGCCCCCATGTCCACCCAGTGAGGGGATAGAGTCCCAAGAATGGGGGTTCTGGGGGACTTTCATGTCCGAAGCAGCGCCCCCCCTCCCAATCGGCAGGTCAGATCTAGCTCCCTCTCGGACAACTTACCTCAGAGAGGAGTCAAGGGGAGAGGGGAGGGGAGGGGGAGGGGCAAGAGAGAGAGGGGGGGGAGAAGAGGAATCTTCTCGCTTATTTCATTGTTCCCCCATCTTCAGGGAGCGGGGGCAGCGGTTCCTCAAGGCGGCGGGCGCCGGCGTCTTCAGAGCGCCATGCGAGCCGCGGAGCGAGTGTGGCATCTCTACCAGGCGGGGTACCAGCCTCTATGCCAGGCCATATGGGCTTGGCACGTCACGGGCAGCAGCTATCACATGAGAGACGGTGATTGGCATGCGTCTGCATTGGGGGAGAGCCGGCTCCCCCGGGACCCGCCGCCATCTGTCACTCTCTACTCCAAAAAAAAAAAAAATTAAATAAATAAAGGAAATAAATAAATATCTCTGCCGCCCTCCCCTCCCCGCCCAACGCAGGGAAAGCAGGGATTGAGAGGGAGGTGGGAGGATTTGCCCCCCTCAAATATCGAGCCCCCCATATGGGAACAATGGGGTGGCAAGTCTGGGAATTGGAGGTTTGTGGTGGCGACCAATTCCAGACTCTCTCCAGGGTCTTGATCTGTCCATTTCCCTGTCTCCTGGTCCCTAAGGGGGGTCAGAACCAGACCCTGGGGTAGGGTGAAGGGAACTCAGTGCTTACTCCCACTCCCCAAGAGGGTCCCCTCCATCACAAAGGGACAGCTGAGGCCTCCTTCCAGGGTGGGTGTGGGGGGCATCCCTGACCCAAGCCCCATAGGTAGATGCTGGCATCATGCCATTCCTCATCCCTGTCTGCCCCTCCCCCACCCACCCTCATGCACACACAACATATGTGGCTGAACGAAATTCAAACCAAGGGAAAGACAGAGAAAGGGAAAGATTTGCCTGCCTGGGTGTCTGTGTCTCTGCATGGGTGTGTGTGTCTGTGGGGACACATGTGTCTATCTGTGGAGTCATCACACAGGAGATGTTTCCTTTCGTGTCAAGGGCATATATACCTTGGGGTCAGGGGGGGAGGAACTTGGAGATGAGCTATGTGTCCCATCTGGGGTTAGCGTGGGCACAGATCTGGATTCCTAACCCGCAAACCTTCCTCTTCCTCTTCTTCTTGTCCTTACAGTCCCTAATCCTTGCCAGGTGGTGGCTTTCTCTTGGCCTTCTGATTTGGTTAGTTGAAGAGAGGATACGGCTGGTTGGGGACAGTCTAGAGATCTTAGATGGGACCCAAACATTCTCCCCCTGCAGAAAATACAAAAACAGAGGCTAACCCAAGCAGTCCCAGGAGAGGACATGGGTGAGCCAGGCAGGTGTCTTGCTAATGCAGATAGGAAATGGGTGCTTTATTTTACTTTACAGTTACCTCTCATCATGTCAGACACAGATGTTAGTGGTGCAGGTTGAAGGTAGGGACTTTGGACACACGTACCCATCCCTGCTCTTCACTCTGTGGTACAGAAAATGGAAACACCCCTATTCAGAGAGACAACCCACCCTTGCTCACTGTAGATTCAAGCAGGTGCTGCTTTCCGGCCCAAATTCCCTGCCTGTCCCATGGTCTGCTTGTGCACACCCAACTTTGGCTCCACTTCCTGGCATACAATGAATGGCACACAGCAAAGAGAGAGGAAGACTCCCCCTCCAAACCCTCCATCCAGGGGGATGACCTCTGGTCTCCTCCAGATTAGCTTTCTCAGGGGGACCTTGGGCTGGTAAGACATGGATCTGATTGAGAAAGGGGATATGATGCTGCCCAGGGTGTTTGGAGACCAGGAACTGAAAGGTCGGAGGCAATGTGCTTGCTCTTCCTTCCACAGAGGCCTGATCGGGGTGGGGAGTGGGGGGTGTATGTAGCTAGGAACACAACAGGAAGAGCAAACTGAGTCTAGAACCCAGGGCTCCTCCACCAAACCCACAATTGACTGGGTGAACTCCAAGGACAAGAAGCTATGCAATTAGGAAGTTGAAACTCACTTAAGTCAGACAGCCTGGCAAAGTGGGATTGTGGCAGAAGTGAAATGGGTCATCCCAGAGGCTTGGCAAAGGACCTCTCCAGTTTGGGGTTACATTCACGATGGGAGCTTCTGATTTTTGGTCAAATCTGCTCATCAACTTTTCATTTTGTTTTGTCTGGAGATGGGGTCTCACTATGTACTCTTGGCTATCCTGGAATTCGCTATGTAGACCAAGCTGGTCCTGAACTCACCTCCACCTCCAGAGTGTTGGGATTAAAGACATGTACCACCACTTTGTAAAAGAAAATGCTGAATTCTAGACTGGGGATTTAGCTCTAGGGTAGAGCACTTGCCTGGAGAACCCAAGGCCCTGGGTTTGAATCCCAGAACAACCAAACTCTTTTCAGATGTCCTTCTCAGTCTTGATTTCCCTATCTATGAAATGGAGGTTGTCATTCTGCCACCTCTGTAGGGCTGTTGCTAACACTAAGTAGGTGATAGGTTAATGAGCCAACATAGGGCCAGTAATAAAACAATCTTCCAATAAATGCCAGCCTTTTTTATTAAGACACTTTGCAAACTATAAATTGCTTTACAATATTAATTTCTTACATATAACCCATCCCCAATTAGAATGCTTTGTCTACAAAGAGTCCCAAGTTTTGTTAAATTAATGGGAGAATGTATGGATGAATGCTTCCTTGGCAGAGAAGCACCAAGAACTGGGTTAGGCCCACTGGGGTCTGATAGGGCCCTCGAGGTGAGGGGCAGACCTTGTTCAAGATAGGGGATACTCTGTAGGTCAGCCTGTCCCTCTCTCCCTCCATCCTCCACCTCTGTTTCCTAGATCTGAAAGGACTCCTCAAGGGGCTCCTAGAGGGAATGGCCTGGGGTAGGGGGTGAGGTGGTCAGGCCTGGGGTACAGAAAACCTCACCCCTCTGGGCCTGTCTCCTGACCCCTCTTTCCTTCTTCAGAAAAAAAAAAAATGGAACAAGTTTTTCTCACTCGACACATTTCAACTTTAGTTTTTTTAGAAGATGCAATAAAAACCAGGGGAAACTGGAACAGAGGGAGGTGTAGGATGGGCCTGCCTCAGACATGAGCTCCAAAGAGGTACAACACGTGTGTCCACATACACACAAGCAGGCATTAACACGCTGGGACATGCACGCTCCTCTCTGTACTCAGAGATGCAGTGAGGGAAAGACAGAAAGAGCCAGAAATGGAAGGAAGGAGACGAAAGGAGAAGGACACCCAGAGATGCCATCTGTTCCTCCCCGTGGCATTGGGGGAAGGGAGTTGGTGAGGGGCCTGGTCCCCTCCAGGTCTCTGAGAGGAAAAGGAGAATGGCGGGCGCTTCAGCCAGGCCTGGAAGACTTCCATTTCTGCTACCCACACCTCAGGGTGGGAGCAGGGAGCTGGGGGGCCTGAGGTTCCCATGGAGACATCGCCCCATCCCAGGGGAGTCCACAGCCTGGGCACCTAAAATGGCTGCCTCAGAGGGGCAGCGGCCATTTTGTTCTGGCTGGGGCCTGAGGGGCAGGGGGTGAGGGTGCTGAGGTAAGCACGGAGGAGGAGAGAGGGCAGAGGGCGGCAGGGAGGAGACAGGTCATTCCTGAGCAGACTAGGGGAATCCTGCTCAGGGGGCAGGAAGAATCTACTAGAAAACTGCTCTTCCCTACACCCCTTGCTGTCCCCAGATAAATCATTCATAGTGAATCTGGAAATGTCCCCCTCTGTTCTGACCCTCCGAAGGAAGGACAGCTGGCCAGCCGCCCCGCGCCCCCAGTAAGACTGGTAGGTAGGTGGCCCGTGTGAGGAAGGCTTGCTGTGCCACCATGGCGGGCCTAGGGAGCAGGTGGGTCAGGCCCACAGGCCCAGAAGTCCACGCCCCGGCTGCAGCCAGACGTGGGTCTCCCGGGGCCTCCCTGGCCGGGTGGACAGGTGAGGAGAGGCTGGTCTCCGGAGGTGTGGGAGGGTGTGGGGGGCAGAGCGGAGACCCTGCGAGTCCTGAGCTCCTGGCAGGCGCTGTGCTGGGGGAGGAGGCAGGAGGCACTGCCCAGGGGCCGCCTACTCCAGCAGTTGGGATGCTCGCACGCTCGCACGCTCGAGCTCCACCCCGAGCCCGAGAGCACCTGCTACCCCCCTTTCCCCAGCCCCTGCCCCACCTCAAGCGCAAAGGACGCTGGGGGAGGGGGACCTGCCGCTTCCTCCTGGCTCCAGGGTGGGCACCTGCCCCGCTGCCCCCTCCCCCGCCCGCCGCAGTGTGCCGGGGAGCGACGGGCACGCCAGATGGCGTGGCTGAGAATGCGGCGACGTTGCCGGGAGGTGAGGGCTGGCACGGGTGATATGCGGCTGCGTGCCTCGTGGTGCCACTGGGGAGGGGGAGGGGAGGCTGGTGAGGTGCAGCCCCCTCCGCCGGTGGACCTCCTGTCCTGACCCCGGCTCGGCTCACCACCGGGCTTCTCCTGCACTTCCCAGGCCGCGCCCGACGCTGGGCCTCAGTCCCACCCAGAACCGGGAGGGCCTCGCAGGAGCTCAGAGTTCTCCGACCACTGCCGCCATCCCCTCCTCACGACCCCAGACAAATGACAGGTGGTGGAAGAGGGGCTAAGCCTTCCAGCCCAGCCAGTCGCCTCAGGCTGTACCCTTGCTCCAAAAGTGTGGTGGCCTTTGCCCCTATGACCTTTGACCTCTGTGCCCAGGTGTAGTGAGAAGAGCTCTTTCCCACTATGAAAATTCATCTTCCTCACCAAGAAGTTTCCCAGGCACCTCCTGGGAGCCCTCCCTGGCCCCCCTCAGGGCTGCACCCCTGTTGGAAGGTTCCCCTCTCCCAGCGGTCTCCTGTTTTGTCTCAGCAGCTACTTGTGACGTTTTTTTTAGTCTAGGGTTCTCATGTCACCCCTACTGCTTGACAGTAGAGAGACGGGGTGGGGGTGGGGCACCATGGGTCTCAGACGTGCCCAGCGGTCTCCTTGCACCCAGGAGGTGTAGCTTGTCAAGTTCGTAGGTCTGCTCCGCAGCACGAATATATGGGGTGGGGCATTCCTGGGATCCCAGCATCCTGCAGGTGGAAGATCAGAAGTTCAAGGTCACTCTCCGCTAAATAGAGCTGCCGGCCCTGAGAATCCGTCTTCAAAACAAAGCAAAATAAGAAACCCCACACACAGCACAGGTCGTCCTGGTAGAAAGGCTTGGAGGAGGGGGCGTGGCCCTCTGCTTGGTGCCCTTGGATGTTCTGTGACTGCTGTTTTACTGTCTCCCCGTGGTACACGGTCTCTCAAGAATGGTTCCTGTCCCTGTTTGGTCTCCAAGTCTTTTAGTTCAGTAGCTCCCCTGCCCCGGGCTCCCACCCCCCGCCTGGATGTATGAATGTCACCTTCTATCTTACAGGGCCTGGACCCCTCTCCTTTGTCTGCCTCCCTTGAAGGGCCCAGGCTGCCCACACTGCTCATCTTGCCTGAAACTGCCCGAAATGCAAAGCTGGTTGTGGTATTCACCCACTCCACCAGCGTGAGTGTCTCTACCTCCACCCCACAGCAGGTCTGTCCAACTGCCTCTTCATTGCCTTGTTCTCAGCCCCAGAACTTAGGAGCACACCTCTACTCCTTTCTGCCTAAAAGTCACCACCACCAGAAAGTCCACCCAGGAGGCTGGGTAATGGGCAGGAATACAGAATAGCCTCACAGTGCAGGTGGGGTACCAAAGAACTGTTCCCCTACTGTTGGAGGAGGAGCAGCCAGAGCAAGACACCTACCTACCCAACCACAGACCCACCTCTGTATACATCTTTCTCTTTGCCCTGCCTTGCACTAAGCCCAGTGTGGCCTATCTTCAGCCTTCCCCTCTGTAAAATGGGCGTGATGATTACTGAGGCCTGCCTTTGGAGGCAGCAGTGAGCCGTATCTGAGGTAACAGGTGTGAGTGCTTCCAGCCATCCCTGATGTGGCCGATTTTGCCTCCAGCCCTGGATCAGCTTTAGTGTTCAAACGTTTTTGTTCGGGGCTCTCTTCACCATCAGGATTTGTTGTGCTTCACTGTCAGGTTTCTGTATAGGTGGTTGGTGGTCTTGTCCCTGGTCCTCTCCCAACCCCCACCCTCACAGGAAGGCCAGATTGAGAAGGGCACAATGTGGCTGCAGACCCTTGGCCTTGGTGTCATCTTCACCTCGGTCAAATCATAGGACCTTCTTTTTCCTTGGCTGTAAAATGGGAGTAGTGCCACCTGCCCACGGGACTTCAGAGCTGTCAGGGTGACCAGGAGGACAGTAGGACAGTGGGGTACAGAGTGCACGCTGAGGAGGCCTGAGCCTGGTGGGTGGGGCATGGCCCAGGCTGGGGCATGACAATAGGGGCTCTGCCTTCAAAGAAATCAGGGCCCTAAGTCTGGCTTGGGGAATTCTGGGACTGACACTACTCTAGCTGGCATGTCCCTTGAGTCTGGCACCAGTCCTGGGGACACTGGAGGCTGACAGCAAACAGAACCAGTGCTGGTTCTTATAGGGACAGTTTCAAAGGTGGGAAGCCATCCTTTTTTTGTTTTTGTTTTCAAGAAAGAGTTTCTCTGTGTAACCCTGGCTGTTCTGGAACTCACTCTGTAGACCAGGCTGGCCTTAAATTTATAGAGATCCACCTGCCTCTGCTTCCTAAGGGCTGGGATTAAAGACCTGCCCCACCTGGTGGGAAGCCATCCTTTAACCAGAGACATCTTGACTCAGCCTAGGGACACTGGTGCTCCAGCAGCCAGCCAGTAGGTGACAGACTCAGCCATTGCTACTTCTGAGAGGCAGGATAGGGCAGGGAAGGACGGCCTGATCTCAAAGGCAGAGATAGATTTGGCTTCCCTTCCCTGCCTTCTTCATCCCCTCCTTCTCTCCCCATCCTCTCATTCCATCTTCCTCCTCCTGCACTCCTTCCAGAGTCTCCTCCTTCCGACTCTGATGCTGAAGATGGAATCCAGGACCTCTCCTAAGCCAGGCAAGTGTTCCACCATTGAGCTGCACTTCCCAGCCCTGCAAGCCTCCTCACCGTGTTCCACTGGGAAGAAGGAACCACAGCACAGGTGGGGTACAGCTTGTCTGATGTCCCATTATAAGTGAGTGGCAGAGCTGGAACTAGATACCAGGGACCTACCTGAATGTGCTAACACACACCCTGTATTCCCAGTCTTTGGTAGACTAAGGCAGGAGATCACCAGTTGAAAGCCAGCTTGGACTATGGAGTGATACTCCAGAACACTTGGGGGTGCCCCTGTCCTGAAACATCAAAGCATTCAATAGCAATTTAACAACAGAGGGCATTTTTAGTGTAAGTGTGTGTGTGTGTGTGTGTGTGTGTGTGTAGCACAGGCCATAGCACACCTGTGGAAGAAGTCAGAACACAGCTTGGGGGAGTCAGTTCTCTTCCTCTATCATGTGGGTTTTGGGTATCAAACTCAGATCTTCAGGCTTGGCAGTAAGCACCTTTACCAGCTGAGCCATCTCTCTGGCCCGCCCGGCGGGCACAGAGCCTGCATTTGAATCGAGTTGTGTGAGGTGCAGTCTTGCGCTTATTCAAATACAATTATAAACTGTCTCTCTCTGAAGTCTGGGTGTTCGCGCTGTTAGGGACAGGGGGCCTTGACATGAAGAAAAGGAGCCCTTGGTTGGCAAAGTCTGTACCCAGGGTTGGCCCTCAGTCCTGACCCAGATCACAGTGAGTGGTTCCAACTTCCAGGTCCTAAGAAGGTCTCCTCATAGCCAGGTGGGCTTCCTCTTTGTATAGAGAGAGGCAGTCTCCTTAGACCTCATCTCTGAGAGGGCGGCCTGCTTGCACCTGAAGGCCAAGGGCGGAGCTTCCTCCGCCAGGAAGCCCTCCTTTACTCCCAAGGAAACATTGCTTCTTCTAGCCCTACTTTGCCCCATCTTTCCTTCTTGTTCCACTGTAAACCAGGAGAGAGGAGCCAGGCCTCGCAGAATCCTCCAAGGAAGTCCTTGGCACCTAGCAGGCCCCCTGTCACTCGCTGCTTCTTTCTCCTCCTCGTCCTTCGTCTGCCTAGCTCCGGGTTCTCGCCTCACCACCCCCGTCCGCGCCTGGCACTGCGCCCGGTGCGCCCCAGCCGCCGGATCGCGCTCGCAGTCCTGACTTCGTGCCTGCCGGGCTCCGTGGCACGTGCCCCACGCGCCCCTGCCCCGTGCCGCACCCCTCCGGGCGGCCTCCGCGCCCGCCCTGACCTCCGGAGGTCGCCTGGGGACGTCGGTGGTCCGGGCTCTGAGGTGGGGGCTGCGGCGGCGGCAAGGAGAGGACGCGGCGCCTTTAAGGTGCCACCGCCGCGTGGCAGGGAGACAGCTTGTGCCAGCCCCATTCCGCCCGGCTCCGCTCGCGACGAGAAACACAATGCATAACAATCAGGCGCGCGCTTGGAGCTGTGCCACGCGGCGGGCGGGCGGGGCGGGCGCGTCCGGGCGGGCGGGGTGCCGGGGTCGCGACCCGCCCCGAGTCGGAGGCCGCGGGGGCCCCGCGCTCCCCACGCCCGAGCTCCGCACCCCGCAGCCCGCGCAGCGCCCCGCCCCGGCCGCGCTCCCGCCCCGCGCTCCCTGCAAAGTTCATTCCCACTAACTCTTTTCCAGGCCACTTCCCCCTCACATCTGACAATCCGGGGCCCTCATTCTCCCAGTAATCACTCCACTGCACTAATTGCACATGCAAATATGCAAATGCGTATTAATTAATTACTATACTAATTAGTTCTGTGGTATTTGCGAGTAATAAATCATTGGATGGGAGCGAGGAAGCTGGAGACCTGGCCCATTTTCATTCTGCATAAAATTTTAATGGTCTCTCTGGCTGATCCGGGACGGCAGCGCGCGGAGAGGCTCTTAAAGGGCCAGAGGAGGCGGGAAGGGGCAGGGGCGGGGAGCTCCGGGTCATCCCTGCGGGGACTGGCACCCAGGGCAGGCTTAAGAAACATCCCCATTCCCTGCGGGGGCTGTCTTGAGCTTTCTGCTACCAGTCTCCACCCCGGCCATGGGTCCCCAGGGTAGCATCTAAGGAGAAAAATCTGGGCGGGTTGCTGAGCCTCGTTTCTTTAAGAAAGGAAAGAGGGCACGGAGCTGTGAGAGGCCAATGCCAGGCTTCTGGAGCCCCAGAGAAGAGACTCCGTTCTTGGATGGCTGGGTAAACTGAGGCACAGGACAAAGCAGTTTTTAAATCTCACCTCCTGTTCCTAGAAGATGTCCTCGGTACCACCCCCCCCAATCTTTTCTTGTGCCTATCAAGGTTAGGGGTACTTGCAGCTTTCCCTTTCCACACGATCAGACCTCAGCCCCGCCCCCATGGGCACCAGCTGGCACCCTGGCAGAGCAGTCTTCGGCTTGAGTGGGCCCCAGGGACCCTGCTTTATTTCCAGGACATAGTCTGGACCCCAGGCACAGGGAGGGGGGTGGCTGCTTCATTGACTAGGGGAAGCTAGAAGATCAGAGTGGTCCGAAGCCAAGGTCTAGGGGGATGTCAAAGGTGAGCAAAACAGGCAGGAGGGGACCAGGTTCTTGTCCTGAGCCACAACCCGCCTCTACCGTGCCAGGGCCTCCTGTCCACTTGTAATCACTCTCTAAGTTCCTGCCTCCGTATGCCCCACAGTTGTATGGGAGCAACGTCTCGTGGGGCCACTGGTTACACCTCAGTAAACATTCGTGCAGTTGGGGAACTGTCCCAAGAGCCCTAGATGCCTCTGTTACCTTCCCCATTTTATGGATGGAGAATAAGGGCATAGGAAGGTTAAGTGGCTGGCCCAAGGTGGCCCACCTGAAATTAGTACCATGGGGTTTTGGCATCTGTATTCCTTCCACCACCCATGCTCTGCCCTTTCTTCCACTACACCCACAGCTCCTGCTCCGGGTCCTGTGGAGGGCTTCATGGGTAGCATCCCATTCTATCAGCATCACCCAGCTGATAGGTCTTGGGAACACCCCAGTTTAGGCATGTGGAACCCAAAGGTCAAGGCAGATGACTATGCTGCTCTAAAGCACACAGCAAGTCCAAGCTCCCACAAAGTCTTCTGGGGAAAGGGACAGAACGGGGCAGGCCATACCAACCCCTGATTATCAGAGAGCAGAAGAGAAAACGGAAAGGCTTTAGGCTAGACTGTGGGGGGAACTTTCTTGCTAAACAGAGCTCTCACCCAGAGGGGCCTTTTTAATCCCTTTTCTAACTGCGGGCTGGGAAGCGACCCTGGCTGCTGGAGGAGGGGGCTGGGAAGAACCAAAGACCAGAAGGAGAAAGCTCATGGAAGACACTATAGCCCAGGGCCCTGCCTGGGTCCATACCCCCACCCCAATTTGTTGGGAGCATTTCCACATGATCTTCATTTTCACCACAAGTCTAGGAACTTTTTGGGTTGGTATTTGTTTGTTTTGTTTGAGACAGGGTTTCTCTGTGTAGCCCTGGTTGTCCTGGAACTCACTCAGTAGATCAGGTAGGTTGGCCTTGAACTCAGAGATCCGCCTACCTCTGAGTCCAGAGTGCTGGGATTAAAGACAAAGTTTGCTACCACCACTGGGCTGTATTTTTTTTTTTTTTTGAGACAAAGTTTTACTCTGTAGCCCTGGCTGGCCTCAAATTCTCATACTTGCTTGCCTCTACCTCCTAGGTGCTGGAATTAAAGTGTGGTTCAGTGCACCTGACCATACCCTAGGAACTTTCACACTCAAGGATTGATTGCTACTTAGGGGGCCACAGGTGCCCCAAGCTGTGTGTGCAGCGCGCTGGGGGGGGGGGTGCTTCCAAATCCCTAATAAACCACATATATCTGTTTCTTTACTTTTCACAACAATATTATTTTCCCCATTTTTATAAATGGAGGCAGAGAGGAAAGAAAGAGGTGTGGGGTTGCCTTAGTTCACAGCTAGTAAGTGGTAGAGCAGGATTTGAATTCTTGGCTGATGTGCTTTGCCTTAGGCTCCATGTTACAAGGTTTGTGATATGGCCAGATTGCTACTGTCCCTGTCTTGGATCCCAGCAACAGCAACCTTCCACCCTGGGAGCCTAGGGACTTAGAGACACAAGGAGAAAGACCCTGTCTCTTCCATGCTCCTCCTCTGTAGAGGATGCTGGCTACTTTCTCCACTCGAGAAAAGGCTGGGCAGAGAGCCTTTCTGGAGACCCAGGTCTTACCCCTGCTCCTGAGAAGGGGTGTCTTTCTGGAGGGGTGCTATCCCAGCACCCCTTGCTTCTTCTCAGCCCATCCTTGAAAGAGAAATTTCAGTTAGCATCTGTCAGGGGACCACCCTGGCAGGGAAACTGAGATTCCAGCACTCTCAAGCATGAGCCCTGGGCCAGACCAGGGTCCCCTGGCCTCCCAGTGGCCCAAGGGGACATCAGCAGGGAAGCTATGCATCTTCCTTCCCCAGAGCCAGGGAAACCTGACTGCCACCTCCTGGGCCTGGGAGCTTAGGGTGGGGTGTTGGGAGGAAAGAAAACCCATTCTCATTTTAGCCCTCTGCTCAAGACCAGGGAAGCTAGGCTCACCCGGATTTCCCCCTTTTTTTTTTGGGGGGGGGTCTGAGGGCTAGCTGGGAACTGGTGGGCAAAGGAGGCAAGAGAGGTAGGCTGGCAGCCCTGAGCTTCTCCATGCAGCCCCCGGGGCCGGGTGCCTGGGCAGGAGGAGGGGGCAGAGCAGCTGCTGGCGATTTATTAAGCAGTCACGGAAAAATTGGTTTATAAATTAACAGCTGTTTTAACTTTAGGGCCTCTTCTTCAGGGAATGGAAGCAGCCGACTGGACCGGGATTGGAGTGTGTGTGAAGCTGGTGGAGGGTGTGGGAGGCGGCGAGCTCCGGCAGCTGGCATTCTTCGGGGGCAGCCTCAGCTGGCACCTCGGGGGGCACCAGGCAGTGGCCAGAGCAGGGGGTCTCCAGGTGCCGGCGGCTGAGGCTGCCCCCCTATCTCCCCCCCCCTGCAGCTTGCTTTCTTTTCGCCGACATCTCTGCTTCCACTTGGCGGCGCCAGAGGGCAAGATACTACTTACTTGTTTCTGCCACCAGAGGGCAGCCTCGGCACACCGATTTCTGCTTCTCCAGCGAAGACACCGAGCTGGGCAGAAAAGGAACCAAGTCCAAAAGGGAACTAGAAGGAAGTCCTCTCCAGTGAGTGCATGCTGGATATCTTCCACTCGTTGAGTCTGAACGTGTTAAGGACAGAGGCAAAACCGGACACCTTTAATCTCAACACCGTGAGTTCGAAGTCAGCCTGGTCTACACAGGGCATATTATGAAACCCTCTGCCCAAAAGAAAAATGAGGACTCCAGAGCTGGGGATTTAGGTCAGTGCTGATCTATCACGGATAAGGCCCTGGATCGAGCTCTCTAACACCTCACCCATGGCAAAAGCAGGGGCTCTGGAAGTCAAGGCTGTCTGTGGGTGGTTTTGTTTGTTTGTTTGTTTAAAACCCAGGTTTGTCTGCAACTTGTAATCTTCCTGATTCAACCTCCTGAATGCTGAGATTTCAAGTAAGAATCATCTTGATGGCTAAGACCATCTATTTGACCATCAATTTAAACTTTTATTGAACTCTAGGCAAAAACTGTTGAAACCCTCTCAGCCTCAGTTGTCCCGTCAATAAAATGGGACTATCCCAGAGGATTAAATGAGATATACAGGGCCTAGCTCAGTGTCCAGGACAGTAAAAACTCCAAGTAGGAGCAAAACACACAAGCACATACAAAAACACAAAAAATCTTGTTAGTGTCTACAATTCATGTTTTATTCATTTATTCCTCAATCTGTCTTCCCTATGCTACCTTAGAGTCCAGTGTAAAGATACATGGTGGAGAGGACACATCTTAAAATCGTGTGCTAGAACATGGGCTCAGGGATTAAGAGCACTGGCTGCTCCTTCAACGGACCAAGGTTCAATTCCCAGCACCCACCCACATGGTGGCTCAAACTGTGTTACTAGGTTCCAGGGGATTCATCGCCCTCTTCTGGCCTCTGCTGGTACTGCATGCACATGATGCGTGGACATACACAGTTAAACACCTGCTATTGCAAAGGACCACAGGGTTTGCTTCCCATATTTCAGCTAACAACTGTCTGTAGCTCTGAGCATTCTGTTGCCCTCTTCTGGGACTGCACAGGTAGTGTAGAAGCAGGCGAAACACCCACACATATAAAATAAAAGTAAAAAAAGAGGGGCTGGAGAGGTGGCTCCACAGTTAAGAGCACTGGCTGCTCTTCCAGAGGACCCAGGTTCAATTCCCAGCAACCACATGACAGCTCACTACTGTCTGTAACTCCAGTGCCAGGGGACCTGACACCCTCACATGAGACATACATGCAGGCAAATCACTAATGCACAGCCAGGAGGTGGACACCATTAATCCCAGCACTTGGGAGGCAGAGGCAGGAGGATCTCTGGGAGTTTGAGGCCAGCCTGGTCTCTAGAGCTAATTGGGCTACACAGAGAAATCCTGTCTCAGAAAACCAAAGAGCAAGCAAGCAAACAAAAAATCCCACCAATGCATATAAAAATAAAATTATATATATAAATATAGTTTTGATTCGATTCACACAGAACCATTTCATGAGGCAATTGAGCCAGGCAGGGCAAGAGAACTTTTTTTTTGGGGGGGTGGAATGTATATTTGTGTTATGATGATAGTCACATGCAATATAGAATTTTCAGCTGGCCTTGGTGGCTCTTGACAAAACCCAGAACTCTGGAGGCAGAGGGCAAGAGTATCTCCGTGAGTTCAAGGCTAGCCTGGTCTACATAATAAATTCTAGGCCAACCAGGGTTATACAGTGAGACCTTGTCTCAAAATAATAATAAGAGCAAAGAGATGGCTCAGAAGTAAAAAAACAATACAACAACAACAACAAAAAAAAAACTGTTGCAGTTCATGGGCCAGACATGGTGGTTCACACCTTTAATCCCAGCACTCCAGAGGGCAAAGGCAGGTGGAGCCAACCTGGCCTACAGAGTGAGTTCCAGGACATCCAAGGCTACACAGAGAAATCCTGTCTTGAAAAAACAAACAAAACAACAACAAAAACCCACTTGCTGTTCTTGCAGAGGACCAGGGTTTGGTTCCCAGCACTCTGATGCAGGCTTACAACTGTAACTCCAGGGGTCCAGTCTCCCTCTGTGACTTTGCACTTAGAAGGTGAACAAACAACGAAAACAATCACACACATAAATAAAAACAATCTTTAAATATAATTCAAAACTCCATTGAAATGAAGGCCCACAACTGTTATATCTGTTGTTTGTAAAGTTTTTTAGTTTTGCTTTGTGTAGCTTTTTTGTTCGGTTTTTTAATTTATTTTTATTTTATGCACATTGGTGTTTTGCCATGGATGTCTGATCTCCTGGAACTGGAATTATAAATACTTGTGAGCTGCCATGTGGGTGCTGGGGATTGAACCCGGGTACGTCTAGAAGAGAAGTCAGTACTCTTAACCACTGAGCCATCTCTCCAGGCCTGTTTGTTGGGATTTTTTTTTTTTTTTTGAGATGGGTTTTCCACTGTGTAGCCCTGGCTGTCCTGGAACTCAATCACAGAGATCCACCTGCTTTTGCCTTCCAAGTGCTGGAATTAAAGGTGTGCAACGCCACCCCAGCTTTGTGTGTTTTTTTGAGAAAGGGTTTCTCTGTGTAACAGTCCTTGCTATCCTGGAAGTCACTCTGTAGAGCGGGCTGGCCTCAAACTCACAGAGATCCGCCTGCCTCTGCCTCGCAAGTGAGTGGGTGCTGAAATTAAAGGCCTGTGCCACCACTGCCGGGCCTGTAAAGTTTGTTGTCGTTTTTGTTTTAAACACACAGCACAGACAGGAATATACTGAACGGTGAAAAGATAGATGCTGGATAAATGGTGAGTGAAGGTGTAGTTAGACGTCTCAGGTGACTGTCCTCCACCAGCCTGGCTAAGAATACCCTTGTCCTCCTTTTGGCTCTGAACTGTTCTCTCACTTCCCCAATCTGCAGGGAAAGATGGCCTTGTGCACGCAGCTAGCCTTCCCCAGCTCCTCTAAAGCTGCTTCCCAGGACTTCCTGGGGCCTAGTCTTTTTCAGCTGCCACATGCCACTCTTTCCAGTTCCAGCTCTGCACAGTGGTGCCAAGGTCACCTGTGCAATGCTCAACTACAAACCCACATTGCCAGTGGTGCAGCAGCCCGAACCCTGGCCGATCCCGCCACCTGCTGGCCATGGACAGAACTTCCTCTTTTTTTTTGTTTTTTCGAGACAGGGTTTCTCTGTGTAGCTTTGGAGCCTATCCTGGCACTTGCTCTGAACACCAGGCTGGCCTCGAACTCACAGAGATCCGCCTGCCTCTGCCTCCCGAGTGCTGGGATTAAAGGCGTGCACCACCAACGCCCAGCAAATAGTGGGGAAGACCAAACCATGGAAGACGGCGCTGGGGCTTAAATTTTTATCCTTTTGAATCATCACAGCCACTGTGCGAGGTGGGCTTTGAAACTTCCAAAAGCGAGGAGACGCAAAGAAACTTGTTGTTCATACAATAAACTTCCGACCTGAGATTCCTATTCAGGGCTGGTTCCTGCCGCCGCCCCCCCAACATGTGAATTTATGTGCTTGTGATTGGGTAAGGGAAAAGGGGGAGGGGGTGATTGTCCTTTTTCACCCCCTGGAAGGAGGGCAAAGGCCTCACAGCACCTTCCCAAAGTCGTCTTTTAGAGAAGGAGGGTGTGATGGCCCTTGCAAGGCAGGGACTGGTCAAGAACAGAAAGTAAATATCAGAAAGAACATTGCCTCCAAACAGTGTGCTCAGACCAGAGAAGGGGTAACAGACACAACACTAAACAACCTTGTCAGTCCAAGCGGGCAGGAATTAAGTCAAATGAGGACTTGAAATTGTTCTTTGGACCTAACCGCCTGTGCTTCCAACTCAAGAATAATAACCCAGGAGTGACATATTATTTTTACATCTCATTTGCATATGATTAATTCCAAGCCGGAGTGAAGGGAAGTCACGCTGGCTTCTCATCCCTCCTACCTGTTTGTCCAGTCCCCCCTCCTCTAATTCTTGCTGGGCTCTGCCACCCCCACCATCCTTTTACCACTCCTTGCCCTGTGCCTCCCTCCCCCGCTCACTGTTCCCTTCCTCTCTGTCACCCACGCAGCAGCCTCCGCAGCCTCCGCCACCTGGCCGCCCACCGGAAAAACTTTTCCCCAAGTTCCTGAGAAGCCGCGTAGGATCCAGGAGAGAAAAATCAAAGTAATAAAACCTCATTTAATTCCTAACGGAGGGCAGAGCTGTGAGCTGCAATTATCTTAATGCGGAGCTATTTTTACTCTCTCTCCATCTCTGTCTCCTGCCTTTCTGTCGTGAGGCTTTCTCCTCTCCACTTCCCTTTGTCTCTTCATCTCTCACATGGGTCCCCTCTTCTTTTCACTCTCTCCACGGACCCCGGCAGCCTCCTAGCTATGTGTTCCTCCCCTGTACATATATCTCCCTACGATTTCATGGCTCCAGGGTTGAGGTGCCAGAGGCATCACACCCAGACAAAGCTGGACAAAGGGGTGAAGACCACCCTCTGTCCCCAAGGGGACATCTTCTGGGATTAAATTGTGCTCTTGTCTCCCTACCTAGGCACCATGGCAGCAGTGGGGTGGGAATCCTTCATAACTGTTTAGGTCAAACCAGTGTTTCCAGAAATTTCCAACGGGCACTGAGGTATACTGTGTGTGTGGGTGGGGCACAACCTCATCCCTGCCTTTGGTCCCCTTTATCCACCATATACCCTTCCTCAAATACCCAGCTGGGTACACTCCAACTTTGGAGCCTAAGGGCTGCTCAGGTTGCTGCTGCCTGGCCATGTACCCCTTTATCCTCCCAAAACACCGACAACTGGCTTTGTCATTCCCTACCACGTCCCATCTGGAAGAGGGGTCCTGGGCCAAGCTAGGGACTGGAAGAGATGGCCATGTCCCTGGCCAGCAACCTAACATGGGCTGTTTCCCAGAAAATATATGTCAACAAGCTGTAGCCAGGCTTGGGCTAAAGGATGTGGGGCCTGGCCACCAGGACATCCTATTCCCAAGAGCAGAGTTTGGCCCCTGGCACCCTCTCTCTTTCTCATCCCCCAGAGGGCACTGAGTCTGGGGCAGACAGCATGCCCCTGACCTCATTTCCCCAAGACTCCACTGGCCTCTCATTCCACCTGGAGCCACAGTGCTGGGGCTGGGAGTGGAAAAGTTGCTGGTGGAGTTAGGGGTGTGGTGAGGAGGGCCCCTGCTGTTCCTGGCCTGAGAGTGACCAGGAGAGAGGACAGCCAACACAAACAGAACCCCAGGAGGGCACACACAGGCACAGGTCCACACACGCCCCTTCTGGGCGCTACAGAGAGGCATTCAGTCCTTCTTGCCAGTCCCGCAGAGGGTAGTGCCAGCTCCTGCAGAGACTCAAGGGCTTGGGCAGATAAACAAGGGCACTTAACCCACAAAGCCGCCCCTCTCCTCCAACACACACACACACACACACACACACACACACACACACACACCTGTAGAAAAGGCTGACACCTCAGGATGATCACACACACACCTCTCTCCCCCAGCTCTGTTCCCCAACGCACCAAGCCCACACACTTGATGGCACGTGTACTGCTAAGGCAGCCCCCCAACCCTGCCCCCTGGTTGGTTCTGTCCCCTCCCCCAGAAGATGGAGAGAAAAGGCAGGAGACACGTGAATGCTGGGTAAGTTGCGGCAGGGACGCATCCCCCTCTCCCCTGGGGAATTAGCTCTCACACTCTCAGCCTCAAGGCCCTCTCCTGCACAGGCCCCCCACAAGCTGGCACCCGCCTGCCCATCACCTTGACAGCCTCTGACATCCTCCTCCACACCCACACCCTCCCCCGTACGCACGCAGTCCTCCCACACGCTGCCACTCACACCCGCATCTTTGACACTCTGACACACTTACATAGACTCACACACTCACACCACACCGACCCCCACCCTCCCCAGCTATAGCACTCCAGGCCGCTGGCGCTCACTTGCACATACTCCCTACCACGATGACTGACAGGTGTCCTCCCCCGCACACCTCTCTCACACTCGCTTTCTAGGACACCCCCATTCACAGCGTGACATGCTGGCACTCTCTTCTCGACCTCACAGGCCTCCCTTGAAACTCCACGTCCCGGGCCCCCCTCCCCCGCCCCCGAAGTGGTTAAGGCCAGAGTCACGGCTCCAGCTGCTCCTGCCCCTCCCCTTAGCCTCGCGACTGGACTCCATCAATAATGCAACGCCGAGTTCTGGGGAGACGGCAGGGGGGCCCCAGGCCGCTCCCCGGCCCTGGCTCGCACTCCGCACCCTCCTCCCATCCCCGGGAGAACACGCTTCTCGATGCTCATTGGCCGCGTTCCCCTAAGCCCTCCCTCCTAGCGCCTGGGCGCCAGTCCCTGGCGGAGGGGACGGGCTGGGACCCCAGGGTTGGGACCTGTAGGGTGCAGCCAGCAGAGGCGGAGGCGCGGAAAGGAAGAGAGGCAGAGGAAGGGTAGACAGAAGCTGGTGGAGCGAGGCCGAGGGCAGCCCACCGAGACCCGCAGAGAGCGCAGGCCGGGAACCGGAGCCCCGCGCCCCAGCCAGGTAGCGCGCAGCCGAGGCGAGGGGACCGCGAGCCCGGGGCAGGGGACGTCGAGCCGGGCGCTTCAGGCGAGCCCCGCGGTGCAGCCCTCCCGGCCCTAGAGCACTCCCCTCGCGGGTCGCGGGATTTTCCTAGGTGCGGGGACAGCGCTCCTCCTCCTCCTCCTCCTCCTCCTCCGCGCAGCACGCGCCACCCATAGCTCCGGACAGCGGAGCAGATATCAGCCCAACACCCCAGGCGCGCGCACCCCGCCATGGACCCCAAGGACCGCAAGAAGATCCAATTCTCTGTGCCCGCGCCCCCCAGTCAGCTCGACCCCCGCCAGGTGGAGATGGTAAGGGGGCTGCGCCCCGTCCGCGTAGCGCCCTCAGCACGCTTCTCTCCGCTCCCCGCCCCCCGCGCAGCCCAGCTGTTCTGCTGGACCCTGCCTGGGTTGCAGTCGGGCGCCCCGCAGGGCGGGAAGTTCGCAGGCGACTCCTAGCAACTTTTCCCCCCTGACCGCTGAGCCGATCTTGGGAGGGAGAATTCCGGCAGTGGGCGTCCGGAGACAGTGCGCTCTTGGGACTGCCCTTTTGGCCCTTACATAGCCCCTCTAGGCTAGTCTTTTTTTTTTTCCCACGAGGACAAAGTCACTGTGGTAGCACCCCAGGGCTGCACACAGCTCAGGCGTCTGAGGCTGTCATTTCAACTTCATGGTCTAGATGACCACAGTTTCACCCTATAGGCCTGGTCTGGGATCCCCAGAACCTTGTTCTGATTACTTTCTGCTATCAGGATCTATAGCCACAACCCCAGGGATTTGAACGATCATGGCTTCCTTGGAGGTTGGGAGCCCTACAAAGACTCCAGGGGGAGGTGGTGGAGACAGAGGT
Source organism: Cricetulus griseus (assembly GCF_003668045.3). Taxonomy (NCBI): domain Eukaryota; kingdom Metazoa; phylum Chordata; class Mammalia; order Rodentia; family Cricetidae; genus Cricetulus; species Cricetulus griseus. Next base: position 111,471,203 of record NC_048600.1, read on the forward strand.
CTATACTCCATGACCTAGCAAGGACACTTGTTGCTGAGATGCCACTGGCTCTGAAGATAGCACTGAGAACTAGGCAAAACCCTTCTTGGGGTATTTGGTCGGGGTGGGCTGAAGCCTGGGCCTGAGTAGCTTTTGGCAGCAAAAACTGCTTCAACTTCAATTACCTAGTCCTCTCTACATGTCCCTGGAGCTCAAAGGGGACCTAATTAACTGACAGTTGGTCTGATTGCCAAGCTAGGGTGGGCAAGGAGAACAATTTTACATTTTTTTTTTTCATGAGAACTGGGTGAAGAATCCCACAGCTTGAGAAAGACTTGTGCCAGGGGCCCAGACTCCAACCTCTAGAGACCCCAGCAGACCACTGGGTGTCTGGGGCTCGGGTAAGGATGGAGGCGCCTGCACTACTGGGCTCAAACTCCTACAGCTGCTTTGGAGCCCTTAAACTGACCTTTGGTGGGTAAAGCCATAGGTACCTCCTTTAGGGTGTTCAAGGTGGAGTCTTCTAGAGAAGGTTCTGTGGTGGCTGTGCTGTGGGACTATCTGGACTTGGAGTCAGTGGATGATTTTTCCAGTCCCCAGCGTGCTGTGTGACCTTGAACAAGCTGCTAAACCTCTCCATGCCTGGTAGTTTTCATCCCTGTAAAATACAGGGATTGTGTGAGTTGAGTGGGCTCTAGCTACCTTTGATTCACAGGCTCCCCGAGGACTCCAAAGCCTTGCTTCCAGCTGGCTCAGGGTGATGGTAAGGGGCCCTCTACAGTGTTTCTCCTGCCCCCCTCCCTCCATCTCCCTAGATCCGGCGCCGGAGACCAACCCCTGCCATGCTGTTCCGGCTCTCAGAGCATTCTTCTCCAGGTAGGGCCCATTCCCTGCTCTCTACCTCAAGTCTGGTGCCTTTCTGGGGGCCCCCATGAGAGGGGGACAGGCTGGAGACTAGAGATCTGGAAGGCTAACTCTGCTGGGTTGGTTGGTTTACTGGCACCTGTTGGCACCAGGAGGGAAGGGCACACTTCTGCTGTCCCAAAGACTGAGGCTTTGGGGAAAGTAACCTGATTCTTTTTCTCTTCCTCTGTCGTGTTTGGTGTATGCCTGGTGACCTCTCTCAGAGGAGGAGGCCTCCCCGCACCAGGTGAGTTTTCTGAGGCAGGTGGAAGGGCACTTAGCTGGGCCCTCTGGGGTAGGGTGAAGTCTGCAGAGTCAACCCAACACCCGGGCCACCACAGGACACGTTAGCATATCAATGGCATTTCCCTGGGAAGATTCTGTTCTGAGTGTCACCCTTTCTCTGAGTGGCGCTGGGTGGGGTGTCCATGACAGAGGGGTCCCTCTGCTAATGGGGACAGGACTTGGCCTAGGTGTCCCATGCTCAGTCAGCTGTCAGAGTTGTGCCACTGGAGGGAGGCGAAAGGGAAGGGGATCTCTGGAGAACCTATTTCAGCTGCCTCTTCCCTGTAGAGAACCTCTGGAGAGGGGCACCACCCGAAGTCGAAGAGACCCAACCCCTGTGCCTACACTCCCCCATCACTGAAAGGTACTAACCCCACCCCTCCATCTGTCTTGTGGTCTCCTGGAGCCCTGCAGCTGAGCTGATGTAGGGGAGGAAGAGGAAATGTAAGCTGGTGTCACTGTCACTGTCACTGGCAAGGACTGCCACCAAATCACTGCCTGACCTGGGAGACTGGTTTTTTCTTAGGCTCCCAGAGGCAGGGAAAGGGCAGCATTTGTCTTAACAGTAGGTTGAGGGGGGCAAAGGGGAGAGCTGGCTAGCCCCACAGGATGACAAGCATTGGAGTGAAAGATTCTGGAGGTGTATCTACTGGGCCATGCTCACCTCTTGCTCTCCCCTCCAGACCCACTCCTATGTGCAGGTCTGTCTGCATCCTCAGTTAAAGGGTATCACCCCTGTCAGGTATGCCAGGTCTCATTGGTGGGTACTGGGAAAAATAAGATGAGGAAGATTTGGAGGCCCACGGTATAGCTCAGTGGTACAGCACTTAATTGACATGCATAGGGCCCTGGGTAACAGCCCTAATACTGATTTAAAAACCAAAAAATGACAGTATGGTGCCACAGAGGTCTGTAACCTTAGCATTTTTGAGACAGAGAGACAGGCAGATTTCTGTGAGTTCAAGACAAACCTGGTTTATATAGACAGTCCCAGGCCAGCTAGAGTGGCACAGTAAGACTCTGTCTCAGAAAATTAAAATAACTGGCGTGGTGGCACATACCTTTAATCCCAGCACTTGGGAGGCAGATGCAGGAGGATCTCTGTGAGTTCAAGGCCAGCCTGGTCTGCGGAGTGAGTTCTACAACAGCCAAGGATACACAGAGAAACCTTGTCTGGAAAAACCAAAAATTAAAAAAAGCACTCAAACACACACACACACACACACACACACACACACACACACACACACACCATGCTTGGTTGCTCATACCTGTCATCCTTGCACTTAGGAGGCAGAGGCAGGAAAATTGCTATAGACATGAGGTCACCCTGGGCCATACAGTGAATGCCAGGCCAGCTAGGACAACACAGCAAGACCGTGTCTCATAAAGAAATGAAAAATGAGCCATCTGTTCCCTGGCCCCTAGACCCTTGCCTCTAAGGAAGGGCCAGGGAGAGTTTGCTAAAGGGACAAGGCTAAGGCTCATGGGATCAACAGACCAGAAAAGACAGGCAAAGGAAGGAGGTGTGAATCGGGATTTTTGGGACAGTTGGAGACTTGGTTTCTGGCCAGGGAACTGTGGGAGACTCACCTGAAGGAGGAGCAGGTACCCAATGGCCATGCCAAGGGTCTCTTCCTAACTAGGTGCCAGTTGCCTATCACCCCCCCCCCCCACACAGGAAGCTTTCCTGCCTGGTCTGTCCCTTCTCTCTCCTCTGAGGCAGTAGATGAGTTTATTATGGTTTCCCAGACCCAGCCAAGGTCAACAGGTGCATCTGGCAGCCCCACCTGCTGACTGGGGACAGAGTAGCAAAGCTGGGAGGTCAGGCATGTTGCTTCTCCTGGAACAGGAAAGTGGAGGGAGGAAGCTGCAGCCAGTGGCAGTATGAACAGACTTCCTGTAGGGACTTGTAGAAGGACTTAAAGCAGGCGTGGAGACAAGTGGCACATTTCCAAGACAGAGTACAAGAACTTGGCCTCGAGACTGGGGAGGAGAGAGCTTGGGCAGCACAACCAAAGCCCTGGGTTCCATCACCAACTTACACACCTGTAAGCCTGATACTCAGGAGGTAGAGGTTCGAGGATCACAGGTTCAAGACCATACTCAGTGAGTTTGAGACTAACTAGGGATATATCAACAAACTCTGTCTCCACTCTAGGCTGGGCGGATGTGAGGGGGGAGCAGTCCCCGCCCCTGTGGCTTTTGGGGAGGTGCTGGGGTTGGAAGCCAGGGTCTTACACACTAAACACACAGTGTAATGCTGAGCTCCAGCCCCCAGTTCAGTCCTCCCTGGCTTTAGTTACGTACTTTGGGAGTGTGCTGAGGTAAGAGTTTAGGAGCCATGAAATTTCTTTCTTTTTCTCTTTTTCTCTTTGGTTTTTCAAGACAGTATTTCTTTGTGTAACAGCCCTGGCTGTCCTGGAACTCACTTTGTAGACCAGGCTGGCCTTGAACTCACAGAGATCCACCTGCCTTTACCTCCTGAGTGCTGGAATTAAAGGTGTGCCCCATCACTGACCAGTGGCCAGGAAATTTCTTGCGTACCAAAAGATGACCTAAGACTTACCTGCCCCTGCTTCTGGGGACTAAGTCTGGGTAGAGAGAGACAGGGTTGTATAGAGGAATCAGGAGAGGGCTGTACTGGGATTCTTCAGTCTTGCAAAGGAAGACCTGGGTTGGCATGGGGTTAGGCTTCCAGACATGGAGAGGTAAGAGGAGAGGGTGTGGTAAGGAAAGCATAGATTCAAGAAGGCCCAGCGAGGCATGAGAGACTGAGTAAGGCAAACGGGAGCTCATGGGGCACCTGCACGGGTGGGCGCTGCACACACCTATCATCACAGCTTCGGATGGATCACGAACCAGAACCAGCTCTCCTCCCCCGACTGCCTGCCTGCCACCTCCTCTCCCCCAGCCCAGAGGCACCAAGATGATTCTGTTTGGCAAGCTTAGCCCTTTCTGGGCAAGGGCAAGTGTCTGGCAGGGTTTGGGTTTTGTAGGACAGGACTCAAGAGTCCTCCATGAAGGGTGAACAGCACTAAGCCTCGGGGGAGCAGGGGGTGGGGGTTTAAAGGGTGCTCCTAGGTCAGGGCTCTCTCAGTTGGATCAAGGTGAAACTTTGCCGGTTTCCCAAGGCCAGGCAGGGCAATTTATTGCGATTTTATTGCCTGAGTAGCTTGCCCACAGCCAGCGGGAAGAGGTAGATTTGGAGCTGGGGGCAGGGCGGGGCATTGGACACACACAATGAGCCCTCTGTGCCTGTCCCTGAGTTGGCAGGAGTTCTGGGCCCTGCTCCTGCACCGGAGGTTTCCAGCCTACCCCCTGGGCTGCTAAGGGGAGGGGCCACTGTTGGATTAAGAAGCCAAGGAGCACTGACCACTCCAAAGAGTCTAAGCAGGGGCCTGTGAACTTAGTGTCCCAACTACTCTAAAACCTTGAATGCCCCTGGTCCCTTGCTGACCCTACTCTAGTCTTTTGTTTTGTTTGAGGGGGGGGTGTTTATGTAGCTCAGGCTAGATTAGACCTCACTATGTAGCTGAGGATACATTTGAACTCCTGATCCTCCTGCCTCTACCTTATGGATGCTGGGATTACAGGCCTCTGCTAGGGACTCTGTATGCCAGGCAATCAGTCTACCAACTGAGCTACACCCCCAGTCCCTTCATCCCGGTCTTAACCCAACAATGTTCCTTCAAACCTTGCCATTCCCCAGAACCCCCAGCCCATCCCTTTCTCCCCCCCACCCCGCCCTGTTTCCATCTTTGGGAAGCCGCCCACACTGTTCCTTTCCTAGGTTGCATCTGAGCAGGTCTTCGTGGTGGTGGTGGTGGGGTGTTGCTGCTTTCTGGGTCACCGCAGAGGGAGCCGGGAGATTTAGGGATATGGGTCAAGATGGTGAGGGCTGAATGGTCCATTTGCCCAGCAAGGACTTCACTGGCTGCAGAGTGCTGTGACCTCAGGCTTGGGTTTGTTCGTGCTTTGGGAGCCTGGGAGAGAGGTGCAGTTTGGTATCTAACTCTGGGCAGCAAAGCACAGCAAAATGTATCTTCCAGTGTCAGGAAAAAATGGCTCTGGCCCATAGGCCTTCCACCTTCTGCCTGGGGTTAGCACTGGTAGATTCTCCAGTCCTGGCCACCTGGCTGTATAAGCTCCTTGGCCAGAGAATGTTAAGCTGTCACTGTGCCGGCCTGGTCTTGCCCAGCCAGGTGCCCCGTGGTGCAGGGGAATTTTCTGGTGCCAATTTCTGGGGGTGGGGTGAGGAGCAGCATCTTGGAACAGCTTAAGAGCCAATAAGATCACATGTACCCCCTGGTGCTCCCACCTTGTTTGGACAACCTTCCCCCTCCCCAGTGGAGTGAACTGGGGCCCTTTACCCTTAACCGGGGGCCCCTTGGAGCATCGCCTCTAGCTCAGCTGTGTGCACAGGCTGCTTCCGCAGCTTGGCTGACCCTGGCCTCCCTGTGTCCTCTCTGCCAGCTGTGCAACGCATTGCGGAGTCACACCTGCAGACCATCAGCAACCTGGGCGAGAACCAGGCCTCGGAGGAGGAGGATGAGTTAGGGGAGCTTCGGGAGCTGGGGTACCCAAGAGAGGATGATGAAGAAGAGGAGGATGAGGATGAAGAGGAGGATGAAGAGGAAGACAGCCAGGCAGAAGTCCTGAAAGGCAGCAGGGGAACTGGTAAGCTGAAGGGGCTGCCGTCGGTCTGTGGTTTCTGTTACTGTGGGTCAGGCATGGCTCGTCCAGAAGTATCCAGTGATGTCCTTCTAAGGCCACCTTTGGAGACCTGGCATCACCTAGCCTTGGTTAATCCTTCACCTGATTAGGTTTTCCCCACTGTTCATCTCTTTCTAAAAATTAAGCCTAGGTATAGGACATTTGAAGCGAGACCCCAAAAAAGAACTTCCTATCCATGGAAGCGAATTGTAAGAAGGTTCAGGGATAAAGAGAGCCCAGCATTCCCTTTTCTGCACTTCTGAATCCCATGTTGTGTTTCGGAGGCTAGCTGATTTGCCCCCTCCAGGACCCTGGAGACTGTCTTTTTCCTTCCTAGGATGGGGTGGGAGAGTGCCCTCTAGTGTCCAGATGTTGAATCAAGTATTTAAGAACCAATCTGGTCCATACCCTACTCTAACTTAGAGATAAGGCCCCTAATCCCTACAAAGAAGGCCTCAGAACCAGAAAACCCACAGACACGCAGATAAATTGGGCAGAACCTCATCCCCTCCTATGGTTGTAGCTTCCACGCCTGGCCACAGAGGCTATGCTCATCTAACCTGGTGCAAACATTAAACTTTTAGACTCCTCCCTTTTATGTTTGTTTATTTATTTATTTATTTATGTTCTATGTGCATTGGTGTTTTGTCATGGGTGTTGGGTCCCCTGAACTGAAATTACAGACAGTTATGACCTGCCATGTGGGTGCTGGGAATTGAACCAGGGTCCTTTGGAAGAACCGTCAGTGCTCTTAACCATTTCTCCAGCCTGTTTTTTTTTTTATTTTTTTTAAGATTTATTTATTTATTATGTATATAGTGTTCTGCCTGCATGTCAGAAGAGGGCACCGAATCTCATTATAGATGGTTGTGAGCCACCATGTGCCATGTGGTTGCTGGGAATTGAACTCAGAACCTCTGGAAGATCAGTCAGTGCTCTTAACCTCTGAGCCATGTCTCCAGCTCTCCCCTCCCCCTTTTTCCTGTTTTTTTCCAGAGAGGGTTTCTCTGTGTAGCTCTGACTGTCCTAGAACTCATTCTAAAGACCAAGCTGGCCTCGAACTCACAGAGATCCGTCTGCCTTTGCCTCCCAAGTGCTGGGATTAAAGGGGTGCACCACTGCCGCCACCTGACTTGGACCCATTTTTTTTTTTTTTATGGGAATGACAAGCAGTCTCCCACTTAAAGTGTTCAGCCTTTGGGCCCAGACAGGATGACTTGAGTCTCCTCTCTGCATCTCTGGCTGTGAGGGTGTGAATGGGCTGCAAGGGCTGAGTGAGCCTCCCTATGAGCATCCCCTCCCAGAACAGGAGGAAAATGGATAAGAGATGCTCCCTCAGGAAGGGGAAGAAGTCCCTGAGTCACATGACTGGATCACCAAGTAGCAACATTAACTCCCACAACTCCTGAGTGACTCCAGGGTACCAGATCTGGTTGCTTTTTCTGGTTTGTTTGTTTTGATTTGGTTTGTTTGTTTTGATTTGGTTTGTTTGTTTTAGGTAGGGTTTCACTCTGAAATCCAGGTTGGCCTGAATCTTACTTATGTATCTCAGCCTGATCTTGAACTCAACGTAATCCTCCTGCCTCAGCCTCCTGATTTGGGTCATTACTGGCATAAGCCTCCACACCCAGCTTCCCAGTAGGTATAATCTTATCTAAGGTTATACCTATCTTTTTACATAATATTTCCTTCAGAAAAGTGCCCATGAGCTAAGTCATGTGGCCAGTCATAGGGAGAGTTGTCCAGTCCAGTGTTCCACCCATTGTGTGATGATGCTTTGGAAGCTTGGCCTCAAGCCACCAAACATCACTCATGCTGCAGGGCACCAGATGGACACTCAGGCTGTGTTTGTATGCCCTCTTTTCCAGTGGGGCAGAAGCTAACTTATGGCCAGGGTCTGGAGGGGCCCTGGGAGCGCCCGCCTCCTCTGGATGAGCCCCAGAGAGATGGAAACTCTGAGGACCAAGTGGAAGACAGAGCAGTGCTAAGTGGTGAGCTTTGCAGAGTGGGGTGGGGAGGTGGACCTCGTTGACTAAGCCAAGCCTTGAGCCTTCTCTACTTGTCTTTCAGAGCCCGGGGAGGAGCCTCAGCGCCCTACCCCTCCTGAGCCTGGCACATAAGCTCAGAGTCCTGCATCTCCAGGAGGAAGTGCTCCCCAGAAACCCACTCTGTCCCCACCCTACTTTGTACCCTTTCTTTCACCTGCTAGGGCTGTGGCTTCTGACTTCTTGAAGACTAAGGCTGATCTATGTTTGCTTTGGCTGAAGCCCAGAGTCCTGATGCCTCTCCCTGCCAGTCATTCTACTATTTACCCGGTGGGAGGGGGGAGGTGAGTGGGAACCCACACTGGAAAACTCAGAAGGCCAGAGACAAATATTCACGATTCACAATTCTCCTCTCCAGATTCACTCCCCTGGGAGCAGGAGACCCATGGGGCAGGACCCTAAGATTTGGAGAAAGGAGGTACTGAAAACCTGCAAGTGCCCTGAAATCTCCTCCATCCCTTCTTCCCACCCCTCTCAGACTTCTACAGGGTCCAGGTCTCAAGCATTCTTTTCCACAGCGTCAACATTTTGGATGTCGCCCCCTATTGTCCTATTTCTGCTGGGTGCCTGCAAGTCGGACTGGCACATGCTGCTTGTTGCGTTCATTTATGCTTTGGTCCCAGGAATGCCACTTAGTATATGTCCTTAGAGGTGCCATACAGTGGGGGGAGCTTGGTTCTTCTTGTCTTCCAGCTGCTTGCCTCTTTTCCTTTTTCCCTGACTCCAGGCCTGAACTCCTCCTGTGCTGTAATAAATCTTTGTAAATAATTGTCCTGAGACTCCTCTTTCAGGGGAGGGAGGAGAGACCGGAAAGTAATGACATGTCCTGACAGGGAAAATGGTGGTTATCCAAGGGTCAGGATGTTGACCCTGGTGTCCAGTCCTCCCCAGGAGCTTTTCCTGCGTATAACAGGCATTAAGCATGAGAGACATACTAGCTCCTGAGGGAGATGGCTAAAAGAGGAAGAACAAAAGTCCTTTAAAAGTGTGTGATGGATGAGGGATTACAGGTGCACGTCTGTAATCCCAGCACTTGGAAGGTTGAGAGAAACAGGATTCTGAGTTCGAGGCCAACCTGAGACTCTGTCTCAAAACCAAAAAATGTTTTTCACCAAGGGATCTGTACCTACAGATCGCCCCTCCTGCCGTTCCTTTTTACTCCAGGCCTGTGGTCCAAAAACGATGACACCCTGGAGTTCTTTGGCGTTCCTGAATGCTCTTTCAGCCAAACTGGCACCCGACTTCCGCCTCTTGTCTCCGAGGCTCTGGGTAGAGAGGGGCGGGACTGGGGCGGAGCTGCAGGTGCACACCATTCCCGGGTTGCTTTTGGGGGGCGGGCTCAGCGGCGGAAGTTGCGCCGCTGGGAGGTCTCCTTCCGCTCTGAGGAGTTGCCTGGGCCGTGGAGCGGGACTGCAGCTGAGGCAGGAAGAGTGGGGGCCGTGGTGACATGAAGCAGGTGGGTCCTGCAGCGGTCGCCGGGGCCGGGTGATGGAATGAGAGCTGTCTCAAGCCAACGGAACTCACTTCCCTGCCAGGTGTCCGTCTTTGGTTCGGTCCGACCCTTCCCACACCCCTCGCGCTCCGGGTTCCGCCCCCTTCCTCTCTGCGGGCTGCTGCTGCGCGCGCGGGGTTGGGGAGGGGGTGTTTCGTCCTTACCCACCCTCGGGGGCCAGGGAGGCATCCGTGGTCGCTTTCCTAAGCATTCCTCTTTATAGCGAGGGGAGAGGCGAGGGGCTGGTATCTGAGTCTTATGGGGCAACGGTTGGGTGTTGGAAGAGGTCAGAATCAGAAGGAGAAAAACACTTCACGACAGTCTCTGCCACCCGCTGTTTTCTCCAACTTCAGTTGGACACATCCACGAATAACTTCCTAGAGATATCAGAAAGGTCCTTTAAACTTTTCTTGATTCCTCATAAGTGCCTATTACCGTTGGCTCTGGTTCCTGATATGCTCCCACTCTTTGACTCCCCTGTATTTCCTGATTTTTTTTTTTTTTTCTTCCTACCTCTCTGGTAAGAGATCAGAAGTGCCGCTTTACATTCTCTCTGGCCCAACCCTTCCTCTGCACTGATTTTGGATGCCCTCATCCACTGTAGTAGCTTCAGGTCCTTGTTCACTGATTATCCAGATTGACAAGGCCAGCACAGCCCTTTCCAGGGTCTCCAATTGTCTGTCTGTCCAGCTGCCTGTGGATGGAGCTTGCGTCTTTTAAACCTGAGTGATTTTTACTCTGTAAATTCATTCTTCTACTATTGTCTTATCCCAAAGAAAAACTCCAGAATTGCCTTACATCCTTTACCCTCAGTTTGCCCAGAGTTGTCAGTACAGCTGACTTCCTGAGCCTTCTCTGTTACCACTGTTGTTGACAATTTCTCACCAGTCCCAGAAACTTATGGTCCTAACTGCTTGCAGCCTAGTCTCCAAACTCTAGCTCTTGCAAATTTTAAATCACAAGTCTGATTGTGTCATTTCCTTCCTTATGACCTCTTGCTTGCTTCCCATTGCCTGTGGGGAAAGGCTGAACCCCTAAAATGATTTAGGGGAGCACTCTGACCATGTTATTCACTGTAAATCTCAACAGTATGGTTCTGTAGGATGTGCCTGGTGCACAGACGGTTCTTGTCTCCATGCCTCTGTACACATTGGTACCTCTTTCCTCTCTGATCGCTGGGCTTCCTGCTCAGACAGCACCATCTCCACCCCAAAGGTTGGAGGACCCTCTTGTGTTTTCTGAACACCCTTAGCATCGTGGCTGAGGATATAGACCCCTGTACCAGACTACTTGGGTTCTGATATTGTTTTGAGGCCTTGATGAAGTCAGAACCTCACTTTTGGAAAAATGGAGAGAGTAATGTGTCTACCTTGTAGAATTGTGAGGATAAATGAAATAGTGTTAATGCATAAAACATTAACTGCCAGGCCTATGAGTGCCCAGTAAGCACACATTAATTAACATGACTTATATAGGAACACTCTAGTTCACTGGTTATGACTTTTAATTTCATAAGCTGCTTGAGAATGACTGATGGGGCTAACTTCTCATTCTGTTCCTGTGTCCTAAATGAAGTCTTGGACTGGAAAGTTCTGGGAACAGAGTCTGGATTTACTGAGTAAAGGTTTAGGGGTGAAAAGGACCCAGGCTTCTTTGATTTCCAGCACTGCAAAAAAACAAAAACCAATAAAATTTATAAAAGTTGGTGGGAGTGGTGAGTTTGGGGGGTCAGAGTTAGCTGGAGATGTGGTTCAGTAGAAGAACATTTGCCCAGTGTTCATGAGACCCTGGGCTGCAGTTCTAGCACTGAAGAAAGCAAAGCCCCAGAGCAGATGTGATTCAGTCTGCTCAGGAAAAGAGAGGATACATACTACATGACAAGCTCTCATTCTGTCCAGAGGACTATACAGAGAGCTCACATACTGCATGGTAAGCACTCATTCTGTCCAGAGGGCTATACAGAGAGCTCTGAAAGCCTGAGGGCGAGAAAGGCCAGGTGCTGCTTTTCAAATGTGATGACGAAATGAGAGGCCGAAAAGCAGAGGGTGAATTTAGTAGCATGCAGAGACCATAGGGGACTCAGAGGAGTGGTGTAGAGACCAAGTGGACTCCCAGAGAAAGGAGAGCTGGTCCTCTGGAGTGATTCCTCTCCATGACGGGCTATGAGGAAATGTCCCCTTGACTTAGGAGTGGGAAAGGATGATACCATGGGGATGTCTAAAATGTTGGTGTTTTAGGTCATTTTGAATGCATTTGGGCCAAGTCCTGCATTTGACCAATGTCTGGGCCCGTGTTGCTGTACTTTTTAAAGAATTTTTTTGGTTTGGTTTGGTTTGGTTTTTTGAAACAGGTTTCTCTGTATAGCTCTGGCTGTCCCGTGACTAGCTCTGCAGACCAGGCTGGCCTTGAATCTAGAGATCCGCCTGCCTCTGCCTTTGAAGTGCTGGGATTAAAGGGTGTGCAACCACGCCCAGCTTTTGTTTTCTTTCTTTTTTTTTAATTTTTAAAATTTTATTTTATGTGTGTGAGTGTTTTGTATGCATGTTTGTCTGTATACCGTGTGCATCACAGGCCCATGAAGGTCAGAAAGAGGGTGTTGGGTTACCTGGCAGTGGAGTTAAGGACAGTTGTGGGTGCTAAGAATCAAACCTGGGTCCCCTGCAAGAACAAGTGCTCTTGACAAGTGAACACCCCTCCACCCTCTGTTGCTCCTTTGCCCATTCTCCTTTCCCCCTCCTGAGGCGGATTCTCCTAGGTCTCAGGTAGTCCCTCTTCCCTGTGGCTTCCCTGACCTCTTACTGCAGCCCCAGGCAGATGCTTCCTTCTCTGGGAGACATGGGCCCTTGTTCATTCATTTCTGAAAATGCTCCTCACATCAGGCCAGTCTTTCTCATGATACCTGGTGACCATGATAGACTGAGCCAGTGTCTGCTGCACTGCGGCTCTCCTGTGTCTTGCCATTAACTGAGCTCTCACAGCTGGGCCCACTGGAGGATTGCTGTGTGGCTTGACGGCTCACACTATCCTACTGAATGCAGAGTGCTCGCTGCCTCCATTCTACAGATGAAGAAGCTGAGCCTTTGGGGGAGGTTGGTTCAAGGTCACTCGGTAGAGATTTAAAGACTTTTACCTTCATTTCAATGCATAGCTATGCACCAGCATCCCAGAGAGCAGCTGGCACGTCAGTGGGGCAGAGGACAATGGAGAGCCATTTTGTGAGTTCTGTGTCCCTCTCAAAGTTTTCTGGCTAGAGTGAGGCAAATGTAGGCCTTTGTCTGGGAGGAGCCTGCGCAATCAGGCCTGTTTTTGAGAGAGCTGACAGCTCTATGACAGACACTGGCCCTTTCCAGACTGACTTTGGGAACTTGACTTCTTCAGCCTCAGTTTTTACCCAGTATCACTAAAAAACGGAGTGTGACTCACCAGCCCAGGAGGGCCAGAGGTCACAGAGTCACTGAGCTAGGGGCATTCTGGCAGGGCAGGATTGGGGGAGGGGGCGGTGAGCAAACCTGACATGTGGTTGAGCTTTCCAGTTACTGTACTTCGTGGTCAGAAACCGCGTCTAGAAAGGAGTGGCTATTCCTGTGCTAGCCTGCGGCTTCTTCCTACTTACCCCAAAGGAAAGGGGAAACAAACGGAATCCTCTTTGGCTTTGCAGTCGTGTATCTCACTGCTGCTATATGCCCTGTTCCCTTAAACTTCCACTTCCCCAGGGCCAGGGAACCTCCCCAGCCCTCTGTAGGTGTGTGGTTATGGAGCAATAAGTCACTTGTTCCTAGACTGAGGGCAGGAGTCACCGAACTGGAGCACCATCCCTGCTAAGCTTCCTAAGGCAGAGTCCTCCTGTCCAGTAGCCAGGTGGACCTTTAATTTGGTCACAGTGTCCTGCTGCATATGTCTGGCCCAGGGCCTTGCATTGTGTGGTAGCAAATGGTAGGGGGAGCTGTCATTTATTTATTTATTTATTTATTTATTTATTTATTTATTTATTTATTTATTTTTAAGACAGGCTGCTCTGTGAAACAGCTCTGGCTGTCCTGGTACTCTCTTTGTAGATTAGGCTGGCTTCAAACCCACAGAGATCCGCCTGCTTCTGCCTCTGGAGTGCTGGGATTAAAGGCGTGTCCCGCCACCACCCAGCCTTGCGGGGCTGTCATTAATTGAGCACAGGCACCATGCAGGTGGAATTTCTCATTCCTTTAAGCCCTGTTAAATATATACTCTCTGAGCAGAGCAATAGTGGCACACATCTTTAGTCCCAGCAGTCAGGAGGCAGAGACAGGCAGAACTCTGTGAGTTAGAGGCCAGCCTGGTCTACAGAGAGAGTTCCATTTTACAGAGAAAGAAACAGGATGAGACTCAGTGCCTTGGTCAATGACACACAGCCTAAAGGAGTAACCTTGGGCTTTTGATTTCAGGTCCAATGCTGACCCCAGACTTGGTCCCTCTGCAGTGTCAGGCAGACCTCACACATCCATAGAGCAGCTTACTTAATAGATAGTCTGTGGCTTGCCACTGTGAGCTGGGCAGCCAAAGCTTGGGTCTGCTACAAGATACGGGTAGTGCTGACCTGGAGTCCTGAGGTCAGAGGAGCCTAGATGGAGATCTTTGCCTAGGAGGTAACATTTGAACTTGTCTCTGAAGGGGAGGAGCTCTCTGCCAGGCAGTGGAGGAGGCTGTTCTGGAACGAGGAAGTAGGAGTCTGCTGTGCTGTGTTTGGGAGCAGCCCACAGTCATGTGGGGTCAGTTATTAAGCCCCATGTCTAGAGAAAACTGTGAGGGTCTTTCCTCCCTCTTAATATTCCTTATCCAAGGGATTTAACTCACCCAGGGCCTTTTCCTTCCATTGTCATAGGGCATGGCTGGGAAATGAGTTCCCTTGTTAGTTGTGGAGGAGTTGCCTGGGCTCTGAGCAGGGCAGAATGCCAGATGGCAAGATCCAGTTTCAGGAAGGTTGCTTTGAGGGCTGGGCATGCACAGTGATCTGTGCATCCCCACACGTGTTGGGGAAGGAACCCACACATTTCCTGGTGTGCTTCTCTGGGCATGCAGCAGTGGGCAAAGCGAGGGACTCCCCAGTGTTCTCATGGAAAAGATGGCAGGAAACAGAAAACAACCTTTAGGGCAACAAGTGCTGTGGCCAAGAAGAAAGAAAAGGAAAGAGGATGGAACTTAAATAGGGGCTTAAGAAAGGTCTCTCTCCAGGCATGTTTCCATAGAAACCAGAATGGAGTAGGGGACAGCTGTGCAAGAGTCGTGGAGTTGGAGCCGGGTGGTGGTGGTGCATGCCTTTAGTCCCAGCACTCAGGAGGTAGAGGCAGGCGGATCTCTGTGAGTTTGAGACCAGCCTGGTCTACAGGAGCGAGTTCCAGGACAGCCTCCAAAGCTACACAGAGAAACCCTGCCTCACCCCCCCCCCCAAAAAAAAAAAAGGAGTAAAGAGTCCTGGAGTTAGAACAAGGTTGTTGTGTTCGGGGACAGCGGGGGACCAATATGGCTGATGTGGAGAGTTCAGAGGGGAAGAGACAAAGGGTGTGTGTGCTATGAGCCATAGTGGGGACTTTGTTCTGCTTGAGCTGGAAGCCACCAAGGAGTGGGCACTTGGGAAATGTTGTCTGGCCTAATAGGGTTCCCGAGGTTGCTGGGTTAACGGTAGGCTTTGGTCAAGTACAAGGAGGAAGGATGGTGATAGATTTTCGAGAGATGCCTCAGGCAGGGTGACATGGAAGTACCCGAAAAGACTGGAGAGACTAGCTGGATTATATTGGGTGTGGTGAGAAGGTACAGGCTCCCCAGGTGAAGGCTGAATGACTGCTGAGCTTGCTGGGGGCTAGCAAAGCCTCCCATGTGGTAGGTCTCAGCTCAGTGGAAAGACCCCTGGTGTGGGTCAGCTGTGCTCTTCTCTAAGGGAACAGTGTGCAGGTTTGGGATCTCAGGGGGTTGTCCTTTCCTTTCCTGGTAGGGTGTGTGATGAATGAAGGAGGCAGTATCTACAGGGTGGCAACAAGGGCCACTACCAGCTGGGTTTGCTAACTTACGTGCTTGCAGTAGGGCATGGGCCAGGACTGCCCTCCTTCATACCCAAAGCCTGGCTCCAGCCCAGCCGCTTACTCGCTTGTAATGTGGGCATCCTGTGGCTACCTCACGTAGACACCCAGTCCTGACCCAAAGATTCATGGATGCTTTCCCTGCAGAAGAAAGAGGCAGACACTTCAGGAATGTTTTGAGCCATCAGAGCAAATGGGTTCCTCCCTCTGTGAGCCAACTCTGCAGTGCCGTGAGGTACTGATGTTTGACCTATTCTGCAGTGCCGGGAGGTACTGATGTTTGACCTATTCTACAGGAGAGGGAGAGAAGTGTTGAGGAAGGTGAGACGTCTGTGCTCGCTGCTTCTCCCAGCTTGGAGCCTCTTTCTCGCCTGAGTCCCCCATATCAAGCCACAGGCTTGCATTTCTTTGGGAACATGGAGCTTCCTGGGGTGGTCTCCCTGCCTGTCCTCAGGAAGTATTTGGAATTCTTGCAGAATCCACTGTTCCAGGCACTTCTGTCTCCTTGTACGGCCAGATAGCCAAGGCCAAGATTGTATCCACAGTCTGCAGGTACAGCAGGTACAGTAGCCAAGGCTTTAGCCAATAAGTCACAGGAGTCATGGCACACACTTGCCTTGGGCAGGAAGTACCCACTGGGAGCAGTCCACAGGATAAGGAGCTGCAGGCAGGTGGCTGGGCCCTCTGGCCAGCCTGGGGAAGAGAGCTCTAAGAACCTTCTCTGTGCCCCTACCACCTAGAGTTTTGACAGTTGGGGTCTTCCTATCTGCTTCTCCATCTGCATGGAAGGGTGAAAGGAAGGGCCAGTGCTAAAGAGTCATCCTGGTACACTCCTTGAGGTTCTCTACAGGGAGCCAGGACAGACCTCAGCTTTTGCCCCTACTCTAGCCTGGGAATCTACCTTTGCCAGGAGTTGGAGTAACTTGACCTTCTGTACGACCAGGGAACCAGAATGAGGAGCTGGGGAGCTTGCTGGTACCGCCCAGCAGGTCGATTGTCGAGTATAACTTTGAACCCAGGCCTTTCGGGGTGGCTCTTGCTATCTGTCCCTGTAGCGTAGTCTCCACACACCACGACAAAGCTCTGTCTCCCTTTTACTGGCTACACATGCACCTCTCAGCCACTGACCAAGCCTGTCTGTCCTCCCTCCTTCCCTCCCTCCCTCCCTGTGATACTTACATAAATAGCATCCCTGTGAGGTAAGAATTTTAGTGCCTCCAGTGTTTGTAGAAGCTAGGCTGTAAAACTTGGGGGTGGGTATG
Source organism: Cricetulus griseus (assembly GCF_003668045.3). Taxonomy (NCBI): domain Eukaryota; kingdom Metazoa; phylum Chordata; class Mammalia; order Rodentia; family Cricetidae; genus Cricetulus; species Cricetulus griseus. The sequence continues at coordinate 111,487,932 of NC_048600.1, forward strand.
GGGAGGAGCCAGTATGTGTGATAAAATATGTAACAAAGTTTGCCAGTTTAACACTTTCAAGTGTGTAGTCCAGGTGTGCTAAGTGTATTGTTGCTTTAAATATATGTGTAATTATAGCTTGTGGTCTGGAGAGAAATGGCTCAGCGGTTAAGAACACTTGCTGCTCTTTCAGAGTTCATTCAGTTCCCAGGATTAATATGCTCAAAACTGCCTGTAACTTCAGCTCTGAGGACCCAACAAAGGTACCTAATGTGAGTGTATCCATCCACAAAGACATACACATAAGTAAATAATAAAATAAATACTTTTTTAAAGACATTATTTATTTTTTACGTTCCAATCCCAGTTCCCCCTCCTGCTCCCTCCCCCTTCCCTCCCACCTCCCATCTGTTCCTCAGAGAGGGTGAGGCCTCCCCTAGAAAGTCTACTGAGTCTGTCCCATCATCTCATTGAGGCAGGGCCAAAGCACCTCTCCACCCCCCACACCCCTGTGTCTAGGCTGGGCAAGGTATCTCTCCATACAGAACTCATAGTGGGCTCCACTAAGTCAGTTTGTGCATTAGTGTTAGGTCTTGGACCCACTGCCAGTGGCCTCATATACTGCCCCAGCTGCACCATTGTCACCTATATTAGGGGAGTCTAGTTTGCTCTTATACAGGTTCCCCATTTATCAGAACAGAGTCAGTGATCTCTCACTAGCTCGGGTCAGCTGATTCTGTGGGTTTCCCCATCATGGTCTTGACTCCTTTGTTCATATTTTTGCTCCTCCCTCACTTCAATTGTACTCCAGGAGCCTGGCCCATTGGTTAATTGTGGGTTTCTGCATCTGCTTCCATCTGTTTCTGGAAGAGTATTCTAGCTTCTGTGGGGTTGTGGATTGTAGGCTGAGTATCTTCTGCTTTTATGTCTGGTATCCACTTATGAGTGAGTACATACTATATTTGTCTTTCTGGTTCTGGGTTACCTCACTTAGGATGTTTTTTTTCTAGTTCTGCCCATTTGCCTGCAAAAAAATAAATACTTAAAAAAAAATAAAACTCAGGAGGGACAAGAGAGAGTGATTAAGAGCATGGATTGTTCTTCCAGAGGTCCTGAGTTCAAGTCCCAGCTCCTGCATGGAGGATTACACCCATCTGTAACTCCAGTTCCAGAGGATCCAACATCCTCTGAGAGCACCATACACACAGTGCACAGGCACACATGCAGACAAAACACCCATACACGTAAATTAAAGGAAAAAGGATAGCTTAGGGCTCGGGATCCAGCCAGCTCAGCTGTAGTGTGTTCGCACTGCCTTCAGTCCCCAGCGCTACAGAAGCAGGGCTGTCATCCCAGCACTGGGATCAGAAGTTCATTGTCATTCTTGTCTGCACACTAACTTTGAGTCTGTGTCTGAGAAAAGAAAACAAACATGCAGCTCAGAGGCTGTAGATGTAGTTCCTCGGGGCAGCCCTTGCTCAAGATGTACGACTCCCGGTTCTGTCTCCTGTTCTGAGAAAAATGAAATTGGTGACGCCAAGGGGACTAAGTCTCAGAAAGGATCTGCTTTGCCCCATCGGTTGGTGGGGGGTGGGGGTGGGGCAAGCCAGGCTTTGAACACTATCCTCTGGCACATTCCATTCTACTTGTTAATTTTGGTTACTGGTGCTTCGTTTTTCTTTTTTTTTTGGGGGGGGGGTTCGAGACAGGGTTTCTCTGTGTAGCTTTGGAGCCTATCCTGGCACTCTCTCTGGAGACCAGGCTGGCCTCGAACTCACAGAGATCCGCCTGCCTCTGCCTCCCGAGTGCTGGGATTAAAGGCGTGGGCCACCAACTCCCGGCCTGGTGCTCGGTTTTCAGCCCAGGGTCTGTATGTACTGGGTGGTTGTGCTTTGCCCCAGGCTGCATCCTGCATCCATTGCTTGTATTTACCACCTCCAGAGTGTTGCCCAACTCAACATCCCATTCCCCATTGGCCTTCTGCCAACCCATTCCCAGTGTGTCCTGGGAGCCAGTGAGAGAAGGCATGGGCAGCAGGTGAGGTTGCAGTAACCCCCTGCCTCCTTGCCTCAGAAGCCAAAGAGCTTGATCTGCCCGGACCATACCCCACTCCCTCCTCTTCCCACCTGGGGTGGGTGGCAGAACTTCCCGGCCCCTCCCACCCTGCTCTCCGCTTCCTTTCCACTCTCCCAAGCCTTCACGGCTCAGCTCCCACAAGCACACAGCCGTCCCAGGCTGACTGCTGCTTCATGCCACATGGGCTGCTGCTCCCTTCCTGACACCTCTGAAGGTGCTTGGGAGGGGCCAGTGACAGCAGGCTGGGCTTGGGGGTGGGGTGCTGCTCTCAGGGGCTCATTTCTGTCTCCAACAGGCTGTTTGTTGTTCTGGTGGCTGCCAGCCTCTGTCCTCTGGCTAAACACGTGCTTAGGGGACTCCTAGGGGCAGGTCCAGGTCAAGGTGGCTTTTACCGTGAGCCAGCAGGTGTTCTGGCTACTGAAGGCCCTTTGAAGTCGCCTGGGTGAACTGAGCTGCATGCTGTGTTCTGGGAGGTCTCCAGGGTGATGCTGGCACTGGAGGAAAGCTCATGTGTGGGTCTCACAGCTGCTACCCACAGCAGACTGGATTTTGGTTTTGGTAGGTTGAGGATAGGATCTCATTATGCTAAGTAAGCCCCCCTCGACTGAGCTACACCTGGGTACCATAAATCTCATTTTTATCTTTTGTATATATTAAGGATTCAGATAAAGTTTAATTCATTTATTTCTTTTTTTAAGTTTCTCTTGCTTAGAACCAGAAGTTTGTGAATAGGCCTTGCCACAGTGGCTCAGAGTCAGCTGTGGTCTCCTCTGGGGACTTGGAGCTGCTTTTGTGAGGAGGGTGACTCTTGGCCAGCCTATCCTCAGCCATCCTGTGAGTGCCCATGCATGGCGCCCCCAGGCCCCTAGCATCTCTGCTCTCGGCTCTGTCTGAGTCTCTCGCCTCCACAAAGATGTCTGGGTATGAGTTTCAGGGCGGTTGCTGCTCCAAGCATGTCTCACACCCAAGCTGCTGCCACCCAAGTCCTGTGCCCAGGGAGGGCCAGGAAAGCCAGGGGAAAGACAGGAGGACCGAAAGTGGGAAAGCCACAGCACTCAGAAGTGCGATAGGCAAAAAGGGGGGGTGGAGAAATAAAAGATGGGAGAGACACAGAGATTATTGGGGGTGCAGAGAGAGGCTCCTGGATGGGAGGGGAATGGAGATGAAGGCCCAGACAGACATGGGTGACAGTATTTCCTGTGGGTTGTGGGCAAACAGGCATTCTCATACATTACGCTAGGAATGCCAACTGCCAAGGGAATTTGGCAGTGCCTAACAAAACCACACATTCAGGATGACCCAGCAATACTGCTTCTAGGGAATCTTATATGGAACAACATGAAAATGTACACATACCACCTAACTCAGTGGAACGTTTCTGCTAATTACAAATGTCAAGTGTTTGTTCCTAGGACACGGATTCAGTGAGATGCATTTCATCTGTCAACCGCAGTTACTAGGGCTGCGAATATAACTCAGCATCCCAGCGCTTGCCAGGCACGTGCACGGCCTCGCCTTGTGTTGGATCCCCAGTACAGAGTGGGAAAAGGGTATATAAATAGAGTACTAAGGCTCAAGTGGTGACTTGGCTGTTAATCTGCTGCTCTCAGAAGGCAGGAATGGATTTTGAGTTTGATGTCAGCTTGGCCTAGGTAGAGAGAGACTTAGTCTTAAAAAACAAAACAAAACAAAAAGTCTTATAAGAAAATGAAGTCTTTTATAAAACTGATATAATGGGCTGTAGCTCAACTGCTGGAGTGTCGCCTAGCCTGCATTCAGCCCCCATCACCACGTACAAGGTATGGTGGTGCACACCACTAATCTTGCAGGTGAAGGCAAGAGCATCAGAAGTTCAAAGGCCTCGCTAACTACAAACAGAGTTCAAGGCAAATGTTGGGTGCATGAACCCCATCCCAAAACAACAAAACAGGGTCCGTGAGGTGACTCGGTTGTTAAGGGGGCTTGTTGCCAAGCCTGATGATCTGAGTTCAATTCCTGGGGCCCCCATTTGGTAGAAGGAGAGAACCGACTCCTACTAGTTACCCTCTGACCTCTGCAAGCATGCTGTGACATATGTGTCCCCATCCCCATGCGAGCATGAGCATCCAGGAGCAATAACAGGGCTGGAGAGATGTGGCTCAGTCAGTGGCTAACCTGGCTTCATGCTGGGCATAATGGCACACGCCTTTAATCCTAGAACTTGAGGCAGATGCAGCAGGGTCTCTGTGAGTTCAAGGCCAGCTAGGTGTACATAGTGAATTCCAGGACAGCCAGAGCTACACAGTGAGACACTATCTCAAATAAATAAATAAATAAATAAATAAATAAATAAATAAATAAAATGAAAATAAAAAAAAGTTCCGGGGTTTGATTCCCAGAACCCATGTGGCAGCTCACAACCTCAGTGCCAGGGGCTCTCTCATCCTCTTCTGGCCTCCATGGTCACCAGACACGCATGCGATACACAGACCTACATGCAGGCAAAATACCCAAACACATTGGGTTAAAAATTTTAAAATTAGGGTACAGTTATAGATTGTGTTGTGTCCCTGAAAAGGGATGAGTTGAAGTCCTGAAGCCCCTGTACTTCATGGTGTGACCTTATCTGGAGATGGGGCCATCACAGATGAGATGTCACCCAGGAGCAAATGGGCCCATAATCCAGTATGTGGTTCTGTGTGACTGGTGTCCTTATGAATGCGACATGGGGAGAGTGCTGTGAGAGTGTGGAGCAGAGTGTGGCGTTGGAGGAGAGCTCACGCCAAGGAAGGCCAGATTGCCAGGCACCACCAGAAGCCGGGGAACTCTGCTGGCAGCTGGATTTTAGACTTTTGTACTCCGGAAGCTGGGGAGGGCGTGATATTTCTATGTTTTAAAATTTTTGTTGTTTTCTTTTTCTTTCCTTCTTCATTATGCTGGGGTTGAACTCTGGGCTTCTTGCACATGCTAGTCAGGGGTCCTATTTCTGGGCTATGTCCCCACCTCAAATTTCTATGGAGAGCTTGTTTTGGGTTTGGGTTTTTGTGCAGCAGGTGAAGGGGAGTTTGAATATTACTGTGTATCCCAGGCTGGCCTTGAATTTGTCTCTTTGTTGTTGTTGTTGTTGTTGTTGGTTTATGGCATGCATCACTTTACACGGCTCAAATTTTTCCCTTATATAGGCTGGCCTGAGGGTGCAGCTCAGCTGGCAGGTGTCTGTGCCCATCATGCACTAAGCCCTGGGTTCAGTCCCCAGCATAAGCCAGCACTCAGGAGGTGGCAGCAGGAGGTTCCGAAGCTCAAGGCTGTCCTTGGCTCGGTAGGCCTGGGCTGCATGAGATCCTGTCCTTCAAACAAACATCTGGGAGAGAGAACAAAGAGCTGGGCAGTGGTGGCGCACACCTTTAATTCCAGCACTCGGGAGGCTGAGACAGGCAGATGTCTGAGTCGTGGCCAGCCTGGTGTACAGGGCAAGTTCCAAGACAGCCAGAGCTACACAGAGAAACCCTGCCTCGAAAAATTGAAAAAGAAAAAGGAAGAAAAAACAGAGTGGATTCTGAGCCGTTCTGGACGGCAGAGTGCTCTGTCACTACAGCAGACTCACAGGTAGAAAGTTATTTTGTGAAAGAGACAGGAGGAGATGCAGCCAGAGAGGAAGGCAGACAGTCGGGGAGGACACAAGGAAATGTCACCAGCCTTGGAGCTGGGGCACATACGTCACAGTGAAGGATGTGCTGGGTCTGCAGTCTGGCATCAGGCCCATGATGGATGCTGGGGAGTCAGTCCCATTGCCCCTGGCCTGTCATATCCTCTCCACTGATGGCTTTCTTCTGGAGCTGAGCCCAGCTCCCCTCAGCACTCTCTAGGTGATCACATACAGGGGTGTCCTTGGGTCCTTCAGTGTCTTTGGGATCTCTACTGAGAACAGTCCGCCCCTGTTGGTGGGGTTTGTTCCCAGGCAGAGGGATGGATCTTTTGCTGGCCACAAACTGGGTCCCCTTTTAATTCTTGGTAGGTTCAGGTAGGAAGGTGGTAGAGAGAAAAGAGGTTTAAACGAGACAGCACCTACAGATCAGAAAAGAGGGCGCTCCATCCCACCTTTGTGAATGGGAACAAATACCCAGGACTCTCCCTCCATTAGCCTCCGGAGCTGCTGCTTTGCTTCATGTTGGAGATAGCTGCTCTGCCTCTCAACAAGCCTTCCTTTTTCTCACGCAGGTACAGGGCCTCTTGTAGCTCAGCAGATCCGTGTAGCAGGGACCCTTGGCATGGGGCCTCCATGGCACCAAAGGACTCAGACAAGTCCACTTGCCCCAGAGCCTTGACTATCTTACCCATACAGAGATCCGTCCTGTCCTGCTTGGGCACAAACGCGGCCGTGTGAACTCGGGGCCCCGTTTCCCTTTGCTGGGCATCATGGGTCTGAGGGCCAGGAGGTCTTCTGGAGTGTTCATTTATCCAGCAGTCAGTTATGAAGCACCTGCTGTCTGCCACACATAGTGTCCGGCTCATGGGAGAGAGCAGTGACCAAGTCAGCCAGAGCCCTGTGCCTGTGCTTGGACGTCACAGTCCAGCGGGAGAAAGGGTAATGCGGGAGATTTCAGGTAGCCATCAGCTCACTGAAAAAAGGAAAATGGTGGGAGGTGCCTACTGTCAGTGGGGGCTGGGAAGGGCCACTGTGGGCAGAGCATTGGGGCTGGGAACGAACATAACAAACAGGAAGGCCAGGTCCAGGGGCCAGAGATGGACGGGGCTACCACATCCGGAGGGACCGGACCGAAGGCCCAAGTGGCAGTGATAAGTCCGCGTCAGGGTGCTGCCTGGTTAGAAGAGCTGGGCACAGTGCCCCACCCTACCTCACCCTTAGTTGCGAGAGTGGTAGGTGGGGGAATGGCAGCTTTCTGCTTTGAGCACTCCCCCAGCTGCCTTGTGAAGACGAACATGGGTTGTTGAGGGTGAAGAGTTGACAGTAGTTGGGGCTGGCATGGGTGTTAGAGCTACAGAGAAGATACCAAGATGTCTGCTGTCCAGACCACTGAGATACTGCTCCAGAGTCCCTCCCAGTTGCCATGGATTAGGGGTGACGGGGCAGCCGGCTGCTGGGAGGGAATGTGGCTTTGTCCTGTGAAAACAAAGAACAGAGCCTGGGGCCCTCTGCTCCTGGGGGTGGGGGCGGGGGCAGGCCAAAGGCTGTTGACAGGACCTGAGGTTGAGAGCTCCAGTCTGTGCAGGAACAGGCTATATCCCCAAGATTCAGAGGCCAGTAAGTGCCCCCGCTGGGGGATCCCAGAACCTGTAGGCTGAGCAGGAGGAATGCACACATCTTGCCACCTTGTGGATCCTGGCTCATGGGGGGATTTGAGCAGAGCTATGGGCCTTGGTGTAGAACAGGGGAGCCCAGATATTTTGTAAAATAGAAAGGGCACCTGGGGATGGCATAGAAAGGGGTGGTATTCCTGAGACCACCAGGACCCTGACAGCCACTTATCTCTTCCTCCAGCCCTGCCGCTGAGACCCCATTGTCCCCACTTCAACGTGGGGACCCACCAGGATGAGCAAGCTGCCTAGTGAGCTGGCCTGTGACTTAGAGCGCAGTCTGCCGGCCCTGGCCTCCCTGGGCACCTCGCTGTCCCACAGCCAGAGCTTCATCCCTCCACCTCTGGAGAAACGCAGGGCCATCTCTGACGTCCGCCGTACCTTCTGTCTCTTTGTCACCTTCGACCTGCTCTTCATCTCCCTCCTCTGGATCATCGAGCTAAATGTGAGTGGGGACCATGTTGTGGGGGAGGTAGTTCCCTGGTTCCTAGTTCACCCACTTGCACCATGGGAGGGTAGCCTCATGCATGGAGGTGATTATCTGAGTTAAGTGGAGAATGGGAAATAAGAATAGCTGTAGTTATCTTCTACATAAAGAGAGAGAACAGGACAATAGGACTGGGCAGGCTGGGGTGGGGGACAAGTGGGGTTCTCGTTTGTCCTAGGCTCCCCAAGCAAGAAGGGGAACAGATCTCTAGCTCCAGAGCCATGCACTTAGCCTCTGTACCACACTGCCCCCTAGTGGGGACTCTGCAAATAGGAGAAGCATCTCTAGCAAGCTGAGGACATTTTTGCCTTCTTTCTGCCTTATTTGGATCTCTCAATCATGTTCATCCATTTATTCATCTGACATGCTTGGAGGCCCTTTGGTGTCCCAGGTGCTATGCTAAAAGCAGAGAAACAGTGGGGTGAAAACTCCCAGTTCCTGGTTAGTGGCCCTGTTTTGGGGGATGCTGCCTGGTGGCCCGGAGATGGAACTGTCTCAGAGTGCAGTGTCCACACCCCTATAATGCTTGTTCCCACCCTTGGGCCTGATCTGACTGAACCTCAGTATGCACGAAGTCAGGAACCCTGGAGCCGGGTGTCCCAGGGCCTTGTGTTAGGGTGGGCTTTCTGTCAGAGTTACAGTTGGCAAGCATCCTTTTTCCAGTCTCAAGCTCACCTTTCTTGATATAAGTGGGAAAGGGGTCATTAGTTAGCAGCAAGATGGCCAAGAAGTACTTAGCTTCTTCTGGTCATGTTGAGCTGAAGGGATAAGGCAGGGCTCTGAGGGTGGGTGACTGCCTTGTGTATCCGAGATGAACTGGTACCCTTGGGGTGATGCAAGTCTTACTGACAAAGGACTGAATTTCTGAGATCCTAGGCACCTTGAAGGTCCCAGCTGCCATCTAAGCAGCCCGACAGCTCACCCACCCCTAATTCAATACACATTTTATAACCAGAGAAGAGCTGGGAGAATGCTGATAATTTTGCTTTTGAAATTCTTCTGCTGACAGCTGTGATTGCTCAGCAGTCATGCATCCTTGAGAATTCCTGCGAAGTAGTAGCATCTAACCCACAAACTGCTTTCAGCTGTAATGAAAAGTTTCAGAATACTGGGTTTAACTCTTAATAGAGTCATTGTGACATTTCACTTGGCAGACATAGGGAGAAAAAAGTGTGTATATTTTTGAGACAGGATACGTGCATAGCCCAGGCTGGCTTTGAACTCAGAGATTCACTTGCCTCAGCCTCTTGAGCACTGATATTACAGGCGTGTGCCACTATGCCTGGCTGAAAATGTTACTGATTTCAAGTTTGTTTGTTTTTTTTTCCTTATTTTGAAGGTGGGAGGAGTAAGTTGGGGAGCACATGGCTTGTGGGGTCAGTTTTCTTCTCCCATCTTCATGTGCTTTGGGAGGGGGGGCTCAAACCTAGATAGTCAGGTCTGCATCATCAGGCAGCAAGCACCTTCGCTAACTGATCTATCTTGCTGGCCTTACTTGGGGGGATTTCTAAAGGGTTCCTAATGTTGGCTCAACCCAAGATCCAGACTCAGTGGCCTGAGCTTTTAACAAGTGCCCCCAGACTGGGCGTGACACACACCTGTAATCCTAGCATTGTCATCCTTATCTGGATATAGTATAGTGAGCTGGAAGCCAGCCTGGACCAAACTGTACCCTGTATCAAACAGACATCAACAGGAAGTCACTCCAAAGTGTAGATGACCTGCCAGGGTAGGAAGCCTCCAGTCTAGCTGACACTAAAAGTCTTTTTGGGCTCCATTACCAAAATCCTCCCTTCTCCCCGGGGGCTGGCATCTCCATCCCCTCTGAGGAGTCTGGCCCTTGGAATCTATCCAGATTTCGTCATCTCCCAGATCCCCGGACATTGGTGTCTGAGCCAAGGTGTTAAGGGTCTTGGTGAAAATCCATGGTGGGCTGGGCAGGGACGGGAGCAAGTACTGGTGCGCTGACTTTCCATGCCGGCTTCTCAAGGAGCAGCAGCAGCAGCATTGTGATGGATCTCACCCATTAAGCACAAACCTAATTGATTGATTTGCCACCTGGGGCTCTGTCTGACACCACTACCCACCCCAGCCCCCCTCATCCCACATGGATGGTGGCTGGGAAGATGGAGAACCAGAGTGCTGGGAAGGAAATGAAATTATAGAAGAGGCAGTCTCCGGGACCCAGCTACTAGCTTTTCATGGGGCTACCAGCTCCCCTGCTCTCCACAGGCCTCCAGGCCTGGACCTTCTTGGGCAGTGTACTTGAACTCGGTTGGCCTGTGTGGGCTGCCTGTGTCCTTGAGAGACCAAACTGGTGCCAGGGGTCTTGGGCTGCTGGCTCGGCTCTCTTGTTGCTTCAGGGGCCTTCTTGGGTCGTGGCTTGTCACTTCCAGCTCTCCTCAGATCCCCTTGGCTTGGGCTCCTCACCATTCTTTGAGGAGGGGCAGTCTTCCGCTCCCTTCTGCCCTCAGAGCCCTTCTCTCTTCCTCTCTAGACCAACACCGGCATCCGGAGAAACCTGGAGCAGGAGATCATCCACTACAGCTTTCAGAACTCATTCTTTGACATCTTTGTGAGTGACCTTGGGCTCCAAGACAGTGCAGTTCGGCTGGGCTCTCCTTCTACATGCCACAGCCAGCCCGGTGCGGGAGGGTCAGCTCCATCCTCTGGCAGCCCTCAGTCTTCACAAAGCTTCTAAGTGGGGCCACCTTCAGAGAGCCCAAGGTAGGGGCAGGGAGACCAGGCTTCTGAGTAGGGTGTTTACATGCAGTTTATGCCAAGGAAACACTGAGCCACTGTTCTCACTGGAGGTGAGGATGACCATGTGGGGGTCTGGAGGAGCAGGGATAGAAGGGTACCCCGCAGCAGAGCTGTGGAAGCCAGCCAGCGTCTGATGTTACGATGCCTCCCCTCTCCACACCAGATTCTGGCATTCTTTCGCTTCTCTGGGCTGCTCCTGGGCTATGCTGTGCTACGGCTCCGCCACTGGTGGGTGATTGCGGTAAGATGCCCCCTGTGGCAACTCTGAGGCCTTCCTTGGTCGGGGCTGGCATGAGGGCTGCATGGAGAGGGCTCACTCCCCAGCCTCCGCCTTCCCTCTTGCCCCACTTTTTGCCCAGCAGGTCACCACACTGGTGTCCAGTGCATTCCTCATCGTCAAGGTCATCCTCTCTGAGGTTAGTGGCTCAGGCTCTAGTGGATCTGATAGGCATCTAGCCTGAGGGTGGGCTTCTCTCCTGGATGGTTGGGATATCTGCTTCTGCTGTGTTGGAGAGAAGGGAATCTTCTTCCTCATTATTTGCAAGGAGTCATCCTTACTGGGTTCCCTAACTTATACTCCTGCCACCCACCCCAAAGCTCAATAATTCTCTCAATCTCTCTCTCTCTCTATGTATGTATGTATGTATGTATGTATGTATGTATGTATGTATGTATGTATACACACACACACACACACACACACACACACACACACACACACCTTGTTTGTTTGTTTGTTTGGTTTTTGGTTTTGGTTTTTTGGGACAGGGTTTCTCTGTATCTATAATCTATAGAGTCTGTCCTGGAATTCAATCTGTAGACCAGGCTGGCCTCGAACTCACAGAGGTCCACCTGCCTCTGCCTCCCAAGTGCTGGGATTAAAGTAGTGTGCCACCACCACCCATCTTGTTTTTGTTTTTTTGTTTTGTTTTGTTTTTTGACACCGGGACTCATTATGTATGTAGCCCTTGGCTGGCCGAGAACTCACTGTGTAGACCAGTCTGGCCACCAATTCATAGAACTCTTCCTGCCACTGCCTCCCCAATGCACCGCTACACACAGCTCTCTTTTTCATTAAAATAGGACTTCACTTTAGTTGGGGGAGTGGTGGGGAGGACGGGAGGGAGAAGGGAACTGGGATTGTCATGTAAAACAATCTTGTTTCTAATTCAAATAAAAAAAATCTGGAAAAAAAATAGGACTTCACATGGTGATAGCCATGAGCTTATCATCCTCCTGTCTTTACTGCCCCAATCAGGGATTACAAGCATGTACCACCCCGCTGATTTCTCAAGAGCTAGGGATGGAGCCCAAAGCTCTGTCCACCACCTGAGACACACACACCTTCTATCCAGAATCAGTTTTTCCTGCCACACATATAATTCATCTTAGAGACATGTGCCATAACCGGTCGGTCCCTAAATAGCTGGTACCAGACATAGGGCATATACTGGCCTGGCTAGCCCGAGCTGGTGGCCTCAGGAGGGGGCTGTAGGTTTGGGGTAACCTCCTGCCATGGAATTTAGTGTTCTATTCCTATCTCAGCTGCTCAGCAAAGGGGCATTCGGCTACCTACTTCCCATTGTCTCTTTTGTCCTGGCCTGGCTAGAGACCTGGTTCCTTGATTTCAAAGTCCTGCCCCAGGAAGCTGAAGAGGAGAGATGTGAGTGCTGGGGTTAGGGCCAGGCTGGGCTGGGTTCTGAGAAAGTCCTCTCAGCCCCGAGGGAGGGGTTGCATGCCTTAGTCATTCTGAGCCATTTGCCACTTTAGCAGCCTCTCTGAGCAAAGTTGGGGACACTTGGTCTGCATAACCGCTGCCTTCTGCTGGTGTTTCCTTCTGCAGGGTATCTTGCTGCTCAGGCTGCTGTTGCCCGGGGACCTCTGCTGTTCTCCAGTGCTTTGTCTGAGGGCCAGTTCTACTCTCCCCCAGAATCCTTTGCAGGTGAGAGCTGCTGGGTGGGGAGCTGCCTGGGGGGGTGCGGGGGGGCTGCGTGGGGAGCCAGGTAGGCTGGGTCTGTTCTTTCTGTTCCTTCTCTCAGGCTCCCTGGGGAAAGCCAGCAACCCTTTCCCACACACTTGCAGCCCCCACATCCTTGCACTCATCTCTGAACCCCACCACCTCCTACTCTCGCTCCCCCCCCTCCCCGCCATTGTCATCTGCTCTTGTTTCCCACAGGGTCTGACAATGAATCAGATGAGGAAGTCCCTGGGAAGAAAAGTTTCTCTGCCCAGGTATTTCACTGCCCACCTTCACCCCACCCTCGAAATGGGTCGGTGCTGTGCCCTGCCAGGCTGGACAGATCTCCCTGCAGAAGAAAAACCTTGGTCTAAGTGCCAGTTAGTGCCTGTCTGTTGGATTATCTGCCCCACCACTGGCTGGTCGGGCCCCTTGACCTGCCCCATGCCCTAGGACACAGGAACTCCAGCCAATCCTGCAAACCACACAAAGTGTGCAGGGTCGGGGACACCAGCCTGAACCCCACATCCCACGGGGCTGGTCTCTGGAAAGGTGTGGAGTGTGTGGAGAAAGAGGGCGTGGGCCCCTGGTGACGGTCTCTCTTCCCTGTTCAGGAGCGGGAGTACATCCGCCAGGGGAGGGAAGCCACTGCCGTGGTGGATCAGATCTTGGCCCAGGAGGAGAACTGGAAGTTCGAGAGGAGTAATGTAAGGAGCCCCTGGCCCACCCGCCCCACCCGCATGTGCTAGGAGTCTTCACCCCTTTTTCTGACCCCTTTTTCTGAGAAGTGAACCTGAGGGCTGCCCCAGGGAGGCAGTGGGACAGGGTTGGAGTTAGCCACAGCCTGAGGTCAGCCATTCAGTAGGAGGCCGAGCTGAACTGGACTCTGTCGCCGTCTTCCACAGCCCAGGCCTCATCTCCCTGATGTTTGGCTTCCTGGGATTCAGGTTTTGAGGTGAAGCCAACCTGTATCCCATGTGTGGTGTTTTGTTTCACGATCAAAAGAACATTATCTAAAAAGATTGCAGAGAGCTGGGGAAACAGGGAAAGGTGCCCCGAGTCCTAGCTGGCCAGCGCCTCTGGCAGCCCTTGGCAGCTGAGAGCTTGGAGTCCCAGCCGAGCTCCTGCCTTTCAACGTGAGCACAGAGCTGACCTCTGCACGTGGTCCTGCTCACCGGGTCTGCCACCGTGCTCTGAGGGCTGCCCAGATGTCCCCAGATTCCTGGGGCTTTCACCTTAGGCCAGGAAACCTACCTGGCCTGTCACCAGTTCCTGTGCCGCAAGTTCCCCCCCCTGTCCCCACCTGTGCCCTCCACTCTCCTCCCTGTCACTCTCTGTCCTTGCCACAGGAGTATGGGGACACTGTGTACACCATTGAGGTTCCTTTCCATGGCAAGACCTTCATCTTGAAGGTGAGTAGGGAAGGGGATCCCAGAGACACCTGCTCTGTCTGGGGTGCTGCTGCCAAATCTCCCGCTAGGGGGTCGCTTCTCTGGCACCACCCAGCCCTGACCCCCGGCCCCCCACCCCCCCCAGACCTTCCTGCCCTGTCCTGCTGAGCTGGTGTACCAGGAAGTGATCCTGCAGCCTGAGAGGATGGTGCTATGGAACAAGACAGTGACCGCCTGCCAGGTGAGCCACCCGGGCCCTGCTTGCCTCCTCTTATGACCTGGATCAGGGCACAGTCACACCTTCTTATAATCACTTTCCTCCCGGGGACCTAGCTTCTCATATAAGATGGATGCTGCTATGGTTCCTTTGGAGAAGGCCAAGAGGCAAGAAGGCTCAGTGTGCTTGCCTTATACCCAGCCCTGGGCCTGAGGTGGCTCTTAGGACTGTGTCCCTGGCAGGGAGGAGTCTGGTCTGGAGTTCCTGAGGTGCCAGGGCAATGTCCAGGCTTCCCCTGTACCTCAGCTCTCCCTGGTTGACCTTTAGATACTGCAGCGTGTAGAGGAGAGCACCCTTGTCTCCTATGATGTGTCATCAGGGGCTGCAGGTGGCGTTGTGTCCCCCAGGTGAGCACCCAGATCCTTTCCTCCTAGCCAAGCCCCCACACTTGGGACCTGTGTTCTAACCTGCCTCCACCCCCACCCCCACCCCCACCCCAGGGACTTTGTGAATGTCCGGCGCATTGAGCGGCGCAGAGACCGATACCTATCATCTGGCATTGCCACCACACACTGTGCCAAGCCCCCCACGCACAAATACGTCAGGTGAGTCTGGCCTCCCTCAAGCTGTGAACAACACAGGGTACAGTGTGTGCAGCTGGAACAACTCCCCTCTCACCCCCATGTCTGAGGCTGAAGCCTTATTCTGTTCCTTGCCTACCAGTCTTGGCCATCCCTAATCCTGCTAATCTTGCTGCCTGGAACCATGCCACCACCACCAAGGCTGGAAGGGGTGTATGTGTAGTGGGCTGGCTGAGATAGTCCCAGGAATGGGCCCAGGAGCAAGGAGCTGGGAGGTGGTGCTGGGTTTCAGCTTTCTGCCTTGGCTAAAGCCGTGCCCCCCTGCTTCCCGTCTCCTCTGTGTGGATGGAGAGGGAATGGAGTTTAGGCTTTTTTTATGCCAGAGGTGTGAGGGGTACCCTAGCATGCACGTGCGCGCACATGCGTGCACACACACATACACACTCACATACACACACACACACACACACACACACACACACACACACCATGGCTGATCCAAGAAGTGGCTCCAACAGAGCTCTCTGCTAGAACTTGAGGTTAGGATTCTGTCTCTGGACCTAGGAGCTTTACTAGGGGATGGGCAGGCTTGTGTCCTCTGTGTCACTTCTTTATCTGTGGCAGTAGCTTAAGTGTGCTCGGCAAAAAGGCCATGGGAGGTGACCAGCTGCCTCCAGCAAAGGCGCCCTCTTCTGGAGGCCATGCTACCCAGACATGGATGGGGGTGGTGAAAAGTGCCACCCCAGGCCACCATCCCACAGTTACCACGTACAGTCTGTACATAGTGGATAAGGACTGGGGAAGCGTGAGCTCCCTGTCACTGTGGGGTGAGAGAAAGCACCAGCAGGCAACGGTCAGCAGACTCGAGTGTCAGATGTGGGTGTGGGTAGAGGCCCCTGGCACCAGCTCCAAGCCATACTGAGGCAGGCAGATAGTTCCTAGATTGTCATCTGTGCCCCCTCTTCCACCACAGTTCAGCTAGGCCGAGAATAGGGTAGGGGTGGCTAGGGGACTGGCTTTGTTCAGCAGCCCTCCCCTGTGGTACTTCTTTCCTTAGGGGAGAGAATGGTCCTGGAGGCTTCATTGTACTCAAGTCAGCCAGCAACCCCCGAGTCTGCACCTTCATCTGGATTCTTAACACAGATCTCAAGGTGAGGTCATGGCAGGGAACAGCAAGGCAGGCCCTGTGGAATGGAGTCTTGGTTGCTGTGTGACCTTACTCCTCTCTGCCATACTCAGGGCCCCCCACTTTTAGTCTGCAAGGTCCAGATGGCCTTCTAGCCCTGAGTTGTGGGAGACCCGTGCCGCCCTTTCTTACTCCTGATTCCTAAGTACCCAGCAAGAATAGCTGGCTGCCAGCCCACCCCCACCTGGGTCTGTTTGTACTTAAGACCTGGCATGTTCCTCCCTCTGCTAGTAAGGGGGGGGGGGCAGGCAGATCCCAGAGCTACATTTGCCCTCTGGCCCAGGACACCCCTCCTAGTGCAGGCTGCTAATGGGGGACCCTGTTGAAGGCTAGCCGTGCGTGGTGTGACTTCTTCTTGCCTTGCCTAGGGTCGCCTGCCTCGGTACCTTATCCAACAGAGCCTCGCAGCCACCATGTTTGAATTTGCCTTTCATCTGCGGCAGCGAATTGGAGAGCTGGGGGCCCGAGCTT
Organism: Cricetulus griseus; assembly: GCF_003668045.3. NCBI lineage: Eukaryota > Metazoa > Chordata > Mammalia > Rodentia > Cricetidae > Cricetulus > Cricetulus griseus. The sequence continues at coordinate 111,504,335 of NC_048600.1, forward strand.
GAACATGCTCCCTCGCCACCCTGCTGGCCAGGGTTCTGTCTCCATAGCCTCCAGAGACTGAAAGAGGGACTATTTGGGCTGTTGATGAAGGATGATGCTGAGCAGCAGGTGGCACCTCATTCCCTGGCTGTCCCTTCCCACTGAGCCAGCCGTACTGCCGGGAACGTGACCCTGAGCAGTTGTGAGGTTGAGCACCTGGACTCTGGGGTGCCCCAGACTGGAAGAGCCAGGACTGTTCTTCCGATGTTGACACAAAGTCCCTGCCTTCTGGAAGAGGAGACCCCCCCATGCTTCCCTAGGGATCTCAGACTTGGTCACAGAGGACCTGGGCTTGCCCGTTACTGGCGTGAAGGCGAGGAAGCTCTCCACTCCAACTGCTAGGATGGTTTTGTACCCTTAGTGAAAGGGTCTGTGACCCTCTTCCATACACATTGCAGGATGTAAGAGCGGGTGGGGCAATAGGGGATGGCATTGCATTTCCGCCTCTCCATGTCCTCCCTCTCTCCCAAGGCCTCCTTGGGGACCTTTGTAATAATGTGAGCCAATTAAAACCATGAAATAAAAGATAAAAAATGCCGGTTGTGGTGGTTCATGCCTTTAATCTCAGCACCTGAGAGGCAAAGGCAGGTGGATCTATACTACACAGCAAATTCCAGGACAGCCAGGACTACATAGATAGACATTGATCCCACAAAGGTAAAGTAAATTTTAAGAAGCAAATAAACAAAAGCTTTGCCTGCTATGGGGCCTTGGCTTAAGTCTTACTGCAGAGCTGAGCCCAGAAGCTCTTGAGAGAAATACCACCCAGCCCCTCACCAGCACCAGGATGAACAGTTTCTAGGTTCCCCTTTCCTAAAAGGCTCCACTGAGCCAGTCAGGCCCAGTGCTGAAGGTTGGGGAGATGCTCACAGAGCCACAGCAGGCCTGGAGGTGGTGCCTGGCTTCAGGGTTACTGAGCTACCTGTAGCTCTATGCACCCCAGACATAGACCCTGGGTCTACAAGGCTCAGCTTGTCCCTGAGCAGGGGCAGATTGGAGCCTGGGTTCCATGCCCAGCCACTACCGTGCCCCAATGTGAGCCTCTAAAGAACTCTTAGCTTGGAGCCAAGTGGATTTTTCTTGGTCTTGGCTGGGTACAAGACCCTGGGCAAACCTTCCCTGAGCCTCCATTTCCTACTTTGTCAGACAGGAAGGACCAGGGTGCTGTAGATTTGTGAAATGACAGAGGTCTTGGCAGTCAGTAATGTGCTATTCTGCATCCATAGCACCTGGGTGCTCTCTGATGTCCCCAGGAGCCTTCAGCCTCCCTTGTTTCTTCTGGTGCCCTTTGCTCACTCCCTCAGTAATGTCCTCGTTCCTCTCCCCTGCCCCTCTTCCCTAGCCCACCTTGTTCACCAGCTTATACCATGAATTGCTCCCTGGGTGCTTGGGCGTTTTCATGACATCTGTTTACTTAGCTTCATGTGGAGAGCTAGTCCCCTTCCCGGATAAAACCAATGGAGCCGACAGGTCCCCGAGTTCTATGGCCATTCCACTGTGGCCCAAAAAACATGGAAAGTGAGACGTGCAAGGGGGCAGGGACTGTCCCCTGGTTACATAAAACAGCCAGCCTGAGGCTAGTTCTGAGTCTTCTGACTGCTCCTTAAGGGACCCCCCTGTTTCTAGCTCACCCCATTTCTCCCACGTAGCCACTGGGAATAAGTGCTGCCTCCTTCACCCTGACCCACAGCCCTTAGAAGACTGCTTCTCTAACCACGGGCCCTAGGGAGATTCGTACACAGGGGTCTCAGGTGTTGCAATAGTGTCCCCTCCTCTGGAGTGTTGCTGGTTAGGAACCAGGCTTTGTGTAGACACCTGATGACATGGTTACATGATCCTGCTGGTCAAGGGGCCTCACTAAGGTATGTGCCCTTGAACCCAGGAAAGGGAGACGGAAGCCATGGGGCAGAGTGAGGGGGGCATCAGTTCCTGTGTCTGTTCTGTTTACAGACAAGCTGCTGTCCTCCCTGGACAAGGGGGAGTAGGCAGGGCAGAGGACGGTGCCAAGGTGGCACGAGGCTGAGCATGTGCCTGGTCTGAGATGGCATTTGCAGAATGCCAGATAACTGGAGGTGCCACTCTGGGGACCCCAGGCCTCACCAGAACATTTTCCTTGCTTTAGAAGCTGACCTCTGACCTGGGCGCAGCCAGAAACTGGGTACCCCAGCCCCCGCGCTGGACTCAGAGCCCCACCACCACCAGTGAGTCTTGGCTCTGCTTATAGCATGTGACGCCAGAGGGGCTGAAAATAGTCCCTGGAGAAGGGGGAGAAGGGGCTATTTAAAGGGCTCCAAAGGAGCCAGGCATAGCAGAGGGAACAAGAAGGGATCATGGCTACTTCAGAGCTGAGCTGCCAAGTGTCTGAGGAGAACCAGGAACGCCGGGAAGCCTTCTGGGCAGAGTGGAAAGATCTGACTCTGTCCACCCGGCCAGAAGAGGGGTGAGTGTGACAGATCATCTGGGAGTCCTGCCTCTGCTTCCCCAGAGCACCCTCCCCACACCAGAGTGCAAACCCCTTAAGCTTCTGGAGGCCCTCCCCCGCCCCAGGGACCTGGCCATCCAGGGAGCCCCCACTTAGCAGCTCCCAGGAGTTCACCACCCTTCTCTCTACTTTCAGATGCTCCCTGCATGAGGAGGACACACAGAGACATGAGACCTACCACAGGCAGGGACAGTGCCAGGCAGTGGTGCAACGCTCACCCTGGCTGGTGATGCGCTTGGGTATCCTGGGCCGTGGGTTGCAGGAATACCAGCTGCCGTACCAGCGGGTGCTGCCGCTGCCCATCTTCACCCCCACCAAGGTGGGAGCTGCCAAGGAGGAGCGTGAGGAGACCCCCATCCAGCTGCGGGAGCTGCTGGCACTGGAGACAGCCCTGGGTGGCCAGTGCGTGGAGCGCCAGGACGTGGCTGAGATCACCAAGCAGCTTCCCCCCGTGGTGCCTGTCAGCAAACCCGGGACCCTGCGGCGTACCCTGTCCAGATCCATGTCTCAGGAAGCTCAGAGAGGCTGAGATGGACTGTGACTCAGGCTCCACTGTGTCTGCCTTGGGCTGGGCCCTTCCTGGCTAGGACCATGGAGGAGAGCTTCTGGCCATGGCTGCTTTGTAGTTTGCCCAGAGGTGGGGGCTATGGGAGGAGGGAGCCAGAGGCCAGGATGCCTAGGTGTCCTGAGTTCCCAAAGGGAGGGGAGCAAGGATGGTGGGCCCTAGAGGTGGAGGGCTGAACGCTCTCAGCCCCAGAAGAAGGGACAAGAGATACTGGTGAGGACAAGAACCCCGGGAAACAGTGACCTGTTCAGTTAGAGACGGAGTAGGACAAGGAAGGGATGTGGAATGCCCTGGGAAGGAAGCTTGAAGATTGCAGGGAGGGGAATGTGAAGAGGGCAGAAGCAGGGCAGGCCCCCAGCACCCTCTGTTAGCACTGCAATAAATGCTCAACCATGTTCCAGGCTTCTTTCTTTCTTTGTGGTTGGGATGAGCATTACTGTCTCCCATGCACTTCTGGGAGCAGCCATGCATTTGAGCTAAATATGGCACAGCCAGAGGGTATACTCCATGCTTAGGGGTGGGGAACGGGAAGAACTGTAAACAGGGTAACTGTCTGGTCCCCCTCCCTGTGTCACTGCCCAGTCCTGGCTTCTATGTCCAGTCCCTGGCACTAGAGAGTGCCTAGCAGGCCAGCTGGCTTCAGGGTTGTTTAAATGGTATCTGCAGAGGATATGGAATGGGCTGGCACAAGGGCTGTCCTTGGCTGTGCCTTGGGGTGTAGATGGGGTCAATGACCGAAGGCCTGTCACTTGTAGATCCAGACAGAATCAATCCTTGGCTGGCATCAGGTGCTCCACCCTGCCTGGCCTGGGTGGGAGGACAGGGTCAGGTTCCTGTCTGTGACCCCTGCAGCTGTTAGGATGATTCATGACCCAACCTGGGTGTCTGGCCTAACAAGGAGACTGTCCCCTTGGAATAAGGAAGGGGCACAAAGGAGGACTGAATCGAAAGAGGCCAGGACTATCTTAGCAGAAACCAGCATCCTGCTAATCCCAGAAGGGCACAGGGTTCATTCAGAGGGTTCTGCTTTAGGAAGACTAGAGATGCTGTTGGCAGGGTGGTTTGTCATTTCAAGCAGATGGGACCGAAGAGTAGACGCTGTGTGCCAGGTACCTGAAGCACCGAGCAAGACCTGCTGGCCCTGTAGGGGCAGGAGTGCTGACTGGGGGAGAAAAGTCAGGGCCCTGTACCCTCCGAATGCCAAAAGTGCACCATGTGCCCCTCCAGTGGCTGTGGCAGTACCCAGAATGAGCTCAGTACTCTTTGTCCTTCCCTGAGTCCACTGTCCCTGATGTGGTAGGAACATCCTGAACTGGCTGTGCTTGTTGGTCCCCAGATAAGCAACACACAGCCCCAGAGGCCACAGGGATGCCCGGATGTTCTGTTTGCTAAAAGCATTAGCTCTGCTCACCTCCCTTATCTCTGCTGCCATGGATGCTCAGGGCAGAGACCTGCTCATGGCCTCCCCGGGGCCACCAAGACAGAGGCCAGAACAGAGTGTCCCTTCTGGAGGAGGGAAGGGGCTTGGAGGATAAAGTTGGGATCCAGGCCTGGAGGAAGGGACGACATTATTAGGAAGGGGGGTGTTGTAAGGGGTGCCCCAAGAGAGGGAAGGAGGCCTGGGGGAAGGTGATGGGACTGCGAATATGGGCTGTGCAAACCTTGGGAAAGAAAGGGAATGGGACGCTGGGCAAAAGTGTCCGTGGGAGACTGGAGAGGAGCTGGGGCACCTGGCAGGGTCCCGGAACTGAGGTTGGGGGTGTAGGACCGCACGGGAAGGGGTGAGCAGGGGAAGGTATGGGTGGAGGGTGGAGGGTTGCTGAGCACAAATGCAGAGCAAGGGTGAAGCGGGAGCTATGTTCTAGAGGGTGCCCTCCACACCTCCCCAGCGAGCGTCTGTTTCTCCGGACACTAACAGAGATGGATGGGGTGACAGAGATGTAGTGGCCCCGGGCACCTCATCCCTCAGCCGCTGCCCCCGCAATGGAGGGGTCGGGGCGGGGCGGGGCAGTGGTAGATAAAGGGGTGGAGAGGCTAGTGGGGGATAGGAGGCCCCAACAGAAGAAGCATGAGCTGCGGCACTGACCCGAACCGCGCTGCAGGGATGGCCCCTGACTCGGACCCTGGCCGGGCAGCTGTCGCCTCCGCTTACCAGGGCTTCGAGCCTCGCGCCTACCTCCGCAACAACTATGCTCCTCCTCGTGGGGACCTGAGCAGCCCTGATGGCGTTGGGCCTTGGAAATTGCGCTGCATGGCACAGACCTTTGCCACAGGTGAGCACCGGAAACTGAGGCATGAGAGAACAGAAGGCGTGGGGATAAATGAAAGGGAGAGAGAAACAAGAAAGCACACTAGATGGGGACCAAGAAGCAGAACTGTAAGTGGCTAGCTTGTGTAATCAAGAGTGAGCAAGTTAGCCAGGCTCCGTGGTGGTGCGGGCCTATGGTCCCAGCTACTAGGAAAGCTTGAGCCCCTCCCTAACTTGGAGACCTGACTAGACAATTTAGATCCCTTTTCCTTTGAGGGGAGGGTATTTAGGATTGAGAGACAGGCGGGATGGGGTATAGGAAGAGACTGAAGGCTGAGGCCGAGGTTGGAGACTCCAGAGAGAAAGGGTAGGTGTCTCAGAATCTCCCCACTTGATAGTCACTAAAGCTAGTTTTTGAGTGGTGGAACCTGAGTTAGAGGAGCCCAGCTTCTCGCGAATGTAGGTAGCCCAGGATGGCCCCCAGTAGAACCTGATTTGTGTCGGTACTTGCTCCAGGCACTCACGCTACCCACGCTACCCGGAAGGGCTGGGAGAGCAAGGGAGGGCTGGCTGAGGCACGGACCACCTGGAACCCCCTTTCTCTGCTTCACCAGGTGAGGTGTCTGGACAGGTCCTCATTGACATTGGTTCAGGCCCCACCATATACCAGTTGCTCAGTGCCTGTGCCCACTTTGAGGACATCACCATGACAGATTTCTTGGAGGTCAACCGGCAGGAGCTGGGACTCTGGCTTCGAGAGGAACCAGGAGCCTTTGACTGGAGTGTGTATAGCCAGCAGGCATGCCTCATTGAGGGCAAGGGGTGAGCACAGCGTCCTGTGGAGTGGTGGGTGGTGGTGGAGGGTGGCAGAGGCCTGAGCCTGGGGTGATCCTGAGCCCTGCCTTGTGCCCCTGTACAGTGAGTCCTGGCAGGAGAAGGAACGCCAGCTACGAGCCAGGGTGAAGAGAGTCCTGCCCATAGATGTGCACCAGCCCCAGCCCCTGGGAACTTCCAGCCTGGCACCCCTGCCTGCTGATGCCTTGGTTTCTGCCTTCTGCCTGGAGGCTGTGAGCCCAGATCTCGCCAGCTTCCAGAGGGCTCTGCATCACATCACCACACTACTGAGGCCTGGGGGTCATCTCCTCCTCATCGGGGCCCTGGAGGAGTCGTGGTACCTTGCTGGGGAGGCCAGGCTGTCTGTGGTGCCAGTGTCAGAGGAGGAGGTGCGGGAGGCCCTGGTCCTTGGTGGTTATGAGGTACGAGACTTTCGTACCTATGTCATGCCTGCCCACCTCCGCACAGGTGTAGATGACGTCAAGAGCATCTTCTTTGCCTGGGCTCAGAAGATGGGGGTGCCGGTGTGAGGGCCCCATGCACCTGGTGTCCTGTACTTCCCAAGTTCCTTATTACCTGAAATGGCACCTAATAAAGAAACAGTCCCCTGCCATGTCAGTGCTGTTTGTGGTTCTCCTAGAAGTAGAGACTATGTAGAGGCCGCTGAGGTTTAGGAGGGGGCAACCATAGCTTTTCTTTTTTCCCTAGGAGCCTCCATGAAGGTTGCTTTCTGTACCACCCATTCTCCCCACCCCAGGAAGGCCAAGTTCAGGAGGGCACAAGCAGCAGCTGCTGCCTGCCGGGCACTTGTGTGGTTCTAGTGGCCAGTCATGATGCCTCAGCTCAGTAGCAGGTCCTGCCAGTTTGTCTCCAGGTGAAGTTCAGGGAGCCTGAGTAAGAAAAGTCAAAGCTGGAGAGCCAGGAGACTGAAGTGGATAGCAGGGAGGTGTTGAGGTCCAGACACAAATACAGGTTGGGAAACAAGAGCTGGTGCTAGCTCCCCACAACATCACACACACACACACACACACACACACACACACACACACACACACGGAGCTCTGCCCGTGTCCATGTCCCCCTTACTCCCATGTATCCAAGTAGAGATCTGCCACTGGCTAGCAACATCTCCTCCCCTCCAGCCTGTTTCATACGCAGAGAAGCAGAACCAGAGCGAGCGAGGTCAGGAATTGGTTTATTAAACACATCCTTTACTGTCCCCAGCCTTAAAATTATTCTTAGTATCAAAAAACAAAAATCCTAATAGGCTGCCAAAGTACCTGAGCTGGAGCCCTGGCATAGCTACCTCCCCACAAAGAGAGGACAGGGGTAGTGGCAGGGTCCAGCTGCAGACTGCCTTCCTGATGGACTGATTCAGGATTCAGGGGAGAGCAGGCTCCTCTATGGAGGGCAGTGACCACACTCAGACACAAGCTCCACACTCTCTTTCCCCTTTGCCTGACACCCCCGAAGTCCAGGCTGTGAGGAGGGGCTACAGCAGGGAACTGGAGTGGGAGGCACACCATGCCAAGGTAGAGAGGAGGCGGGAGGGGCACCTTTCCCCTTCCTCTCTCTGCCCTTCAGGGGCTAGTTCTGCAGGATGCTCTCAAGACATTCGGGGGTGGGGTGGGGGGACTGTGATTTGGAATGGAGCGCAAAAGGGCACAGGGCAGGCCTCCACATTCTCAGCACCTATCGGGTCAAATGCACATGCTGGCAGCTGGTTGGACTTGGGGTCTTAGGCAGACTTGTAGCTCAAATGACTGCTGGTGATGACTTGGTTCCCCCATTTCACCCCAGCCTCCTACCAGTGTAGCCCATGCATGCTCATCTCAGACACCCCCACTCACCTGCCTTCTGAACACACCATCTACTCTCTACACTATAAGTGAAGGCCCACAATGCCCCAGTCCTGCCAAACATAGCCCATTGGCTATCTGGTCATGTCAGCTCTTGGCTTGGTCCCTAACCCTCTATGTGTCAATGTGTCCATCCCCAACCAGAACAGCAGCCAGGGTTCTAACCCTGAGCCCCCTGGGGTCCTGGCCCTGAAGGCAAGAATGGCGGGTGCAGGAGGCAGTGTGGAAAGCCCTCCTTGGTACCAGCCCAGCAGCTCAGAGCTCAGTTCCTCAGACCACGGAGAAACTTGGGCAGCTGAAGAGCAGGCCTCCAGTGCCACCTAGTGGCTCCCTGACAAAAAGAGACCCCAAAGGGCCGTAGGTGTGGCATTTAGGGGTGAGCGGAGGTACTGGAGGTACTTGGGGTGGTACTATGGGGTGAGTGATGTGGGAAGAGGAGTAGCTGAGCAGACAGGAGCAGCACTTTTCTCCGTAGACCCCATAACCTGCTCCCAGTTCAGCCCCAGGCACAGGAGGGCTGCCTACTCACTATCCAGATGTGAGGAGGCCACCCCCAAGACAGGGGGTCTTGCCCTGTGAGAGCCAGCAAGGGGTGGGTGGCTATATGATTCCAAGCCCAAACCCGATATGTTCAAGTTCAAGAAGCTAAAAGGAAAAAGCGATCATCTCAAGGGGGAGAAAGGAGAAGCAGCAGGAACCAGGCAGAGCTACACCCTCCCAGGGTCTTTAGTCCAGCTTGAACTTGGCTTCAGACTCCTTCAGTAGGTACAGGCTGTCATCTTCCAGAAATCTGTGGGTGTAGAGATGACCCCATTGAGGCAGTCACCCAGTCCTCAGAACCTCCCAAGACAGTGGGGTGACAGCAGGCAAGCGGGAAGGCCAAGCGGGCACAGGGAGCCCCAGTCTGCTCTAGGAGCGGGTAAGGAAGGGTGCAGGAAGGAAATCCCGGGGTTGGGGGTGGCACTAACCTGAAAAAGAGGACATGGACTGGAATGGTGCTGATGTGCCAGATGGCATGGGCGTCCAGGACCCAGAAGAGGGGTGGGAAGTCGAGCAGCTCCAGCAGGGACAGCCCCTGCAGCAGCAGCACCACGGCCACACACTTGCGCGTGTGAGGCAGGCGCCGGTGGTTCCGTAGGCACCAGGCCAGCCACCAGGCCAGGTTCACCAGGCCTAGGGGCCAGAGACGGGGAGAGGGTCACTCACTGGACGTCCTCCTTGAGTCCAGCTCCCTCGTCCCAACCCCACCCACCCCAGCCTCCCGTCCCAGAATCCACCTCACGCCCACCACCCACCCGCAGCTCCGCAGCGCTGCGGCCTCACCTATAGCCACATTGGCCATCATGTTGTAGCTGTAGTCGAAGCGGACGAGGCTCAGGTAAGAGGTGTGTAGCAGCAGCATCAGCAGCAGTGTGGCTCCGAAGGCCCTGGCCACTGACGGGTGCTGCAGTCCCACGGTCCTGTCCAGCACCCACAGCAACTCCTCAGAGCTGTGGTCCTCCAACCATCTCCTCACCCAGGGGGCTGAGGGCTTGCTGAAGCCACTGTCCTCTCCCTGTCCCACCAAACCAACTGCTTCCCAGAAACCAAGGGCCACAACTCCTGGAGAAGCCCCGTCCCTCTATCCCTGGCATCCCCATGCAAGGCAGCCCTGCAGAAAGGCCTCGGCAGTCCCCGCTCGACCCACAGTCCCAAGGGCTCACCTGACACAGCACAGGTAAATAGAATGCAGGATGACAGCAGAGGCGCAGAAGTAGTCCATCTTCTGAGGGCAGGGAGAGCCCAAGAGGGCCGGGTGAGGGGAGCAGAGCATGGCACGGGTCGGGGCCCACAGAGGAGCCACAGGGATGAGGCAGGGAGGGGACAGAGTCTGGGTTTTCAGTCTGCAGGAGCCCCATCTTGCATTCCCTCTGCCTAAGGCTGTTTCCCTGCGTCCACATTATAAAATGTTTTAGAACGGCAGTGAGAAGGGCCAACCAAGGAATTCAAAATGTCATTTGGAGTGTGATAGACATGGATCACACTAGCTTGGGTGACCCCAGGAAAATGACTTCATCCTCTCCCAAGCTCAATGGCCTTATAGATCAGGAAACCAATGACAAAACTCTCCTGGCAAGACCCAGGTAAGGCTCCCTGGGCTGCCAGATTTGGGATGCCAGAAAGGGATGCAGGCTCTGCAAATGGCACTGCCTTCACTCGTGGAGCCTGCTCTGTCCTCTCCTGGGCTCCTCTGGGCCTGTCTCATGCAGGGGGCTGGGAGGCGCTCACCTCTGTGAGGTCAGTGTCCCTGGTATGGAAGACTGTGGACCAGAACCAAGCATTGAGGGACACCTGAGGAAGGAGACGTCAGTTAGCATGCAGCTCAAGGTGGAGGGGACCTGCAGGGCTCTGCTGGGGGAAAGAAAGTGTGCATCCTGTGCCCCAAGAACCGTCTGAACAAAGCCAGGCCTCACTCCTACCCAGTCAATCCCCACAGGAGGGTTTCCCACCACTCTACACTGCTACCCAAATCTCCCAGGCCGAAGAGCTGCAGCTTCCACAGGTTCTGGCCTGGCCAGGGAACCAGTCCTGGCAGAGCCAAGTTCCCAAATTACCTAATCTCTAAGACAACAGCCCCCAGGGCCCTGCCTCCTCCCCCACACTGCCAGGTGATGACAACCCCACCCCAGCCCAAGGGAGCCTGTGACCTCAGCTTCTGGGGGCGGGAATGAGGTGAGTGGGTGGGTGGGGGCTTGAGCTAGCTTGGGGTGTGTCCGGAGGATCCAGGGAGGGAGGTGAGGCAGATCCCACTGGAACCTAGCCTCTAAGGAAGACTGGCCAACTGAGCCCAGCTTCTTCCTGGCTGGACCAGCCTAACCCGCTGGGCCAGTAGCTGCTCTGGAGTCTTGGGAGGAGTAGGGACAGGGCTGAAGAAGCCCAGGGGAATGCTAGGGGCCCTCTTCCTGGAACAGCAGAGCCTGAGACTTGCAAATACACTGTCTTGTGGGAATCGGTGTTGGCATTTTCTTCAAGGCCTGTGTCCACAGCACAGGCCCAAGTTACTGAGAAAAGGGCTGGCTACTGTGGAGACAGGAACCAGAGGCTGAGAAGTCAGTCACAAAAGGTAGAGCAGTCCCTGGTCTGTGGTACTCAGAAGGTGGACAGAGATGTTTGCAGAACAGGCCTGTAGGAGCTGCTCGCTTAGGTATCACAACAAATGGCCAGGCAGGGGACACAGGTCAGGAAGTCAGTCTGTAGGGTCTCACAGCAGGAGGGCCAGACATGGCTGAGTTCCCACACATGCTAGGAGCAGAGGGTAACAGAGAGGGCAGGATGGAGGCAAGGCAGGGCTTGGAGCCAGGCAGGTTACTCTTGATGCTGGGCTGTCAGGCTGAGCCTCACTTTCTCTGCCAGACAGTCCCATACAAAGCCTTCTACTTATAGAGGGCTAACTGAAGAATGGCCTCTGCAGCCTTGACCAGGCTCTGAGGTGTGTCTCATGGTAGGTAGGCCACCTCTTCTAGCCCTTTCCTCAGAAGACTTGGGAGGCAGCTTTACTGTGGGTACCTGGCTGTGCCTCAGCCTGCTATGGAACCTGAGGAGGAGTCATAGTCTGTGTCCCAAGCCAGGTTTGGTCACTCATCCTCACCAAGCTGACTTCCCCGTGTGGCCACACTGAATAGATCACCTTTTTCTTCTTTCCACTATTCATGTGGCTTTTTTTTTTTTTTCCTGGTTTTTCAAGACAGGGTTTCTCTGTGGCTTTGGAGGCTGTCCTGGAACTAGCTCTTGTAGACCAGGCTGGTCTCGAACTCGCAGAGATCTGCCTGCCTCTGCCTCCCGAGTGCTGCGGTTAAAGGCATGTGCCACCAGTGCCCGGCCTCACGTGGCTTTTGGGATTGGCTTATTGAGGGTGAGTGGCCAAGCCTGCCTTGGGACACAGGCTGTGACCCCTAAGTTCAGAACACATTGGGCTGGAGAGAGGGCTCAGCAGTTAAGAGCACTGCCTGTTCTTCCAGAGGTCCTAAGTTCAATTCCCAGCAACCACATGGTGGCTCACAACCGCCTTGAATGAGATCTGGTGCCCTCTGCCTGCATGCAGGCAGAAGACCATATACATAATAAATAAATAAAATCTTTTTTTAAAAAAAGTTCAGAACACACCTAAGGCCTCCTCCTGAAATGGGACAGGCCTGAGTGGCCTTCATCTCCTCCCTCACAAGGCCTATGGTGAGCTGGGTCAGTGTGGGGGAGAGGGGTGACCCCGGGCTGGAGACAGGACCCAAGCAATCACAAGGACCAGGCAGGCCAGGTGCAGGGACATCTTAGGGAGGACAGTGGCCCTGGAACCAGTGTGGGAGGGAGGAGGGGAAGGCAGCAGGCACTGGCAGCCAGCCAGGCCTCCTTGTCACCCACAGCAGGAAGGGGGAGGTGACAAGAGGGTTGATCTAAGTGGCAGTTGGAACACTGGGAGCAGAGAGTGGAGGTGCACTGGGCCAGGCTGTACCCTACACACAGGTGTGGGCTGCTGCTTTTTTATTTTTTATCCGTTGCCTCCAAGGAGCCATGTACTTACTGAGTCCTGTCTGAAGCCTGGACTCTGAACCCCTGGGATGTCCCTCTCTTAAGGAGTGTCCCATGACTCAAAAAGGCACTGTCACTAAGAATGCAGGCCATGGAGCCAAACCTAGGGGCTTTAAGCTCTAGCCTTAGGCTAGAGCTGTGTGTCCTCAGGTAAGTTATTTACGCTCTGTCTCGGTTTCCAGCACTGCACATGCTTTTTACAGCTGCTGCCTGGTACACAGGTGTCCCTGGTACACAGGTGTCCCACGACCCTTGGCTTCCTTCATCACGTCCCCCAGGCTGACTCTCCACTTCCCTTCATCTGACCTCCAACTTCTCCTTCCTCAAGGTCAAACCACGGGGCTCCAGGGGCACCGGCTCCAGGGTGCAGACAGTTCAGCTATGGGAAAAGTCCCTCTTCACGCTCCCAAGCCACTGTCCCATGAGTACGGTCCACTGTCTCATCAGCATAGTCCTGCCATCCTTATGGTCCCAGCCAGTGCTGTTTCTCTTTAAGACCTTGTAGTCAGACACAAGCAGAGGACAGATGGGGGGCGGGGCGGGGGGGGGATGCACAACTGTTCCGCACTCCTTGTTTGCACTCAGTGTGGTGGGAGGGACCAGCAGGGTAGGTGAGAATTTTGTGTAAACACTTGAGAATGGGGAACTCAGGGCCAGGGTCGCAGTCCTGGCAGGGATGAAGAGACAGCAATGGAGGGAGGCAGGAGGCTGTTTCAAGTTTGCTGGCAGATACAAAAACAGACAAAAATATCAGCCATGAAACTGGTTGGATGCCAAGAGAGCCAGATCTGTCAGGAATTTGACCCCGGTGTTAAGCCCCAGTGCTCGGGGCTGTCATTGACACCATCATGGTGGGGACAAGTGGGTCTTTAAATAGCTTGGTGTCTCAGCAGTGGGGGAGGCAGAATGTTAAATATGATGTCTGCTGCCATCCTGCCCCCTCTCTGGGGCCATAGTCCAGCAGGGCAAGACTACTTCGGGTTCACTCTGAGGGGAGGCGGGGCTTCTTCCACCGCCAAAGAAGGATTCCTGAGCTGGTGAGATGGTTTGGATGAAGGCACCTGTGTAAAGCCCGATGACCAGAGTTCAAATCCCAGGACCTACACAGTAAGGGTGTATCAATTCTTCTGAGTTGCTGTATGACTCCCAGATCGAGCCACAGCATGTGCCCAGGCATACAAGTAAATAAATAAATGTTTTTAAAAGTTTTTTTTCATTTCTTATCACTGTCTGATTCACTGGCTTTTGACTGACAGTGGGGAAGTCCTTCCTGAACTCTAGCCATCACTCTGCTACAGTTTCAGCCTATCTCTTCTCTTGCCATTTCCTTTGACATCATTGGAAATGATGTTCCAATCGGTCCCTGCCATTTCATCTACACCCGAGAGTCTTCCCCTGCTAGATAAAGGTGGGGAATTGGTTTGGCCTCCTAGCTTTGGCAGAGGGTCAGGCTCCCTACTTCATGAAGTCAAAGGGCTACAGTATACAGGACTCTGGCAGGCTCCCCAGCCCTTCCTGGTACCTCCCCAGGGTCTAAATAGCAAGGCAGGGGCAGCCTTCTTGTGCTGAAGTTTCACAGGCTCCACTGAGGGACAGAGGTATCAGAGAAAAGACACCCCTGACCCTCCCATCCACACCCCAGCACAAATGAGGGCCACACTTGTTCCAGAAGACCCGGCCCAGGACAAAGTCCGCCGCCACACCCTCCAGGTAGAAACACAAGGCTCAATAGCAAGTATGAAATCCAAACTAGAAAAGTGTGCTGGTGCCTGCCTACCACAGCAACGTCAGCCATTCGAGGCAGGAAGAGTGAACACTGAAGGCCAACCTGGGCTATACAGTGAGACCCTGAGTCAGCGAAGCAAAACCTAAATTATCCAACCAGAGTGGCCCCTGTGTTCCTGGAAGACCTCATAAAGGCATAAAGGGGCCCCAAGGGCCTTGGCATCTGTTCCCTACCAGAGTACCTGTGCCCTGCTTCCAGATCTTAGGTCCCGCTGACCTTTCCCACATGCATCCAATCCTGGTTTCCAGGCTGAATGGGCTAGACACAGGCTTTGCTCTGTGGTTCTGGGCTACACAAATGCAAAACCTGGTTCTTGCTCAGCCAGTGTTTATTCCAGCAACCACTCAGACCCTGGAGCCCAGTGATGCAGTGCCAGAGGCTAGCCCTGGAGCCCAGTGGTGCAGTGCCAGAGGCTAGCCTGGTCTTCTCTACTTGCTGACTTGTTAGCTGTTAGCTGAGGCCAAAGTCCTGTGTGCCCAAGTCTTACTCAAAAAACATAGTACATGATGAGGATCCCACGAGGAAATGTTGTTGAATGCTGAGGGTAAGCCTAGTAGCACATGCAAATGGTCTCCTTCATAGCGTTTGCTGTTCTAGAGCTTACTATGTAGTTAAGGATCACCTTGGACTCATGTTGCATCCAGATATAACTACTGTTTTCAAATTTTAAAAGAAACTGCTTTGTTTTGTTTTTGTTTGAGACAGGGAGTCTCTGTGTAGCCCTGGCTGTCCTGGAACTCACTCTGTAGACCAGGCTGGCCTCAAATTCAGATCTGCCTGCCTCTGCCTCCTGAATGCTAGGACTAAAGGCCACCATGTCCTGCAAAAAAATTAATATAGGGTCTCAAATATATAGCCTATGGTGACATCAAACTTAAAGTCCTGCTTCAGCCTCCTAAGTACTAGAATTACAAGCATGGCCACTCTGCCCAACTGTCTGTCCCAAACACACAGCCTCTCTCTCTCTCTCTCTCTCTCTCTCTCTCTCTCTCTCTCTCTCTCTCTCTCTCTCTCTCTCTCTCTCCTTCCTTCCTTCCTTTCTTTTTGCAGTCATTGCTACCATTGAAGAGAGCACATACCAGGTCTACCTCCTCCTTCCATGTCCATCTCCCTCCCACAGCAGGCTCTTCCTGTACATCTCAGCACACCTGTGCTATCAGCTATGGTCAGAGTCCTCCAGCCACTAGATCCAGGAGCCACTTCTGTCTCTGTGGCAATTGGCTTTTCTGGCCTACAGATGCCCCTTACTCTTTGCCGTCTTTACACTTTCTGTTTTCTGTCTAGGAGATTGCCCTGCTCTCTTCATGCTTACTAGGCATTTCCAATCCTCATGGCTGTCTCATATCCCAGGAAGCCTTCCCTTGTTGCCCACCCTGTAGGGCCCCGCCCATCACATGCCCCACAGCTCCTCCCCTCTTCTGTGTTTCTTCGAGGCTGTACTTTGACATCCAATTGTGTGACTGTGAGACTTGTATGAGAGGGCAAAGACCTGTGTGTTTTTACGTTTGGGGGCCTCCAGCATCCAGTAAAGTGCTTGGTGTGCAGCAGGTGGCCAATGCACACAGATGGAGGTTCTTATGACAGGAAGGAGTGATGGGGATTTCCTCCTTAAGGCCTGTCAGAGAAGTCCCACCCCCAGACATCCCCCCTCACTGTCACAGTGTCCTCTCCACATTTCTCCAATGACCCCAGGTCTGGATTCTAGTTCCTCAGACCCATCAGACCGGTGAGGCTGAGATCCTTTTCCTGCTCATGTGGACTCACCTGAGTTCTCCAGGGATAGACCTGCACTAGGCTAAGCTCTAATAGGACCTCTGGGTCAGAACAAAAGACACGTCAATCCTCCAGGGAGGTCTTGAAGAGACCAGCGGTTCCAGCATGGTCCCTACAGCCCACTTCCCGTCCACGTTAGCAACCTGCCCGTTGAGTTTCTTCACTTAGTTTCGTGTCCTCACTTAGGACAAGAATGTGTATCCACCCTCCTTCCCAAGAAGACTGTCCCGGTCAGAAGGAAGGGAGGTCCAGCTCCTTCCATTTCCACTGGGCCTGACTACCATATATATTAGCCCTGGAAAAGAGAGAAGCTGGTTCCTAGAAGCCCATCACTGGGGATGGAAGAGCTCCTCTGTGCAGAGCAGGGTGCGTAGAGCATCCTGCTAGGCTACCTACCCAAGCGAAGGCCATGCAGGTATGGTACATGGGGGAGGAGGCTGGCACAGAGGCACGGTAGCGGCAGAGCATCACCAGGCTGGCCAGGCCATTGAGGAGGGAGGCCACGGCAGAAGCTGGCTCTTGGATGAACAGGAACCGGGAGAAGGGCCACTGGAAAAGGAGCACAGGGAGGAGGCCTGAGGGGAGGCAGCCCCTAACTGGCTTGGTCAACCTTTCCTTGGCCGCTGCATCAACAGGTCTCCAGGAAAGCCTTATATTCTCTCAAGTCAATGAGAGTCTCTCCGGAAGTGCCTGGCTAAGATTAGAGTCTTTCCCTGGTAGGCAGGCACTGCAATGGAAGCCTGACTCTGGGGACAGCAGACAGGCCAGGTGAAACCATACAGACCTGCCATCCAGATCCAGGTCCCATCCCTCCTCAACTACATCCCATAGTCCTCTGAGTGCCTGATTACTTTGTGCTAACAGGTCAAAATGAGATAATGTTGGGCCAAAAGGCACAAAGAAGAGGGTCAATGTGAGGGGTATTTCTGATGATCTGGACTCCCATTGGAGAAGCTACGGGAAAAACACCTTAGTAGGGGCCAGTGGATATCTCAGTCAACCCTGAGAAGCTCAGAACTACTGGGAGGGAACACAAACCTTTTTGTTTGTGTGGTTTTTTTTTCTTTTTTTTTTTTTTTGGAAAGAGGGTCTCACTTGGCTACATAGACCAGGTGGGCCTCAAATTCAAGAAATCCACCTGCCTCTGCCTCCCAAGTGCTGGTATTAAAGGTGTGAACATCACACTTGGCTTGAGATACAGGCATTATTATTCCAAATCCAGAAGCAGGGCACCCTGGCACCATTGGAAAAGCAAGAGATTCTGAGACAAGCACCTGTCCCATTATTCCCTCCCTGTGACTCCCTACCACAGGCTGCTGGACAGCATGGGCCAACTGGGGGCTGAAGGCCACCACCACATACCTTTCCTGACTTTCCAACTCACCTTGCCATGGAACTGAGGCACTCTATGACCCTCCTGAAGGTAGAGGCCCACAGTGATCCACATGCACTCATACTTGCAGTCATCCCGACAAGTCCAGCCTGAAACAGACAGACAGGACTACAGATGTCTTAGCTTAGGGAGGCATACGCAGCCTGATGAAGCCCAGGCATGAATGGAGAGAACCAGAGGCGATCCCAAAATCTGGAGAGAACCAGAGATCTCAAAATCTTACACACACACACACACACACACACACACACACACACACACACACACACACACGGGGTGGGGGGGGCAGATTTTTTAGCAGTGAGAGCAAAGTGAATAGTTTCTTCTCCCTTTACCCAAGATGGAGCTCCTGGCATCTGACAGGCCCGTCTATGGGGACCTGGGTTTATATACCTCCATTCTGAATCCAGGGTGGAGTCCTTGGCGTCTCCCAACCTCCTATGAAAATAAAGCTCAGCCCCTTCACCCCGGATCCTCAGATTCCAAGCTGCCTTTACTACCTTATTGCCACTACTTATGTTCCCTGCTCTCTGGGTAAACCAAGCTGCTACGTGTACCCAAATCCTCCCAGGGCCTCCAAGCTCTGTTCCCTCTTTCTGGAACGGAAAGGGTAGTAATGAGGATGAGCTGCGGTCAAACAGGTCAGAACTGGAAATTCTGCTCTACCACTTTTTAGACTGTGTAACCTTGGGCAAGGTACTCAATCTCTCTGAGTGTTCCCATCTGTAAAATGGATTAGGGACACTATCCCAATGGGTGGTGGTGAAAGTCAATTGAGCTGTGGTGATGCCTGTCAAGTGTGGGTCTCAGTATGTTGGTTCGCATCCATTCCCTCTTCATGGTGATCCCTGCCTCCACCCCTTGAAGCGGACTCCTTTCCTTCCTGTTCCAAATGCATGAAGTGCTTACTGTATGGGTCTGTTAGGGCTCCAACCATTCTGTCTTTGTGAAGGCTAATATTCATTCACCGGCTTGGGCACTATAAACCCAAAAGGGCTCGCTCCTGGTCGGCCTCCTGTTATTTCAGGTCTTGTACGCCGTGTTCAACAAGTAGAGGTCTGAATAAATACGATCAAGCCTCTGGAAAGCTAGGACGGGCTGTTGAGACCCCACACATACTCAAGAGGTTCCATACATTAACACTGATGAGCGAACCCATGGGGAAACTGAGGTTCCGCGACTGCAGAACAGCAGGGACAGTGGGCGGGGCTAAACCCGATGGGCGGTGCTTATCCCTGGAGGGTGGGGCTTACCAGCTAGGCTCATGTAGATTGGCTGGAGGGAGCGGAAGTGCTTCAGTGCGTCCCCCGAACAGTTCCGTTCTTCGCACCGGAGCACGCAGTCGCGGTACACTGGCTCGCGGTCGCCCTGGGAGCCCCACGCGAGCCCCACTGTCACGGTTAGCAGCAGCAGCCGCGCCGTCCGCTCGGCCATCCTGTCACTCTGTCTGGCCGCCGAGGGAGGAGCGCGAAGTCTCACTTCCGTAACAACCGGAAGTATCTGTGTTCATGTTGCACTCTCCGCTGACGCCCGCCCACTTTAAATAAAAGTTCCCGGATTTTAGTGGGCGGGGATCCCCGCCTCTAATCCGCTACACACACCTACTCTAAAACAGCATTCCATGGGTGGTGTGTATTCGGGAGCAAGTTAGTGTATTTTCTTCCTTCTGTCTCCACGGTCTCTGTTCCAAGCGGGCCCCTCATGTCATCAGCCCTCTTAGATTCCAATTCCAAATGTTCTGGGCTCTCCATTTCTATTTTTTGTGCCATCACCTTGATTAAAGACGTTGCCGTTAAGGTAGCGCAGAACTTATTAACAGGTGTCCTTGTCCCTACTTTGGTCCCCTCCAGTAGGCATTTCTGTCCTAGTTAACTTTATGACTGTGATAAAGACCAAGACAAAAAGCAACTTGGGAAGGAAAGCGTTTATTTGTTACGAAGGAGTACTGCTTTCTGGCTGCTTAGTCTCTTACAGCACCCAGTAGCACTTGCCCAGGCTTGGCACCGCCCACCGTGCCATATCAATTCTTAATCAAGCGAGTGTCCCCCACAGGCTTGTCTACAGGCCAGTCTGATGGAGGCATTTATTTTCTCAACTGAGATTCCCTTTTCCCAGATGACCCTAACTTGTGTCAAGCTGACAAAGCAAACAAAAAAAAACCTCAAAAACAAACTAATCACAACTCCATTTTCTAAAATTCCAGTTTGACCCATCACTTTCTTTCTTGTGTGACTGGGCCTGCTGGTCTCCACTGCGTGCATCACTCCAGGTCCACTCCAAAGGTCCATGTCTCTGGAGCCTCTTGCCCTTGTCTGGTTTATATCATATCATTGGTCCTTTTGCTTTTGCTTGTTTATCCGTTATCAATTAAAGGCCACCTGTTTCGGGTGATTGTTAACATGGGTAGGATAATATACAGTGGCATGTTTTTCCTTTGAGGCATGGAGACCTTACCTGTCGTATTCACCTTTGGCACTGAAGTAGAAGTTGGGCTTCATGAGAGAGCCTTTTCCCTTTTTTTAAGTGAATGTACAACATAAAACTGTTTGGATGAGCCAGCCAAGTGCCCGGCTCAGTGAGTGAAGGTATTTGATTGACAATCTTGGTAACCTGGGTTGAATCCTCAGCACTCACATAAAGGTGGGAGTTGAGAACCAACTCCATAAAGTTGTCCTCTTGACTTCCATGTGTGTGCTGTAGCACACACGCACGCGCATGTGCGCACAGACACACACACACACACACACACACACACACACACACACACACGCATGCACAACAACAATAATAAATAATTTCTCAGGGGCTGGAGGGATGGCCCAAAAGTTAAGCATGAGTACTGCTCTTGCAGAGGACAGGAGCTCAGTTCCCAGCATCCACATGTGGCAGCTCACACCACTTGCAACTCTAGCTTCAGGGAATCTGACAACCTTTTCTGGCCTCTGTAGGCACTGCGCTTACATGCACATACCCTGATACAGATACTTGGGAATTGGATGCTTGCTTTAGTGATCCCCATAACTCTGCCCCACCAACAGTGCCCAAATCTCACTGTAGTTTTGAAGTCATGTAACTAAATACTGCCCTCCATCCTTCTTTTCATTCATGGTCTTTCTTCCTTTATAGGCTGAAAAGGGAACTGGGGTTGGAGGGTAGGATTTAAAGGTGATGAAGGGGAGGTGTGGAATTCGCAAGAGGTATCATGGGGTTACCTTCATTCACCCAGCAAACTGCTCAGGGGTGCATCATTCACCCTGCATTTTCTGTGAGTGGCACTTCTTCCATTTAAGATAACATAAATAGTGTCCTTGAAGTTGACCAACCAGTTGATAGGGATGAAGAAATTATTACTTTTTGTGGAGATAACGTTTCAATGTATAGCCCAGGTGGCCTCCAAATTGGGATCTTCCTGCCTCTGACTCCTAAATGCTGGGAGCATTGGCATGTGCCTCCTCAGTTCACTCAGGCCAGGTGTGGTCACACACACCTAAGTCCCAGCACTCAAAGGGCAGAGGCAAGTGGATCGCTTTCAGTCCTAGGCCAGCCAGGGTTACTTGGGGAGACCTTTTCTCAAAACAAACAAAAACATAAAGACAAACACACACACACACACACACACACACACACACACACACACACACACACCCTCCAAAACGAACAAGAATAAACAATGACAAAGCAAGCTTTGTGATCCCTAGTAGCTGATGGAGAACACAGTCAAATCCTAATATTACTTTGGGTCTGATATCCAGACCTTTAACAATACACTTATTATTATTATTATTATTATTATTATTATTATTATTAATTATTAGTATTCTGAGGGTGTATCTTTTACAACAATCCCGATGTGAAGATGGGGCATTAGGAAGAGAGAGGATGAAATCCTGACAAGGAAAGAGAAAAGTTTCTCCAGTTGAGTAAACTAGGTGGAGACAGGACTCCTTTAAAACTTTTGGTTTCTGTCCACAGTGGTGGTGAAAGCCTGAGTTCCATGACAGCTAGGGCTACAAAGAGAAATTTTCTCTCAAAAACCAAACCAAACCTTTAGTTTCCTTTTTTTTTTTCCTTCTCTGGGGTTAGAATCTAGAGCTTGCAGCTAGGTGTGGTAGCACACACCTACAATTCCAGCACCAGGGAATGGGAAGGGGCTAGGAGGGTTAGGAGTTGGAAGCCTGCCTCAATTAATAGAGAGGTCAGGGATAGCCTGGGCTAAATGACATTTTGTAAAATAATTTTTATTTAACTTTACTTTATGTGCATTGATGTAAAGGTGTCAGATCCCCTGGAACTGGAGTTACAGACAGTTGTGAGCTGTCATGTGGGTGCTGGGAATCGAACCCCGGGTCCATCTGGAAGAGCAGTCAGTGTTCTTAACTGCTGAGCCATCTCTCCAGCCCAACCAACCTGTTTTTCTTTTATTTTTTAAATGAATTTAAAGTCTTCTAGGGCCCGGCGTTGATGGTGCACGCCTTTAATCCCAGCACTCGGGAGGCAGAGGCAGGAGGATCTCTGTGAGTTCGAGGCCAGCCTGGTTTACAGAGTGAGTGCCAGGATAGGCTCCAAAGCTACACAGAGAAACCCTGCCTCGAAAAACCAAAAAACCAAAAACCAAAAACCAAAACAAAACAAAACAAAGGCTGCTAGGCAGTCACTCTAGTACTGAACTACATTTCTTGCCTCCTCGGTTGCTATTCTGTACAAGACTTTAAAATGTGGTAAATTCCACATTAAATATAATTCATAAATAACACAGTTGAATTGCTCTTAATAATTGAAATATTGTAATATTTATATACATTCAATAAAATATTATTGCTTAGTCCATGCAATGGCACATGCCTATAATCCTAGCACTTGGGAGGTGGAGGCAGGAGGATCATGGGCTACACAAGATCCTGTCTCAAAAAACAAAGACGGAGCTGGAGAGATAGTTCAGAGGTTACAAGGACTGGCTGCTCTTCCAGAGGACACATGGTTGATTCCCAGCACCCAAAGGGAAAGTTAGAAGTGGAGATGTAAAAAGCAAAGACAGGCCGGGTGATGGTGGTGCAAGCCTTTAACCCCAGCACTTGGGAGCCAGAGGCAGGTGGAACTCTGTGAGTTTGAGGCCAGCCTGGTCTACAGAGTGAGTTCCAGGACAGGCTCCAAAGCTACACAGGGAAATCCTGCCTTGAAAGACCAAAAAATAAATAAATAAGTAAGTAAGTAAGTAAATAATAAAAACAAAGACAGGGCCAGCAAGACGGTTCAGTGGGAGGGTTCTTCCACCAAGCCTGCTGGCTTGAGTTTCATCTCTTGACTTGGTAGAAGGAAAGAATCAACTCCCACAAGTTGTCCTCTGACCTTCATATACATGCTGTGGTGTTCTGGCTCACCACACACATAATGTTGTGGAATATTAGTTTAAGATGTATTACATTTGTTTATGTTATGGAATATTTGTTTAATGATGCAAAGATGTTTTGCTTTCTTTTATGTTGCATTTGTTTAACTCTGTAAAGCTGTATTACTTTGCCTGCATAAAATACCTGATTGGTCTACTAAAGAGCTGAATGGGTCAGGCATTGGTGGCTCACACCTTTAATCCCAGTCGGATCTCTGTGAGTTTGAGACTACCTGGTCTACACAATGAGTTCCAGGACAGGCTCCAAAGCCACAGAGAAACCCTGTCTTGAAAAACAAACAAAAAAAGCAAACAAACAAAAAAGAGCTGAATGGTCAATAGCTAAGCAGGAGAAAGGATAGGCAGGACTGGCAGGCAGAAAGAATAAATAGGAGGAGAAATGCAGAGAAGAGAGGGAGGAGTGAGAAAAGGAGGAGAAGAGGACTCCAGGGGCCAGCCACACAGCCAGACACAGAGTAAGAAGGTAAAAGAAAGACATACAAAATAAAGAAAGGTAAAAAGCCCAGAGGCAAAACGTAGTTAAAGAGAAATGGGATAATTTAAGAAAAGCTGGCAAAAAAGAAAGACAGAAAGAAAGAAAGAAAAAGAAAGAAAGAAAGGAAGGAAGGAAGGAAGGAAGGAAGGAAGAAAGAAAGAAAAGGTGGCTAGAAACAAGCCAAGCCAATGCTAGGCATTCATAAGTAAGAATAAGTCTCGGTGTATTAATTTGGGAGCTGGGTGGAGGGGCCCCAAAGAGTTAAAAAAAAAACTGTAACAGAATAAATAAAGAGATGTAAAAAAATTTAAAGAGAGGAAAAAATAAAATAAATACAATTCATGTTCATATTTTGGAGCTCAGTGAACATTTGTTCAGTCCCAGCATTTTGTAGGACCCTAAACACCTATGCCTATCTGTCTGGTGGAAAAAAATAATCCCAGTGGAGACTTCTGGTCTTTATCCAGATGGAAGGCCATTGTTGGGACTGCACACCTACATGAGGCCCCGAGAAGCCAGAGCGAGGCAATGTGGAGTCAGTCACTCGTGCTAATTCTGCATAACGTCAAACTGAGTGTTTAGAGAAGCAGATAGACCCCAAAGTCAAATAGGTGCTACGAAAACAGAGGGTCCTGGTCTATTGGAGTCATCGCAGTCAAGAATTCTGTCTGCTTTGATCCTTACAAAAAAGAAGCCGAAGTGGTTGGGAGTCACAGCGGGCTTGCTTAGTGTAAAGGCCCTGGCTTCAACCCGAGGACTAGAACTAAGGAAAGTGGCTGGATGCTTGTTTTCTCCTGTTCCGTTTCCTGATGCCCACTTTACAGTCAGTGTTTTTCCTTTTGTTCTGTTTGTCTGTTTTCACTTTACAAGACCCATTGTGCTGCTACCACGAGTGGGAGTCTGTACTCTTTATGGAATGGGGCAGTCTACCTGTAAATCGTGAAGAAAAGCAAGTTAGATCTACAAGTGACTTTGTTGTTACTTTGTCTTTAATTTTTTAATATTCTTTTTATTTATGTGTGTGTGTGGGAGTGTACATGCCATGGTATGTTGAGGTCAGAGGACAGTGTGTGGGACTTCCCTCCTTCAACCACGTGGGTCCCAGGGATCAAACTTAGCTGGTCATTCTTGGCGACAGGTCCCTTTACCCACTGATCCATCTCTCTCTGGGAATTTTTGTCTGGCAGCAGGATGTTGTCCCCTGGGACATTTTCCCTGGCAACACTTACCTGGTGTCCCCTTTCTCCGGTTTCCAGCCTACAGCCCCTTTTCATATCACCTCCTATTATTCTAACTTGCTTTCAAACTCATATTTGGTTTTCTGTGTGAGCCACAGGCTGAAAATTCATGGACTCACTCTTTCTGTTCAGGCTTATTGAGTCCTACTGTGTGGCAGCCATTGCACCAGCCAGTGAAGGGAGAAAAAGATGAAGTGGTTTCTTGTGGGCATAGAGTAAGCCCCGAGTGAATGTAAGGAGCACACAACGGAGTCTGAGGGAATCTGTAGCATTGACATGGCACAACAGTGCCTCAGACCCAAGGAAACAGGCAAAGCCTTCCTCCCCACAAGGCTTGAAGAAAGGCCAAGCTTTTCTCCAATGGAAATAACTAGTGCTTGATGTGAGCAGTGCAGCATCCCTCCTAGAGATGCCTGCAACCCGAGACTACTCCCTACCGAGGCCTTCTAGTGAGACTAAATCTTCCCTCTTGTGCCTTGGGTAACAGACACACAGAGCTTCCTGTAGTTGTGTAGTTCATGCCCACCACCAAAGCAAGCACAGCCCCACCCGAGTAAGCATGTCTGAGTCTCTGTCCTTTCTTCATCCCCTCATTACCCCAGTCAGGTTTCCAGGACCAAGACACAGCCATGTAGGACACAGTGGTTCCCAGCACTCATGCAAGGTCATATGTTCAATCCCCAGCACTTCCCTTTGTCCTCAAAAAGAACTGTTCTGACTCCTGGGAGGAGGAAGACAGGCAAACTGTACAGTGTGACGAGGGCTCAAGGAAAGCTGGCTGCACGCTTACAGCAAACCTTACTGGGAAACAGTTCACAGTAAGGGTGTCTTATTTATGGTGTACAAAGCTGTGGAAACAGAATGTTGAGCAAGGCAGTCTGTTGGTGGTCAGATGAGGGAGACAAGTGAACGAGTGTCAAACAAAACCCTGAGGTAACCTGGTTGCTGCTAGGCTGATAGCATGCTATGCAACTGCTCTGTAGAATAAGTTGACTGGAATGCACACACACCATCTAACCAAGCATTTCCACTCCTACGTAACATGGAAGAAGGCTAGGCGTGGTGGCGCACACCTTTGATTCCAAGGTCTCTGGAGGGAAGCAGAGGCAGGCAGATCTCTGTAAATTCAAGACCAGCTTAGTCTATAGAGCAGGTTCCAGACCACATAGTAAGATCCTGTCTCAAAAAGGAAAAAAAAAAGGTGTGGGGGGGGGCTGAATACCTGTCAATAGAAAATTATTTTTGTCAATTTGAATGATCTTTAAAATAGAATGTGAACTAGAAATTCATAGCAATGGGCTATAGATGTTATGTACTGATATGCAAAAAAATCTATTTTCACAATGGTTTCATTAAATAAAAAATACACGCACCTATCTGTATACATTGCTCAAGTTGAAGACAAAGAAGAGTACCTATTATGTTTGTTATTTTAACAAGTGTATTTGGCCAGATGTGGGGGTTCAAGGAGGAGGGTAGAAGTATGTTCAAAGTAAACCTGGTTTACATAATGAATTCTAGGCCTACCAAAGCTACACAGTGAAACAATCTCAAAAAAACTAAATTAATTGAGCTGGGTGGTGGCACACACGTTTAATCCCAGCACTTGGGAGGCAGGGGCAGACTGATCTCTGTGAGTGCAGGGCCAGCCTGGTCTACAGAGCAAGTTCTAGGGCAGCCAGGGCTACTACACAGAGAAACCCTGTCACAAAAAACAAAAACCAAACACTTTTTAATTCCTCTCTACCCTGGCACCTTTTCTACTTCTATCATGAGCTGCTCTAAGCCCTGGTCTTTGCACCTCTGGGCCACATTGCCAGTCTCCTGCAATCCTTTTTCTTTCACACCAAAGTCAAATACTTGTCCTTAAGCAGAAATCCAATCGTGGATTTCCTCCAGGGCTCTGTGGCTTCCTATTGCCTCTGGTTGTCATTGCCTCAGTCACACTACATTTCTGTCTCCTAGGCAGCCTCATTGCTTTTCTGAGATACTAAACTTGTTCTGGCCTCGGGGCCTTTGCACTCAACCATTTCTCAGTCTAGAACCATCTGCCCCCTAGGAGTGTGCAGGGTTGCTTCTTTGTGGTCAGACAGGTTTTTACCCCACTCCCTCAAAGGTGTTCTCTACCCCATCCCAAAGTCGGCATCTCCCCCTGCCCACCTCTACCCTCCCAGCTAGATCACTGTTACATTCTCTCATTCCCAGCATTCACCCATACAGGAAATTGTGCCTTTGCATTTTTTTTTTCTCGGTTTTAACTTAAGATAGATCTTAGCTACTCTGGAACCTGTGGCAGGGGGATCACATACACAAAGCCTGCCTGGACTACAGAATGAGTTCAAGGCTATCCTAGGTAATTTTGTGAGATTCTTTCTCAAAACAAAAATAGAAAGAGAGTGGGGTTACAGCTCAATGGTAAAGCGTTTGACTACCTGTGTGAGGCCCTGGGTTGGAGAATGAATCGATGAAAAGGGCAAAGAAAGAGAAGACACAACCAGGTCAGTTCAGACAGCCATCTGTCACTAGAACACCAAAGCAGGACATCTTAGTAGTCATATGCTCTGCAAACTTCCCAGCCTTCTCTTTCCAAAGCCAGGGGCATAGTTCTCATTCACACCCCAGTGTTCTGTACTCTAGTGGCTGGGGGTGGGGGTGGGGGTGAATTTAGGACCTCAAAGGACTAAGTGGCACGGTGGAGTAGGGGACACCTGCCCCCAGCTCATGAAAAAAGGAATCCTGAGCTGAGAGAGGAATGCATAGGGCTCTCCGGAGACAAGCATGGGAGTTTAAGGGGTCACCATCTCCATGCTGCATCCTAAAATACTGACGAGAAGCCAGGCACGGCTGCAGTTGCCAACTACCTGGAGATGGCAACATGTCTTGAGTCAAGAGTTCAAGGAGTTCAAGACCAGATTGGATGACATATCAAAATCCTATCTCCACAAAGAAACAGAGAAAGATTCTGGAAGATTCTGTGCAAGTCCCTCATACTTCAGATATGAAGTAAAGCCTCATTCAAGATCACAAGCTAAATGGCGGAGGAAGGACTTTAGATGGGCTAAGGACACATGTAAAATAGCACAAGCAGCGCCCCCCACAGGTGAGACCAGTACTCACACAGCCTTGCATATGTGAGTCAGGATGACTGCTATATGTTGACCAACCTGGCTTTGAACTCAGAAACATCTCTCTGCCTCTGCCTCTGCCTCCTGAGTGCTGGGATTAAAGGTGTACACCATCATCTCCCAGCTGAAAAAGGACATCTTTAGGAAGAAATATTTGTCCTATCAGAAGCGTCTGAATTATTCTCCTGTGGACTAGGGAGGCCTTGTGCCTACCTGAAGGACTCCTTCCAAGTAACTAATCCATACCGACATTCCCTTGAAAGCTGCACCCCAGTCTCAAGGCTCCACAGTAGGGTCTAGATTGTGGCATGGACCTCGGACTGTGGACCAGACTGTCTCCTCCCTTTTTCTGTTTGTTTTCAAGGCTCTGACCTGAGGGCTGGCTGGTGAGGTAGACAGAAGGGAGGAGCATGCGCGCGCTCGCACCCCCCCCCCACACACACCACACACACTCACACACACACCACACACACACACCCCCACACACACACACCACACCCCCCCCACACACACCCACACCCCACCCACACACACACACACCCACACCCACACACACACGCACGCACACACACACAACACACAACACACGCACGCACGCGCACACACACACACACACATACACACGCACACACACACACGCACACACACGCGCACACACACAACACACACAACACACCCCACACACACACCCCCCACACGCACACACACATACACACACACACATACACACGCACACACACACACACGCACACACACGCGCACACACACACACATACACACACCCCCACACACACCCCCCCACACACACACACATACACACACACACATACACACGCGCACACACACGCACACACACACACACATACACACACACACACACACACACACCCACCACACACACACACACCACACACACACACACACACACACACACCACACACACACACACACCCACACACACACCACACACACACACACCACACACACCACACACACACACACACACACACCCACACACACACCCCCCACACACACACCCCACACACACTTTTTGTGCCCCCCAGGCTAGTCAATGATTGACTGGCACTTCACAGGCCACTGGTTTGAGACCTTGGCTTGGTGACCCTTAGAGGTCACCTCCAGCATCCAGAGTCCCTCTGTGCCCCTTCCATGTTGGTGATCCACCCACAGCCTCTTTCCTCTGCCCAGGATTTTCTCAGGTGACTCTCAGGCACCTTGCTTTTGGGTGGAAGTCCAGTCCAGGGCCCTCCGTCCTAGGGCAGTCTTTCTTCCCTGTCTCTCTTCCAAGTTCCCTTGTCTCACAAACTCTCAGCCTCCAATGCCCACCCCTTCTCCCCAGCCTCCCCCTTCAGTCTTTGTCCCCAGACATCCTCTTTCCTTGGCTTCCCTGCCAGGCCTTGCTAAATCGACAGTTGAGCAGAGAATCGAATCGGCATCGCCCACCCTGCCCCCCTTCCTCTCCACTTGTCAAACACCCAGAAGGTTTTTCCTTCCCTTCCAGGCTTTCAATGCACTCTTTCTCTTGGGGAGGCTCAGCCCTCTGGAGCCTCCTCCCCAGGGCGTGAGTTCTGACCCCAGCTCCTCCTCCTCCCTTTTCCCCCCTCCCCTTGCCTGCTAAGCACCCAGGCCCCGCCCTCCCTGCAGCCCACTAGGGCTGAGCATTGTCTACAGTGCTGGGGTCTGGGATGCCCAGAACATGGTCTTGTTTGCAGGAAGCAGGGAGAGGGGAGGAGGTATTCTTGCAGATGGAGGGACCCTGGTGGCAGATGGAGGAGCCACTTTTGCTCCCCACAGCAGTCTAGGGAGAGGGGTAGCTCATGGGCCCCTTGCTTGAAGATAATGTTGATGCCACTGCTTCTGTGGCTCAGCTCCCAGCTCAGCTGTGTGACCTTGGAAAGTTGCTTTTACCTCTTAGAATCTCAGGGTGACTCATCTGCAAAATGAAGAATAATGATACAATACCTGGGACCTCAGGGACTCCTGAGAGGAGGAATATGGCTGCAGAGTGATTCAGAGTTGTGGTCCAACAACCGAGGCAGCTCTCAACTGCACTAATCTGAGAGTCCGGGAGGGGCAGGGCTGGGGCAGAAGAGACATCTTTAGTCTGACCTTAATGGTCTTAGCATGCCAGTGTACAGTCTCCAATGACTCCCAGGTCAGTATATCATCTCCCAGAATAGGCGAGGGACACATAGATTAGGTCCTGGCTGGAGGATGGGGCCAGGGTAAGGACTTGGTTTGGCTGTGGTTCAACTATCCCTGTTGCCCTAAAATGTCCTGGACAAATTTTTTAATCTTTTTTGACCCTTGATTTTCATAATCCTCAAATACGGAAGTGTGTCTGTGTATTTCATTTTGTTATTAAATATTTTGGGCCTCAACCCCCGCGCCCCCAAACCTCCTGCCTCAGCTTCCCAAGTGTTGGGATTATAAGGATGAGTCACCCACCATGCCTTGTTGAATACGGGGATGGCTACTCTAGGGGCTGCCATGTCACAATGCATGGCAGTGTTTCTTGAACATTCCTGATGGTGATCCAGGGAGTAAATCATTTGACATCATCACCTCATTTACATAGATAAAAACTACAAGTGATGGCCACGCCTCTTTTCTCTACTCAATTCCCTTCCTCCACCATCCAGCCATGTACATCACCAGGCCACAGGTTCAGCCCTCTTGTTCTCCTCCTTTCTTTGTTCTGTTTTTGGGTTTTCTTTTCTTTTTTTTTAAGATTTCATTTATTTATTATGTATACAGCATTCTGCTTCCATGTATCCCTGCACACCAGAAGAGGGCACCAGGTCTCATAACGGATGGTTGTGAGCCACCATGTGGTTACTGGGAATTGAACTCAGGACCCTTGGAAAAGCAGTCAGTGCTCTTAACCTCTGAGCCATCTCTCCAGCCCCCTGTTTTTGGGTTTTCGAGACAGGGTTTCTCTGTGAAACTGTCCTGGAACTCTCTCTGTAGAACAGGCTGTCCTTGAACTCAAAGAGATCCACCTGCCTCTGCCTCCCAAGTGCTGGGATTAAAGGCATGTGCCACCAACGCCTGGCTTGGCTTGTTCTATTTTTTTTAAAGATTTTATTTATTTATTATGTATACAACATTCTGCTTCCATGTATATCTGCACACCAGAAGAGGGCACCAGATCTCATTACAGATGGTTGTGAGCCACCATGTGGTTGCTGGGAATTGAACTCAGGACCTCAGGAAGAGCAGTCCGTGCTCTTAACCTCTCCAGCCCCGGCTTGTTCTACTTCTTAAAGAAACAAAAAACAGTCTGGTGGTGTGTGCCTGTCATCCCAACACTCACACAGGCATGGAGTCACTCGCTTCAGGTTTGAGGCCAGCCTCCTCTATATATTGAATTTCATGCTAGTCTACAGAATGAGATCTTTCTCAGGCAAAACCAAGCCAAACCAAATCTTTGTCTCTGGCATGCTGGTCTATTTCGGTAAGGTGAATAAGTTTCAGGCTGTTTGTTTTCGTACACATGGTTTGTTTTGATCTAATAACTTTGTACTTCAAATTGATCCCCACAAACATCGCATCTGCTCCAGAATTGCTAAATCTGAGACTGTGTAGTGAGCAATTATTATGCTGAGTACTTCTATAATGTTTTCTCCTTTAGCCCTCAGCTCAGTATGCTAGATCTTACAGATTTGTAAACCAAGACACAGAGATGGTTAGTCACTAGCCCAAGGTCACACAGCCAGTATGTGACAGATTAAAGATCTGCACTCATTTCAATCTGAGAGTCCTTGTTCCCTGGTTCCTAGTGTGAGAACCAGAGGCCACTGTCTTTCATTTCTCACTTCTGGCTGATGCCTCCATTTGCCTGATTGCCTCTTGACCAGCACAGGTGTGTTCTTGACTGGACCATTCCAACTAACATCATTAGATGTTAGCAAATAAAAAGTAACTATTCGAGTTCACTTTGAATTTCAGACAAACAACGGGTAATTTGTTAGTGTAAACATGTCTCCTGCACAGTGTTCTTGGAATTTCCAACAAAAAACACGCCTTTCTTTCCCCTTCCCAACTGTCACCAGGCCTCAGAGGCGGAGTCTAGGTACTTCAGGGGTAAACTGGCTAGAGAAAAGGACAGGGACAGAGGAGACACTGAACGAACTATGTACTGGGTGAACTTACAAAGAAACGGGGATGGGGCTTGAGAGGTGGCTAGGCGGTTAAGAACTTGTGTTGCTCTCAGCAGAGGACTGGAGTTCAGTTCCCAGCACCAACGTGGGCTGCACACAACTGCCTGCAATTCCAGCTTCAGAGGATTCCCACGCCTCTTCTGACCTCTGTTGACAACTGCACTTATATGACCCCTCCCCACCCACCACCCCAAAGCGCGAACACGCATAATTTGAAATAAAAATAAGTCTTAGAAAAAAATTAAAAAGGAAACAAGGATAGCTGTTCTTCCAAGGATGAACAGAGGTCCCCCGATATGACTTGTCTCCTTCTAGTTCTGTGGGTCCCTGTAAGATCTGGCTGGAGATACCCAAAAGGATGAAACTGACATTCCAGAGCGTCCTGGAAGTCACCAATTAGACATAGCACACCCTCTTCCCAGACTGTGGATTCTACCTGAAGGATGTAGGGGTAGACCCATTTATTTGACATTAAGGGTGTGATGGAGTTAGATGCAAAGGTCCCAGGAAAGTTCAAGATAAAACCCGAGACTGCAAAGAGGGGTAAAAGGATGCTCTGCTTTTAGTAAATGGGTGAGAACTGCAGCAAGTTAGCCAAGCGTCGGGGCACAGGGCGCGACGCACCCAGGCCTGCGCCGGGAGGGAGAAAGTGAAGCTGAGAGCAGCCACTCCCAGCCTTGCTGGAATGCAGTTGGAGAGGTGGGGGGGGCGAGCCGGGAGCGCCCGGCTCCCAATCACGGGCGGCGGAGGAGGTGGAGGAGGAGGAGGGCTGCTCGAGGAAGTGCGGCGTGAAGTTGTGGAGCTGAGATTGCCCGCCGCTGGGGACCCAGAGACCAGGAGCGCCCCTTCCCCGGCGGCCCCTTCCGGCGCCGCGCCTGTGCCTGCCCTCGCCGCGCCCCGTGCTCGCAGCCTGGTCCAGCCTGAGCCATGGGGCTGGAGCCGCAGTGAACACCATGGAGCTGGCGGCCTGGTGTGGCTGGGGGCTCCTCCTCGCCCTCCTGTCCCCCGGAGCCTCGGGCACCCAAGGTGGGTCTGGCATGGGGAGGACGCGGGCCGCTGCGGCTGCGCCCACGGGCGGCCGGGACCCCGGGGCCCCGGGAGCTCTACAACCGGGCGGTCCGGGACGATGGGGGATCTCGGCTGCGGGCGCCGCGGCCCGGAGGGGATCGGAGCAGCTGGGGATGGGGCAGTCACTGGGAGGACCACACTGGAGGTCGGGACCGGCCTCCGCCGGCCACAGCGGCGCTTCCCGGGCAGAGAGGCTCCGGGAACTCCTCGGGGAAAGTTCTCTGAAAGTTTTCCTCCCGAGGGTGTGCGGAGCGCTGTGCGTGCGTGCGCGTGTTTCCCCCCCTTCCGAGCCCCCTCACGCTTTCTCAAAGCTCTTCCAGTTGGCAGCCTCCGCCTCCGGACTGGACTGGGCAGGATGCCTTCGGGGTCCCCTCTGCCCTGCCCCTCCCCCTCCCCACCCCCCTCCGGCCCTTTGGGTTTAGTAAGTTACTCCAGCTTCCTGCGGGGTCGCGGAGGAGGGGGCGGTGGGGAAAGTAACCGGTCCTGTTGAGCAGGGAGGACCGAGTGGCGGGTCCGCAGTTGAGTTGCTGCTCCACGGTGTCTGGGGTGTGGAGGGGACGGAGCGGGGTAATTATTTGTTTTGCACAAGTTTTTTTTTTTTTTTCTTTTCTTTTTCTGTGCTGGAACACCCTCTACTGCACCCCCACACCCCAGTTGGGGGCGTGCTAGGCAAGATCTCTACTACCACTTGGGCTGCTCTCTCCACAGTTCTGTTTTGAACAAATTTCTTTAGAGCCAGCCTAAGTACTGTGTGCTTTGGGACTCTGGGAAAGCTGGATCTTGAAGGGTGGTCGTGTGTTTCCCGGCTTTCATTTGGTAAAGTGGGAAGGGTTCCTGGGCATTTTAAGGGGAAGGCATGGAAAAGAAGGCCAGCTACGGGTAGACAGAGAACTGGCTTGTTCGCTTGCCTCTGTCTTCGTGTTGGGGGCTGGGAGGGTGACCCGCCCCCAGTGTGTACTAACCCATATGTCCATTTCTACCCTAAGAGTAAAAGCTGATACACACTCGGTGTGGGTCTGCTCTGCCAGGCTCCGTGGGTGGCGGTTTGCATGCATTCCTTCTTCAGTCCTGAGAACAACTCCACAGTAGAAATACTAGTTAGCCTTCTCATTGTCCCAGGGTGAAAACATGGGCTGGAGAAATGAAGTGTCATCCAAGAAGTGGTGGAGCCCAGGCAGTGTGACTCCCAGTCACATATTTGAAATCATAATACGAATCTACCTGGAACAATGGGGCACTGCTTCCTGAATCAGGGAAGACATAGAAAGCAGGTTCTTGGGAGCCATGGATGCTCTCCAGCGGCCAGGGAGCCTAGAGACTGGTGGGGTATCATCATCTGTGTGTACTCCCAGAGCCCCCCAGAGTCAGTACACTGCTGTGCTTCGGGGGGGGTACCCCTGTGTGTCTGAGGTGTTTATGATGGTTGTATGTTTATGCTGCCAAACAGCAATCTCTCTGCTGACTTGGGGACACGAGATGAACTCTGCCCTCTCCAGGAACTCCCTCAAGGTACTAGGCTATATCTGCTGTAAACAGTGGGAGATGCCCCTTGCCTGGCTGAGGATGAGGGCTCTTTTCAGTTTCTCAGGAGGGCATCGTTCACCTGAGCCTGGGAGTGGAGTTGGCCAGGAGTGGCCTTGCGCTGTGGAGCGGGAGCCTGAGGGGTCAGTTCTCCAGATGGGGTGGGGGTGGGGCTGAGTCTCATTCCTCCAGGTGCACTGCTGGGTGCAGAGGACAAGACACTGACTTGCCAGGAATGGTTTAAAAGGCAGAGCACCATCCAGCTGCCTCTAGCTCCAGATTATACCCCAGAACTGATGATGTAGGGCAGGTGTGTAGGGGAAAGGAGATCTGGGGAAGGCCCAGAGGGGCAAGATGTTACTGGGATCCTCAGGGCTCTAGGTTTTGAGAAGTGCAGGGGACCTTGCAGGGTTTGTTCCTGTTGGTTCTCTCCAAACCCTTCCCCCTTTTTGCTATAGGGGGACTCAATAGATCCCTCTTGCAGAGGACATGGGCTCCATTCCCAGCACCCACTTGGTGGCTCACAGCCTTATAGCTCCAGTTTTAGGAGATCTGATGCTTAATTTTAACCTCCATAAGTACCGGGCATGTGTATAGTGTATATACAAGGACAGGCAAAATGCTCATACACATCAAATAAAATAAACCTTAACAAGAAAAAGAAAAAAAATGCATTTCAAAGTCAAATGAAAAGGCTTTCTCCTTTTTCCTGAGCTGTAATTACTCAGAACCTGCTATATGCTTCTCTCTCACCTTCTAAAAACTTCTGTGTGCTTCCTGTATGGCAGATCCCTTTCCATAGACGGCTCTGTTCCCTCTCTGTCCTGTCCTGTAAAGTGGGTGGGCATATGGGGAAAATGAACCTCAGAGACACGAAGAGACTTATCAGGGGCATTAAGAGGTGGTCAGAGTTCTAGGCATCAACCAGGGATGAGTAAGAAGAGCCTTGGGGCAGCCAGGCAGCCAGCCACACAGGGAAGAAGTGCTAGTCTGTTACTCAGTACGGCCTTTCCAGCCCCTAACCCAGGCTGGAGAAGGTGCCCTGAGCTGGGGGCCCAAGAATCCTTCCTGGCTGCAGAGTTAGCTCCTTTCCAGCCCATGCTAGCTTTTCTCTTGGGTCCTCAGCAGTGCCAGGGATAGAGGGCAGGAAGGTGCTGAGACCACCAGGACACACGGCCATGGGAATGTAGGTAGAGTAAGTGGAAACCTGAGGAGCTAGTGGAGGCTGAGCTGGAAGGCAGAGGAGGGCCCAGGGAAGTGTGCTTGCACTTGGGTGAATGAATGGTCAGGAAGGAGAACCCCTTTCCTGTCCCCAACCGGTGGAGAGCTCTCCTGGTCTCCTGGAGTGACAGTTCTGTTATTTGCTAGGCCACTGATCACAGAAGATATGCAGGGGGACCTACATTGTCAGCAGTGGTAGTGGGTGAATCGTTAAAATCCTATGTTTGGGTTGCTGCGGATCTGTTTACAAAGCTTGCTTGTGTTTACAGACTGCTTCTCTCTTCCTCCTCGCCTTTAACTCTCAGGGCCCTCTGAAGGGAGTAAGAGTTGACCACTTGTTGAGGTCAGTAAATATTCACTGAGGGGCCAACTAAGTTCCAGTCACTATTGGCCTCAGAGATCTGAGTGCTGCTTTCCTCTGTGCTGGAGGGCTGAGCATAGTCTCCCTCCCTGTGGCCCAAGGGTAGCTGAGCTAGGGCTCTGGACAAAAGAACCTGAGCCCAGGCTCTGCTCTGACACCAGCGTCATAGAGCAGCTGTGTGTGGCAAGGGAGTCCTGGTTTCACTTGAGTGAACGCTGGCCTCTGGCCTGGTTGGGGAGCTTTGGGGATGTAGGTAGTTTCCTGGCAGTGTTTATGAAGACCGAAGGAAGTGTTGGCTTTCATGCTGTGAGCAAGATAGCAGCTGGGGGCCCAGCATGCGGGAGGTGCTGGGTTCTGTCCTCCACTCTGCACATGAAGAAAGAAGAAGGAACACAGCTGGGCTGAAGACCAGTTGGGAGTCAGGAACCCATTTGGGAAGCCCTAAGCTGGGGCTAAACCTGATTACTAGTGTTCAGCAGGAGGGACCTGAAGAACTGTGACCAGCTCTGAGCAGAGGGAGGGATACTTGTCCTGTTCAGTTTGGAGGCTCTTGACTAGATGTCATTCACACTCATTCATTCATTCATTCATTCATTCACTTGTCCCACACTCCCAGTGACCCCTGACCTTGCTCTGGGATGGTTTTGCTTCATATTGCTTTTGTCTCCAAGAGTTGGGAGCTGGGACTTCTGAAGGGCACCTGTCTTGAGGCAGAGAATATCCCTGTGTAGAATTAGAGCCCTTTGCCCCACCCTGAAATTCATAGGACAGGATGGTTATGGGGACCATGGTCAGAGCTGGTGGGGTGAGCCTGGTAAAGAGTGGGGAGTGGAAGGGGGGCAGAGACTCAGAAAGGGTCCAGATGCTTCCCTGGTGAGATGTCAGGGCAGTGTGTGTGTTTGGGGGAGGTCAGTTGGCAGCTCCCTGCTCCACCAGAGGAGGTCTCAGGGTACCAATTTTCCCACCTGTCTGCAAACACTCTAAGACTCTTACTCAAACCAACCACAAATCAGATAAACAAACTGGCTAGTGGGGTGTGGCTGCCACTCTTTCTGACCTTCTGCCCGGCCCAGCCACCCTGCCCTGCCTGAGCCTGTGTGTTTATTGGCCGCACTGGAGAATTAGTGTGTTTTTATGCTTGTAGGGGGTGTGGCATAGTTATTTGTGTGTGCACTGAGGTTTAGTGTAGGGAATGGGATCTGAGGTGGACACGGATTCAAATTCCACCTCTCTGGCTCTATTGCTGCTTGTGCTGTTGTTTTGGTTTGGTTGTTTTTCTGGTGTTGAGGTGCTGGTTTTGGGGCTCAGGGCCTTGTGCAAACTGTGCAAGTGATTTACCGCTGAACCTGTTTTATGATCTTGGATGGATCACTTTCCTTCTTTGTAAAATAGAGGCAGGAATCTCAGCCCCTGATGTATACAGCAGGTACTCAGCTCGGTTACCATGGCGAGTGCTGTTGTTGTTTTTCTTTTGCTTGCCTGCCACAGCTGGTGTCCCTTCCCCTTGGAGATGAGGCAGCCGAGGGCTGCAGGGGGTAAACTGCCACAGGGTGTGGGCCCCTACTCCAACTCTGCCATTCCGTCCTCAGCTAGGCTGGCCCTGGGATCTGGGCCTAGAGACAGCTGTGCATATTAGCAGCTGAAGCTGTGATGCTGGGGGGAGGTCCTGGCAGCAGGGCGTTATTTTGGGCCTGGCTGCCACCCCTTGCTACTGTTTCTTTTGGGAGATTTGGGGGGTGGGTGTGAGCAAGAAGAGGGAGGGTAGGCTGCAAGTGGGTGTGGTGTGGCCTGGTTGTCTCCCCTCCATTCAGGAGATGAGTTCTATTTCTGTTCTTTACCTTCCTCCCTCCTTGCTTCCTTCCCTGTCTGCCTAGAGGGGTGAGAAGAGACTTCTGTCAGTGTTACTAGAAGGCCATCAGCTTGAGGCCATTGAAGGCAGCCTGGGAGCCCAGGAACTTTCCCCCAAGCCCTCCCCGGATCCGGAGGTGGGAAGATAACTAAGATTTGGCTTTAGGCTCCATGTTGCTGGTACAGCAGGGCTCCTGAAGTCTGATCCCAAAGCTGGTCATTGTACTGTCTCTTGAATATGCATACAGTCACTGGAAGGTGGAGCGTTAACCAATAGGAATTCTCAGCAGCTCAGGTACCCGTGGGCCTGTGTATGCCAGGGTAACATCTCCACCTGCCTTCCCCCCAGCCTCCTGGGCAAGATGCGCCAGGTGATTCATCTTCTCACCCGAGCAGAAAAACAAGTTCAACTGGGCACTTTAATCTCTTTCCTGCTGGTAGGCTTGGTGCCAGTTGCTACCTGGAGCCCCCTAACTGGGGGCAGCTTCTCCTATTGGAGACTTAGTGGGAATATCTGGTCTCTAGAAAAGCAGCCTGAGGGTTAGGTAGGCAGGGGGATGGCAGTGCGTCTTGGGACCCCTTCCGCTGATAGTTGGCACTGGGCAGGTACACAGAGGTGACGTAGTGCCCTTGTGGCAGAAGTTTCGTGGCATAGCTTCTGTCGGCTGCTTCTGGAGTCTTGCCCCAGGAGGTGGTGGGGGTGAGAGAGCCAATGGAGGAACCTGCAGAGTGTGCCTCGCCCTGGCCAGGATCTGCAGCCAAGTCCCCTAGCTGGTGTTCTAGGCTTTTCTTCTCCATGTGGATGTGTTCCAGGGGGTTTTACAGTGATGACTAGCCTCTAACTCCCCTTACGTCCCAGCAAGGACACCAGTCAACCCCCCTTGCCCATGTTTTGGGTAGTGCTGTGGGGGCAGTTGATCTGAGCAGGGAAGTTGACATGTGGGTGTTGTTGGGATGGCAGGAGGAGGGTGCCCTGGGTTTGTTTGCCTGGGAGACAGATGGGGGTATCCAGAGGGGTTTGATTCATCATCGCCTCTCTTCTTCGGGGATTTTTCACCCTCAGTTCTGGGACAAAGGGAGGCTTTCTTTGCCTGCTCAAACCCTGTATGGGTGGTAAGCCCTAAAGGGCCGACACACTGGAAGCCCTCTGGATGCTCAAGGTGGCCCAGCTAGAAGGGGGCCTTTCCCCAGCTTGCTGACTTCTTCTTCTGCTCTCCACCCTGTGGATGCAGAAGCGGGGGAGGAAAGGCTGTCAGCCGTGCTTTCTCCCTGTCTGAGATGACATGACTCCACAGAGTGAGTGTGGAGGAGGTGACTAGTTTGGAGAAGGTCACGAGCCGTGTCCTGACCCACGTCCTCCCTCCCACCAGTGTGCACCGGCACAGACATGAAGTTGCGGCCCCCTGCCAGTCCTGAGACCCACCTGGACATGCTCCGCTACCTCTACCAGGGCTGCCAGGTGGTTCAGGGTAACCTGGAACTTACTTACCTGCCTGCCAATGCCAGCCTCTCATTCCTGCAGGTGAGACCTGGTCCTGCTGAGCCCCCTGATTTGAGGTGTGTGAGGAAGGGGTACCTCTGCCCTCTGTCTCCTGTCCTGTGGTCCCCCAAACAGGAATGCTTTTGATGCCTGTGTAAAACCCTGTTGACTCCCTCTGCAGCAACTGGTCCCACTGTCCCCATCATTATTCCTTTAGGTGTGTAAGTTCCAGGTCCAGCCTGTGAATGTGGTCTAGGCCTTTAACTTCTCCAGGCCCCGTTTCTCTATCTATATGTCAGACTAGCAGACATTGTGTCCACCATTGTGAAGAATGCCAGAGAAAATGTCTGAGGGAAAGTTACACATAGGAGGGAGAGGAGTCTAGCCTACTGGATTGTATCCACAAGCCCTGGAGCAGGCTGCCAGGGACAAACATGGTCTGTTGAATCACTGACGCCATCTTATACAGGCCCTACCTTTCAAAGATGAAACTGGAGATGTGCAGGGGGCGGGGCACCGGCTTGCAATGGCCTAAATGCTCCTATGCTCTTATCAGTGCTGATCAACCAGACCAGAATCTGGAGAGGCCAGGTGGGGAGTAGCCTAGGGCTCCATCATCCTAGGGCTTGAGGAGGCAAGACTACTCAGTGGCCAGGGGGTCTTGCAGGATATAGCTCCAACCCTGGATTACCCTCAGGCCTTGTGAGGTGCAGGTGCTTCTCAAGCCCAGACACGCTGCTTCTCTCTCCATCCCTTGCCCTTCCCTCCAGGATATCCAGGAAGTTCAGGGATACATGCTCATCGCTCATAACCACGTGAGGCACGTCCCACTGCAGAGGCTGCGCATTGTGAGAGGGACCCAGCTCTTTGAGGACAAGTATGCTCTGGCTGTGCTAGACAACCGAGACCCCTTGGACGATGACACCACCACCACCACAGGCAGAACCCCAGAAGGGCTGCAGGAGCTGCGGCTTCGAAGTCTCACAGGTGCCTTTGCCACCGTCAGAAGCCTCTCCTGGGTCTTGGCTGCTGACTAGAGCCATTCTGGCTGTGGAGGAGGGACTCAGTGAGGGTTATATGTGGTCCTTCAGCCGTGCCTCCCTCTCTTTGCACCCCTATGAAGACCAGAAAAAGAAGGCCGTGGGGTGGCTCAGTGGCAGAGTTGCTTGGTTAGCATGTGCAAGGCCCTAGGTTTGATCCCCTCCTCTTAAGGAAGTTGCAGCTTCCTTCAGATCCATGATTTAATTATTTGAGATCGGGCTGTTTTTTCCCCCTCCATCTTGGCCATATCAGAGTACGCAGTGAGCAACCCTTGGAACTGCATGTGGCAGCCCCTACCTGGCAGTGTCCCAATTAGGGTACCAGGTGCTTTGCATGCTGGATCCCATTTCAGTCATACGACAGTCCTGTAAGTCCTGCTGCTAATCTGTCAAGTATTTTTGGTTTTGTTGTGTTTATTTTGTTTTTCTGGTCTTGCTGTTCCGAGACATGATCTCACTACATAACCCAGGCTGACCTTGATCCTGAAGCAGTCCTCCTGCCTCAGCTCCCTAGTGCTGGGATCACAGGCATGCCACCACCAGCCTTCTTCAGTGTTATTCCCACTCTGCAGATGAGAATCCGGGGCATGCAGAGGATCAGTGACTTGTTCAAGGTTACCCAGCCAGTCGGTGGTAAAGTGGGGTTTCAGACTTTAGGGACCTTTTTTTGTTCTAGTGCATGCTGAGTGCTTGCTCTGCCACTGAGCTATACCCCTGCCTCAGAATCTCTCTGTTTACCCACACACAGTGTGCACAGGGTGAGGCAAAAGGCAATTGGGGAACTCCCATCCACTTGAACATTCCCACTCTGCCGACCCGATCCCCTCTTCCTAGTCCTGGGTTATTCCTGTGTGTGACTGCTCACTGGGGAAGGTAGGAGGCCACAGGGAGGTCTGGAGGGAACTGACTGTTTTGCCTTCCCCACAGAGATCCTGAAAGGAGGAGTTTTGATCCGAGGGAACCCTCAGCTCTGCTACCAGGACACAGTGTTGTGGAAGGATGTCTTCCGAAAGAATAACCAGCTGGCTCCTGTAGATATAGACACCAATCGCTCCCGGGCCTGTAAGCCATGCTGGTGTGACAACCACCCTGCCCAGTCCCCTTTCCTGTCCTTGTGCTATGTCTGCCTTAGGCTGGCCCTCCACCTGTTGAGGCCTCTTTCTCTGTTGGATCCCTCCCCTTACTATGCATCTGCAGTTGGGCTCTGCTGACATGGTCCTCCACCAATTTGCCTCTCACTGCCTCCTCCTCTCAGGACCTTCTCTCACTGCCTCCCCCCCTTACTATCTCCTTTTGCTTCCTTCCTTAGGCCCACCCTGTGCCCCAGCCTGTAAAGACAATCACTGCTGGGGTGAGAGCCCGGAGGACTGTCAAACCTGTGAGTCTGAGGAGACCTGGGGTCTGGAGATGGGGCTGGGGCAGGTGGATTCCTGGGAGTGGTGGGGTGACTTATTTGGGATAAGATGTCTCCCAGAGGGTAATGCTATGCTGCTGAGGGTCTGGTGTCCAGGCCCCACCCACCCACTCATCCTGCCCTCTCATCAACAGTGACGGGCACCATCTGTACCAGTGGCTGTGCCCGATGCAAGGGCCCGCTGTCCACTGACTGCTGCCACGAGCAGTGTGCTGCAGGCTGCACAGGCCCCAAGCATTCTGACTGCCTGGTATGTGCCTCTCGCTCCTGTGCCCCTTGGGCCAACCCTCCAGGATGCTAGGGGTGGGCATCTTTCCTGGCACTGCCCTGCTGCCGTTGGAACACCAGGTCACAGCATCCCAGTGACCACCCGCGGCCTATCTCTACCAGGCCTGCCTCCACTTCAACCATAGTGGCATCTGTGAGCTGCACTGCCCAGCCCTCGTCACCTACAACACAGACACCTTCGAGTCCATGCCCAACCCTGAGGGTCGTTACACCTTCGGTGCCAGCTGTGTGACCACCTGCCCCTGTGAGTACTGGGTAGAAGATGTCATTTTAATGCCTTGGCTAGGGACGGTGGTTTGTATAAATGGGAGCATGTTGTAAGTGTCGTGCGCCTGTTGGAGGACTGGTCCTGACTCTCAAGTCCAGCCACCTCATTGTTTTTCTTTAAAAAATATTTTATTTATTTTTGTTTTATGTGTGTGAGTGCTCTGCCAGCATGGGTGCCTATGCACCATATGTGTGCAGCACCCATGGAGGCCAGAAGAGGGTGTCTGATCCCCTGGACCTGGTGGTTGTCAGCCACCATGTGGGGGCTAAGAACTGAACCTGGGTTCTCTGCAGGAGCACCCAGTGCTCTTAACTGCTGAGCCATCTCTCCAGCCCTTGATTTTTCTTTTTTTGTTTTGTTCTAGACAGGGTCTATCTATGTAGTCCTGGCTATCCTGGAACTTGCCGTGTAGACCAGGCTGGCCTCAAACTCATAGGGAGCCTACTGTCTCTGCCTCCCAAGTGCTGGGTTCACAGGTGTTCGCCACCACACCTGGCCCCTACCCTTTACCCCTTTTAAAATCAGGAGTTCACATAGCTCAGGCTTGAGTTCACCATGTAGCCAAGAATGACACTGAACTTCTGATCCTCTTGCCTTGCCCCTGCCAAGTGCTGGAATTACAAGTGTGTGCCACCACTCCTGGGTTTTTGCCTCTTTCTGTTTAACAGCTACGTAGCAGTGGCAGCCAAAGAGCCCAGTCTTGGGAGTTATCCTGCAGGATTTGAAACCTGTCACCTACCATTTAATAGTCTTAATTGCTTTCCCATTGCTTCCCCTCAGTTTCCTCACCTGTATAATGGGGGCAGTAATAGTCCCATCTTAATAATGTGTAATGTCTGAATGAGTTAATATTTGTGACTCTTTTGTTTTGTTTATCAAGACAGGGTTTCTCTGTGTAGCTTTGGAGCTTGTCCTGGCACTTGCTCTATAGACCAGACTGGCTTCGAACTCACAGAGTTCCACCTGCCTCTTATTTGTGACTCTTTTAGAACAATACCCAGTCTGTACTAAATACTCTTTTTTTGGGGGGGGTTTCGAGACAGGGTTTCTCTGTGTAGTTTTGGAACCTATCCTGTCACTCGCTGTGGAGACCAGGCTGGCCTCGAACTCTCAGAGATCCTCCTGCCTCTGCCTCCCAAGTGCTGGGATTAAAGGCATGTGCCACCAATGCCCGGCCTAAATACTCTTTTAAATGTTTGTCTTGTTCTACAGTCTGCATAGAGTAGGGCTTTGTGTGACAGTAACCCTAAGCACTGATGGATTCTGGGACTGGGCTTGGGCCTGGGGGCCCCCTTTCCTTCCTCTAATGGGAGGTGGAGTGGGCTGCACTTCCCTGTGGTCAGGGTGAGAGGACAAGTTGGAGAGTCAGATTGTTGGGTTCAAGTCCTGGTTCCTAGGCAGATATGGTGACACACACCTGTCACCCTAACAGGTAGGGGTGGCAGGATCAGGAGTCCA
Organism: Cricetulus griseus; assembly: GCF_003668045.3. NCBI lineage: Eukaryota > Metazoa > Chordata > Mammalia > Rodentia > Cricetidae > Cricetulus > Cricetulus griseus. The sequence continues at coordinate 111,548,273 of NC_048600.1, forward strand.
GGTCATCCTCAGCCACATAGCGAGTTTGAGGCCAGTTTGGGCTACATGCGACCACACCTTTAAAAAAATAAAATATTCCTGGCTGTGTAACATAGTAGCAGAGTGATGGGGGTGATTTGCATAACTCCGTGCTTTGATTTTCCTTTTTGCAAAATGCGAATGACAGTGCTGTTCGAATAGGAGTGTTGCAAGGAGTGTCCTGAGTCAGACGACCCATGGAGCCCACCTTCAGGGCTTGGTTGGTAGTATTCCTCTTAGACCTGGGCACGGTGGCCTTGCTCATGGTGGGCTGGGAGGCTAGGGGACATGGATTTGCGTTCCCAATCTGCAGACAACTACCTTTCTACGGAAGTGGGATCCTGCACTCTGGTCTGTCCCCTGAATAACCAAGAGGTGACGGCTGAGGATGGAACACAACGGTGCGAGAAATGCAGCAAGTCCTGTGCCCGAGGTACCCACCCCACCCTGACTGCCATCCCAGCCTGGCCCACCCCGCTATTGCTTAACCCCCACCCCGGCTCGGGGGAGGTCCAGTTCTCCTACTGTTTCTGCCTACTCTGCCCCTCTACAAATCAGTCTCCTGAGTGTCTGCCAGCATAGGGAAGAAACATTTCAGGAGGGCATAGGTCTCTGGTATACCGTGTGGTGCTGAGATGTCCCCTTTCATCACCCTTTTCTTCAGTGTGCTATGGTCTTGGCATGGAGCACCTGCGAGGGGCAAGGGCCATCACCAGTGCCAACATCCAGGAGTTTGCTGGCTGCAAGAAGATCTTTGGGAGCCTGGCATTTTTGCCAGAGAGCTTTGATGGGTGAGGATACACAGTGGCCTGACGCAGTGTCAGGGAAGACGCAGGGTCCTGGAAACCCAGGTGTAGCATCAGCATCTCTGAGGAATCCCCAGGTGGGGGACCAGAGGAAGCTGGGGACATGGAGTGGAAGGTTACTTTTATAAATAGCTTGTTATCCATAGACATAGACATATGTGGTCATCAAACCATTCCAGATGAAGTCCAATGCTCCCATCCCAGTGGGGACATTGTTAAAGTTCTGTGTTCTGTGTGTTGATGGACACAGAGAGACAGTGTCAGCTGGGGAGGCTGGTTTATTGCCACGTACCCTTGCTTTGGGGAGTTGCTCATGACAGTTTTTGTTGAGCTGCCTCTTTTTTTTTTTTTTTTTTTTTTTTTAATTGGTGTTTTGGCTGCATGTGTGTCTGTGTGAGGATGTTAGAGCCCTGCAAATGGAGTAACAGACAGTGTGAGCTGCCATGTGGGTGCTGGGAATTGAACCTGGGTCCTCTGGAAGAGCAGTCCATGCTCTTAACCACTGAGCCATTTCCTCAGCACCCAGGCTGTCTCATTCTTATAATAGTTATAGATCAGGAGGCAGCAAAGACAAGCAACAAATATGGACTTGGGTTTGAAACCTACTTTCCACCCCCATGTGTCTATGTCTGTCTATCTGTGTGTGTCTGTATGTGTCTCTGTGTGTGTCCCTGTATGTTTGTGTCTGTGTGTGTCTGTATGTGTGTGTCTGTGGGTGTCTGTATGTGTCTGTGTGTATGTGTCTCTGTGTCTGTATATGTCTCTCTGTGTGTGTGAAGGGCAGCCTCAGGTGTGGCTCTTTAGGAACCATCTACCTTATTTTTCAAAATAGGGCCCCTCACTGACCTGGAGTTCACCAGAACAGGCTAGGTCAACTGGCCAGGGCACCCCAGGAATTGTCTTTAACTCCTCAGTGTTGGGGTTGCAGACTCACATGGGCTTTTTTATGTGAGTTTTGGGAATTGAACTCACAGATGTATGGCAGAATCTCACTGACCAGTTTCATTGCCTTCTCCTGGTTATGCCTCAGTGCCCTCATGTAAAATGCAGACCAGTAGCTCTACCCTCAAGGTGGTGCTAAAGTCTGAAAGAGTTAATATTTGGGACACTCTTAGAACAGGGCTTGACAGATACTGAGCACTCTCGGTGTTTGTATTTCAGAGCCTGCAGAGAGCAGGGTTTTACGTAGCAGCAATCTTATTCACTAATGACTACCTGGGTAATTTTCAAATTTCTCTCATACAAACAGTTCAGCTTGTTTATGCCTCTGGCAGCTGAAGCCAGTGTCTCTGCCGGCCAGACTTCTGCAAATGAGACTTCTAGATCAAAGGACACAAATGTTGCTCTGCTGGACTTGGACCCTAGGCTTTGACTCTTGGGATGGGAGCAGCCAGGCTTGATTGGGCTTTAAGTAAAGGACTTGGTGTGGATGGAGAGTGGTGTGTCAAGGCCTTCTGGGCCTCCTGCTCTCCATCTTCCTGCCCTACTCATTCCTCCTGATCCTTCTAGGAACCCTGCCTCCGGCGTTGCTCCCCTGAAGCCTGAGCAGCTCCAAGTGTTTGAAACCCTGGAGGAGATCACAGGTGGGCCCTGTCTTTCTGTGTCCTGCTCCATGGGGGCCAGGAGTTCTGGACCTTTCTGCATACCCGGCCCCCTCCTCTGCCCGCAGGTTATCTATACATTTCAGCATGGCCAGACAGCCTCCATGACCTTAGCGTCTTCCAGAACCTTCGAGTCATTCGGGGACGAATTCTCCATGAGTAAGTGTGTGGAGAGGGAGCCTAGGAGGCATGACACCACAGTAGCTTTTAACATGAGTTGACAGAGTGTTTTGAGGCAGGGGGAGGTACCTGTTGGCTGGAAATGGACCTAGAGTAGGTACCTCCTTGCAACTGGAAACTTTATTTCCATAGTGGCGCCTACTCATTGACGCTGCAAGGCCTGGGAATCCACTGGTTGGGGCTGCGTTCACTGCGGGAGCTGGGCAGCGGACTGGTACTCATTCACCGCAACACCCGTCTCTGCTTTGTACATACTGTACCTTGGGACCAGCTCTTCCGGAACCCGCACCAGGCTTTGCTCCACAGTGGGAACCAGCCAGAGGAGGAATGTGGTAAGACAGGAAGGCCAGCCCTGTGGGCCAGTACACAGAAGTGTCAATAGCCTCTGGCCTGTGCAAACCTTTTTAGCCCTGCTTTGTTGTTGTTTTGCGATAGGATCTCACTATGCAGCCCTGGCTGTCCTGGAGCTCACTCTGGATACCAGGCTGGCCTCAAACTCACAGGGCTCTGCCTGCTTCTGCCTCCCGAGTGCTGGGATTAAAGGCATGCCCACTGGAGCCATTCTTCACTTCCCAGTGATGGTTTGGCATTGTGACATGGCTTCCAGCTGTGTCCTTCCATGCTGCCCAAACATCCATCCCTTCCTTGTTGTTGAACCACAGAATTCTTCCTCACCCTGAATGTCCTGGCATCAACCCCTTTAGCCAGAGCCATGCTCATTCACAGCCTTTTTGCTTAGACCTGAGTGAGCCTCTCCTAATACCTCTCCTGCTTTTCTCCTCATTGCAGATCGCAAGGACTTGGCCTGCTACCCATTGTGTGCCCATGGGCACTGCTGGGGGCCAGGACCCACCCAGTGTGTCAACTGCAGTCACTTCCTTCGGGGCCAGGAGTGTGTGAAGGAGTGCCGAGTATCGAAGGGGTATGAGTAGCAGAGGAGTGGGGTGGCTTGAGGGGTACACACATGGGGACCTCCCAGACCCCTTACTATACCTGCCTCTCTTACAGGCTCCCTAGGGAGTATGTGGATGGCAAGCATTGTCTGCCATGCCACCCCGAGTGTCAGCCTCAAAACAACACAGAGACCTGCATTGGATCGGTGAGGTGCTGGTGGCCTCGAGGGGGGGGGAGATGGGACACGGACAGACAGACAGACAGACAGACAGACAGACACACACACACACACACACACACACACACACACACACGGGGACAGGACGACACCGGCAAGCAAAAGGGTACCGGGGGTCTGTTAAGTTGCTGCAGGGTAAAATGTTCCTAGAGAAGGCTCAGCTCAGACCTGGACAGCAGGAGGGGAGAAGGTCAGGAAGGCTGGAATGGGGGCACTGCTCTGCCCTCATTGTACTGTGGACCATGGGCTCTCCCTTCACGCTGGTGACACTGGAGCCCTTCAGACAGTCCCAAGAAGGCCTGTGTCCTTGGTTCTAGCTGTGCTAGGGACCACATCCAGGCCCTGTTTCCACCCTCAGTTTTCACTTCTATAAGGAGAATGTTGTAATAGTTCCTACCTGGTTGGGGTGTGGTGAGAATGAAATTAAATAGGATTTGGCACGGTGCCCAAGCACGGAAAAAACTTTGTACATAATAGTTGTCACTTGTCACACCTTAGAGAACGCACGTCCCTCTCTGGGTGCCTCCATTTCCTTGTAAAGAGCAGGGATGTTTACCCCAGTGACAGGGAGGCAGTGTTGCTGCAAGGTCAGGGACACAGGGCCTGGTCCTTCTGCTGTAGGGATGGTGATCCCAACCCCACAAACCCTTCCTCTCTATCCAGGAGGCTGACCAGTGTACCGCTTGCGCCCACTACAAGGACTCCTCCTCCTGTGTGGCTCGCTGCCCCAGTGGTGTGAAGCCAGACCTCTCCTACATGCCCATCTGGAAGTACCCGGATGCGGAGGGCATATGCCAGCCGTGTCCCATCAACTGCACCCACTCGTGAGTGGAAGGGTTTTTTTCTGTAGAAAGGAAGGCTTTCATGATAGTAGCCTCCCTGGAGCTCTTACTGTGAAAGGGGGATAAATCCACCTTCATTCATATTGAGATATAATTTTTTGTTTGTTTTTTTGTTTTGTTTTTCCAAGACTGGGTTTCTTTGTGTTAACAGTTCTCGCTGTCCTGGAACTTGCTTTGTAGGCCAGGCTGGCCTTGAACTCACAGAGATCTACCTGCCTCTGCCTCCTGAGTGCTGGGATTAAAGATGCATCACCACTGCTGGGCTGAGTGGTAATTTTTATATTTCTTTTCTAATTATAAAAATAACACAGGCGCTAGAGAGGTGGTTCAGTGGTTTAGAGAACTTGCTGTGCTTCCAGAGGGTTGGAACTTGGTTCCTAGCACACATATCAGGAGACTCAGGTTGCCTGTTAACTAGCGTCAGGAGATCTGGTCCTATTTTCCAGTCTCCGAGGGTACCCATTGCCCCTCTCCACCATACACACACTTCCCCACACACAAACCCACACACACACACATACCATACACACCACACAGGCTCATACATGTAAATAAAATTAAAAAATAACACATTGGGCTGGAGAGAGGCTCAATGGTTAAGAGCACTGGCTGCTCTTCCAGAGGTCCTGAGTTCAATTCCCAGCAACCACATGGTGGCTCACAACCATCCGTTATGAGATTTGGTGCCCTCTTCTGGAATATACATGGAAGCAGAATGTTGTATACGTAATAAATAAATAAATAAATAAATAAATAAATAAATAAAATCTTTTAAAAAAACACATTAGGGGCTGGAGAGGTGGTTCAGGGGTTAAGAGTGCTTGCTGCTTTTTCAGAGGACTGGAATTTGGTCCATCAGGAGACTCATGCTTTCTGTGAACTCTAGCCTCAGGAGCTCTAAGGCTTTTTTTCTGGCCTCTGCAGGTACACACATATACTCAGACACATACAGACATAAAAAATGAAAAACAACACATTAGAGGATGGCTCAGTGGGCAGAGAGGCACTTGCTCAAAAATCTGATGGTTTCAGTTAAATCACCAGGGAAAACAGTTCAAATTATCCACAGTAGAATTTCCAGCAGCGCCGGGCATTGGTGGCGCACACTTAATCCCAGCACTCAGGAGGCAGAGGCAGGAGGATCTCTGTGAGTTCGAGGCTGGCCTGGTCTACAGAGCGAGTGCCAGGATAGGCTCCAAACAATACAGAGAACCCTGTATCAAAAAAACCAAAAAAAAAAAAAAAAAAAAAAAAAAAAAAGAAAGAAAAAGAAAAAAAAAGAAAAAGAAAAGAATTGCTAGCAGCATTCTTTTATACCTCACATGGCAATTTAACATTTTAATGTGTTATTATAAAAATTATTCTAATTACATTTATTTGTGTATGTGTGTGCATGCTGAGCAGGCATGTGTGTGCATGACAGGTATTTGGAGGTCAGAGGACAACCTCCCGGAGTTGGTTCTCTCCTTTTACCATGTGGGTCCCAGGGATTGAACACAATCATCAGGGTTGATTGCAAATGCCCTTACCTGCTGAGCCATCTTGCCAAACAACATGTGAACCACCCTTCCTTCCTTCCTTCCTTCCTTCCTTCCTTCCTTCCTTCCTTCCTTCCTTCCCTCCCTCCTTCCTTCCCTCCCTCCTTCCTCCCTTCCTCCCTTCCCTCCTTCCTTCCTTCCTTCTTCTTTAAGACTTTGTTATTTTATGTGTATGGGGTATGTTTTAGTTAGGGTTTCTATTGCTGTGATAAACCCCATGATCTAAAGTAACTTAGGCAGAAAAAGGTTTATTTAACTCCCACTTCCACATCACAGTCCATCAGCCATGGAAGTCAGGGCAGGAACTCCAGACAGAAATCTGGAGGCAGGAATTGACAGAGGACATGGAGGCTTGCTCAGCCTGTCTGAACCACCAGCCCAGGAGTGGCACTGCCCACAGTGAGCTGTGCCTACCCAGATCCATCACCAGTCAAGAAAATGCACTAGGCTTGCACGTAGGCCAGTCTGGTGGCAGCATTTTCTCAGTTGAGGTTCACCTCTTCCCAAGTGACTATAGCTTATGTCAAGTTGACATAAAAGTGGCCAGTGCAGACTATGTGCACCATGTGTGTGCTGTGGACACCAGAAAAGGCAGTCAGATCCCTTGGAACTGGAGTTAACAGACTGTGAGCCATCATCTAGCTGTGAGTCAAGCCCAGGTCCTCTAGAAGAGCAGTCAGTGCTCGTAACTCCTATGGGCTCTCCTGCCCTCGTTTTTATTTGTTTGTTTACTTGTTTATTTTTGAGGTTTTGTTGTTTGTTTATTTGCTTTTTCTTGAGACTGGGTTTCTTTGTATAGCCCTGGCTATCCTGGATCTCTGTAGACCAGGCTGGCCTCAAACTCAGGGATCTGCCTGCCTCTGTCTCTCAAATGCTTTGATTAACGGTGTACGCATCACTGCCTGGCCTGCCCTCATTTTTTTTAAACTATTTTTTTGGCCATTTATTTATTTTTATTTTATATGCATTGGTTTGTGTGAGGGCATCAGATCCCCTGGAACTGGAGTTAGACAGTTGTGTTCTGCTATGTGGGTGCTGGGAATTGAACTCAGGACTTCTGGTAGAGCAGCCAGTGCTCTTGACTGCTGAGCCATCTCTCAACCCCCTACCCTCATTTCTTAATGTAATACAACTCTTCTCTACATATTTTGTGCTTTGCCTTTCACCCGGTTTCTGCATCTTTTTTTTTTTTTTTTTTTTTTTTGTAAGCACATCTTGGTCTATCCCTCTGCAGATTTCTCAATTCATGGCATGTCATTCAGCTCCAGCCCTATTTGAGGATATTGCTCTTGCTTGCCTTTTTTTTTTTTTTTCTTAATAGTTTATTGCCATTCAGTTCCACATACAAAGGAGCATCTGTGTGCATGCCTTCTTGTGACCTGGTGTTGGCATGGTAGTGCCAACTGCTGAGGCAGAACTGTTGGTATTTTATTGCTTGGTCTGTGGAGATAGATGCCAGGGCCCTGTAGACCCTCTCCCACTTAGCTGCCACCCAGTCCCATGGTGTTTAATAGGTCTTGCCAAACTCTCCTCTCGTGTGCCGTATACCCTGGGCCTCTTTCATGGAGGGAGTAGCTGATCTGCCAGCCTTCATATGCCCTCCTTCCTGCCCAGCACAGGAAGTTCCAGGAATGCAGGGAGTTAGGCTCCCAGACTAAAGAGGGAATCTTCTTGTGGGCTAGCACAGAGCAAATTGGTGACCTGGAGGCCATTGTGCTTGTCACAATGGGGATAATCCTGGCATACCTGCCCCAGGAGGCTGTTCCCAGGGTCGATGATGGCACTCTCTCTTCTACAGCTGTGTGGACCTGGATGAACGAGGCTGCCCAGCGGAGCAGAGAGCCAGGTGGGCCTGAGCCCCAGAGGTACCCCATTGCCCCTGCCTGACTCCTTCATTGGCCCCGGGTGGTCGGTGAAACAGAGAGAAATTTCCCAGCATGCCACACGTGCGTCCCTCCTTAGCCCGTTCTTCCTCTGTTGACTTGTGTTTCAACAAGTGGATGAGGACCTGCGCAGGATGCCATGGGGTAAGGGACGCTGGGAATGTGTTCCGTGTACCAAGGCCTCTAGTGATGTTTCTCTAGGGACACAGGCCAGGATCAAGTTCCCAGAACTGGAGATGAACTAAGTAAGCGGGGAGTACTGTGGCAGCATGCAGAACCTCCGAGTGTTTGAGTTTGGCAGCTGGAGGCTTCCAGAAGGGGGCGCTGTGTTTCCTTTGTACTTAGGTGGAAGATCTGGCAAGTCTAGAGTAGCTAAGAGATCTTTAGTGTGTGTGCTATGAACCATAGAGTGCAGAGGAGTGAGTGCTGAGGCAGTGAGGGCCAGATTTGAACACTGAGGCCGTAAGGGACAGATCTGAAGAGGAGAGTTCTTGACCACTGGGCCATAGATTTCCAGAAGGGAGCTTTGGAAAGGAGAAAAGCAAGCTGGGATATGCTCTAAAGAGCTGCTATTTGTCCATGAAGCAAACATTTAATTTAATATATGTCAGGCCTTGTGCAGAGCAAGGTGAGGTATAAGGAGCAAGGATGACAGTGCTGTCTGGCTGGTCCTGGTGGCACATACCTATAAGCCCAGCACTTGAAAGGTTGAGGTACATGCATGTAAGTGCAAAGCCAGCCTGGGCTATATAGTCATAGAAATAAGTAAATCAACCAGTAAATGGTATGATGAATATGAAGGGGTCCTGGGTGCCCCAAGATGACCTGAGTCATAAATAGCATGGAGAACGGGGGTGGGGGTGGGGCTCTGGTAATGGGTACCCTAGGTACAACAGCTGCAAGGCACGGGAAACCATGGCTCCTTGGAGAAAGCTCTGACTAGTACCTGAGAGTCTTGGGGTGCACATTCCTGGACCCCATTTCAAGTGTGGCAGAATCCCTGGGGTGGGCACAGTACAGATTAACGAAGTCTCTGTTGAATTTTCTCCCATGAAATTTTTTGTTTTGTTTTTCGAGATAAGGTTTCTCTGTGTAGTCTTGGCTGTCCTGGAACTCACTCTGTAGACCAGGCTGGCCTTGAACTCACAGAGATCTGCCTGCCTCTGCGTCCCAGTGCTGGGATAAAAGGCATGTGCCACCTTGCCCGACTTCCCATGATATTTTTGAGCCAAGGCACATTCCTGTCCCTTCATGGGGTCTCTTCAAATTTCCTCCCGAGACTAGTCCTAATCTCTGATTCTGGGCTCTGCTTTCAGCCCAGCGACGTCCATCATCGCAACCGTGGTGGGTATCCTGTTGTTCCTGGTCATAGGGGTGGTTGTTGGAATCCTAATCAAGAGAAGACGGCAGAAGATCCGAAAGTATACAATGCGTAGGCTGCTGCAGGAAACTGAGGTGAGGTGCCGTGAGGGCCTCCTAGCGCCGCACCCCCCATCTGTAGCTTGCTTGGCACTCACCACGCCACCCTCTCACTCCAGCTAGTGGAGCCGCTGACGCCCAGCGGAGCCATGCCCAACCAGGCTCAGATGCGGATCCTAAAAGAGACTGAGCTAAGGAAGGTGAAGGTGCTTGGGTCCGGAGCTTTCGGCACTGTCTACAAGGTCAGGAGGGACCAGGCTCTGGCATGAGTGGATCTGGAGGAGGGGCTGTGCCTGAGGAGCATGGTCAAGACAGAGGACTGGACCAGGCTGGAGGGTGGGGAAGGCTGCTCATCAGTGACTTCTTGGGGACCAGCAGGATCTGGACCACAGGCCTGATTCAAGCCCATTTCTTTCTGCTCAGGGCATCTGGATCCCAGATGGGGAGAATGTGAAAATCCCCGTGGCCATCAAGGTGTTGAGGGAAAACACATCCCCTAAAGCTAACAAAGAAATCCTAGATGTAAGCCGGTCACCTTCTCCACTGGGACTTGTGAGACGCCCCCTAGCTGTAGACCTGGGCTGCCTTCTCTTGATGAGGGTTTGGGATGGAGGTCCTAAACCTTGATTCTTACTCTTCCTGGTCTGCAGGCCCTGCAGGGATGGGGGCGGGTCTCCAGGAGGGGAGTATGGTGGGTGGGAGGGAGTAGGTGGTTTCCTGTATCCCTCAGTGTATGCTTGCCTGCAGGAAGCATATGTGATGGCTGGTGTGGGTTCTCCGTATGTGTCCCGCCTCCTGGGCATCTGCCTGACATCCACAGTGCAGCTGGTAACACAGCTCATGCCCTATGGCTGCCTTCTGGACCATGTCCGAGAACATCGAGGTCGCCTGGGCTCCCAGGACCTGCTCAACTGGTGTGTTCAGATTGCCAAGGTATGTGCTTGGGGGCTTCTGACTCTGCAGGTCCTTTGGGTGCAAGTCCCTACCCTCATTTGGGGCCAGAAAAGGATGGGGAATGCCGATAAGGTGAGATACAGACTCAGGTTCCACACTGATGCCCATTTTTCAGGGGATGAGCTACCTGGAGGATGTACGGCTCGTGCACAGGGACCTGGCTGCCCGGAATGTGCTGGTCAAGAGTCCCAACCACGTCAAGATTACAGACTTCGGGCTGGCACGGCTGCTGGACATTGATGAGACAGAGTACCATGCAGATGGGGGCAAGGTTGGAGGAGGGCGGGGTTGGGGTGAGGTGGGTGGGGTGGTATCCGCCCATTGGGAGAGCTTTGAGAAGGGTCACCTCCCTACCACACCCATTCAGGATTTTTTGCTCTGCGTTCCCAGGTGCCCATCAAATGGATGGCATTGGAATCCATTCTTCGACGGCGGTTCACCCATCAGAGTGACGTGTGGAGCTATGGTGTGTGGAGATGGTGATGGGGAGGGCTGGATAGAAGCCATGGCAGGGTGGGATATGGGTACAGAAATGAGGGTGGAGATGGGGGGTGGCTGATGTCCAGCCTGTGGGGGTCTGTGCCCACCTGGAGTATGAAGCGACCAGGCCGATGCTACCTTTTGGCACAGCCTCTCCCCTTGTATGCGCATCTAAGGATCCTGTTCCCCCAACTCCTGATGCCTGTCTGTCTTAGGTGTGACTGTGTGGGAGCTGATGACTTTTGGGGCCAAACCTTATGATGGGATCCCAGCCCGGGAGATACCTGACTTGCTGGAGAAGGGAGAACGCTTGCCTCAGCCTCCAATCTGCACTATCGATGTCTACATGATTATGGTCAAATGTGCGTGGTGGGAGGGGCCGAACCTCAGGTGTAGCGGAAGGGTGGTCTGACCTGTGTGTGGGGGGGGCGGGAGTGAGATGTGAATGGCCTCGGGTGTCCTTGAAGGAACCTCGAAAGGTGCTTCATCCCATTCACAGTAGATGTCCTAGCTGCTCGGGACAACGGCTGTCTAGAGGAGAGAGGCCAGCTTAAAGGGGAAACTAGGAAAAATGCTCCAGGGCTCTGGCTCAGGATCCAGGGTCCACTTGTGCTCCTCTGCTATGTGAGGACTTTGGGCTCAGCCAGGGTTGTCTAGGCCAGACTGAAGAGGAGCAGGAAGGGGCTGCACAGCTGGTCCTGAGCCTGGTCCTGGGACAAGGATGCTGAGCTCTCTCTCACCGTAGGTTGGATGATAGATTCTGAATGTCGCCCGAGATTCCGGGAGTTGGTGTCAGAATTCTCCCGCATGGCGAGGGACCCCCAGCGCTTTGTGGTCATCCAGGTACTGGGCCTTCTGACCTCATCCCTACCCTAACAGTGTCCTCCCTCCTGCAGACAGGAGAGGGAGGGCACACCTGGATGCCAAGTCCCCCAGCCCAGCCAGCCCCCACCTTTAGTCTAAGCTTGGTGAACCTTTCTTGGGAACTAACGCTAGGCTGGGGAAGGGCTGTCACTTTGTGTCTCCTTCCTCCCTAGAATGAGGACTTGGGCCCGTCCAGCCCCTTGGACAGTACCTTTTACCGTTCACTGCTGGAGGATGAGGACATGGGGGACCTGGTGGATGCGGAAGAGTATCTGGTCCCCCAGCAGGGGTTCTTCTGCCCAGACCCTGCCCCAGGCACCGGGAGCACAGCCCACCGGAGGCACCGCAGCTCATCCACCAGGGTCAGTGCCCATCTTAGAACACCAGGGTCCCTTCCCTTGACTGCTCCCCCACATTCACACTTCCTTAAGATCCCATTACCATTACTGCCTTCCAACCCTTGGGACTCCATTGCCTCCATAATGATTCCAAGGTGACCTGTGTTTTTCCTCCTGGGACCCTGTCATTTCCCCCCCAAGGTCCCCTCCCAGATCTTTGAGTAACTTCCATCATGACCCTCTCTTACTCCAGAGTGGAGGAGGCGAGCTGACACTGGGCCTGGAGCCCTCAGAAGAAGAGCCCCCCAGGTCTCCACTGGCTCCCTCGGAAGGGGCTGGCTCCGATGTGTTTGATGGTGAACTGGGAATGGGGGTTAGCAAAGGGCCGCAGAGCATCTCTCCACATGACCTCAGCCCTCTACAGCGGTACAGCGAGGATCCCACGTTACCCCCGCCCACCGAGACTGACGGCTACGTTGCTCCCCTGGCCTGCAGCCCCCAGCCCGGTATGGAATCCAGGCCTGAGAGACTGGGAGGAGGGGAGTTGAGACCCCTCAGGCTACACCCACTGAGAGGTAATGGTGGGGCAGGGAAATCCCGTTTCCTTTCCCTAACAGTTCTTCTTCTCTCCTGCAGAATATGTGAACCAGCCAGAGGTGCGGCCTCAGCCTCCCTTGGCCCCCGAGGGCCCTCTGCCTCCTGTGCGGCCTTCTGGTGCTACTCTAGAAAGACCCAAGACTCTCTCTCCTGGGAAGAATGGGGTTGTCAAAGACGCTTTTGCCTTTGGGGGTGCTGTGGAAAACCCCGAGTACTTAGCACCCAGAGGAGGCACTGCCTCTCAGCCCCACCCTTCTCCCGCCTTCTGCCCAGCCTTTGACAACCTCTATTACTGGGACCAGGACCCATCGGAGCGGGGGTCTCCACCAAGTACCTTTGAAGGGACCCCTACGGCAGAGAACCCTGAGTACTTGGGCTTGGATGTACCCGTGTGAGGCCACATTTGCAGAGACCCTGTTCTGCCTTCAGAGTGAGAGAGGCCTGGTCTCCACCATTGCAAAGGAGAGGTCCTCTGGCCACATTACTTCCGGGACAGCCTGCTGTGCCAGGAGCTCACCCTACGGAACCTTCCTTGCTGCTTGAATCCTGAGTGGTTGAGGGGGGCCACCTGGTTGGAAGAGGTGGCACACTGGACAGCCTCAGCGGATCACAGACCCTGCCCTGACAGGGTCCAGGGGTATCACAGTCATGGTGGCTCCTCTTCTGGCCTGGCTCTCTTGGTTCTGAGGACTGAGGGAAACAGCCTAGAAGGGAAGAGGCCCCGAGGGAATAACCCTGGTAACAGGACAAACCCACTAGGACTGAGACATGTGCCTCCCAAGAGGAAAGGGACACTGCACTAGCACCCAGACCAATCCTTGTACAGAGTGTATTTTGTTCTGTTTTTACTTTTGTTTTTTAAAAGATGAAATAAGGACACAGTGGAGAGCGGCTGTTATATGGAAGTTAGGGAGTGGTGTCCCTCTTTTCTCCATTTGCAATGAGATCTGTAGAATAGTTAGGCCCCAACCTATGTCTGGGAGAGGTTTTGGATTAGGCTTTCCTGCTTACCTGACATACAGCTCGCCCTGGAGTGAGTGGGTAAAGAGCTTCCAAAAATTTGAGGTGGTTTGCTTTTGGGTTGGGAGATTGGGGAGTTAGGATTCCTTTCTCAGGACTCTTTGGCAACGAGCTCATTCTCCATTGGACACACTCTTTCCAAGGCCACCCCCAGAATGAGGTCCTTTCCTCCTGTGGGAAAGTGGAGTGGGGGGAAGGGGCTGTCTGTGTGACTCATTTTCCTTGCCTTAGAGAGATGCATCTGTCCAGAAAAGGCCAACCCAGTAGGTGTTGACAGGGCCAGACTGTCCTCCGTGCTCCCCAAAGGCTGGACATAAACACACACCAGTTGGCACAAATATTTGTGGCGCCGATAGCTCTTTATTGCCAGTAGCTGACATTGCCCAGGAGTTGGGGAAAATAAGTTATGGCACCTGTGGCATCTGACAGGAATTGCCAAGTTGGGGAGAGGACGGAGCTGCAGAGGGAAAGGTGTGTGAGGTGGCAGTGGAAATATCCACAGAGAACGTCTTTTCTCACTCCAAGTCAAGTCCTCCTTGTGCCCAAAGGGGCAAAGTAGAGGTCAGGGTATTAGCTACATGGAGCTAAATAAGGGGCAAAAGGCAGAGGGGGTTCCTAGAGGAACCACAAGGAAACAAAGGTTTGACCCCCAGAACCAAGCTTCCAAGAACCGTGTGTTATCACAGGATGACACAGGGAGGACGGCTATTGGTGATTTTCTCTAAAGGTTCTCCATTGCTGGCTCTTCGGATGGCCTCGATGAGCTGGGGGGGTGGGGTGAGGGGGAGCAGTGTTAGGCATAGAGAGGAGGGTGTGTCTCCGCCATCCTCCCAATGCTACAAATACTCACATCTTTCTCGTAAGGAAAACCTCCATTCTCCAGCTTGGAGAACACCAGCTGTCCATTGATCTCAATCTCAAAGGCCCCTGGTATGAAATAAACGCAAGAATGAGCCAAGAACAGGCAGAAGTCCAGGGAGGTCCTTGGCACTCCAGAGACTGCAGGCAAGACCGTCCGCGGTCTCCCGGTTTTTACAACCTTAGGCCGTGCAGCCCAAGAACCTAGGGAGGACTCACCTGCGTGTCCCTCCATCACTCCAAACCCACACCAGGCATTTTCACTGTGTGCCAGACACTGCTAGGGGTTTATATTCAGCAGTCAATGTCCGCTCTAGAAGGTAGGAGAGCTGGGGCTTATGACAGACTGACTCAGCAGGTGCTCCGCGGACCTCACCTGTCCCCCCGTGTCGCGACTCAATCTCGATGCCGGGATACTCCTCCTTCACGGCGCTCGCCAGCTCCAGGTAGGTCGCCTCGAAACCACAGGGTTCACTGGGGAGAAGAGACGTGGGGTGAGCTGGGGTTCCGGGGGTGGGGCCTCCCGTGGACCCACCCCCATCTTGCCGGAGAACACAGGGCTCCTCTCCAGCCCCAGCGGCTCACCAGTACTCCACCACGATGTGAACTCCACTGCCTGCTTCCACCTCCCCGGGAGGGGGCACTACGGACACCTGTCCCGGCTCCCCACTCATTGCTGCCCGCTCCGCTGCAGGGCTGCTTCCGGGTGTGACGCCAGGCCAAGGTCACGTGAGGGGCGTGGCCACGGGCGTGGTGGACCTCTCCTTGCGTCTGGGCGCCCCCTGCAGTCACCAGCTACTGCTGCATTTGATCCTGCACTGCGGCTGCAAAGCGAGCATCCTGAACTCAGCCAGGGGAACCTACCCAAACCCTCCCTGATCTGGGTTTTGAGAGCACTACATTTTTTTTTCGGCATCCGTTACTTACTGGACGTCATGGATTTACTTAAATAAAGGGCTGCAAAGCTCTTTCCCATTTACAAAAGACGGAGAAAATGGGACAAGTAGCTGATAGTTTGTCAGTGTTGGTTTTTTCGCGCTAGCATGACGGTGACTTTTTTTTTAAGATTTTATTTATTTATTATGTATACAACATTCTGCTTCCATGTATATCTGCACACCAGATCTCATAATGGATGGTTGTGAGCCACCATGTGGTTGCTGGGAATTGAACTCAGGACCTCTGGAAGAGCAGTCAGTGCTCTTAACCTCTGAGCCATCTCTCACTTTTGAAAACACCCCCATAGTTACATGCTCAAGTTTTTTTTTTTAATCTTTTAATTCTATTTTAATTATGTGTTTGTGTGAGTCTGAATTTGTGCATGTGAGGGCATCTTTTAAAACTTTTATTACATTTATTTATTTATTTATTTATTTATTTATTTATTCGTGTATGAGTGTGTGTTGGAGGTGCGGGCTGTGCCACACAGCATACTTGTGAAGGTCAGAGCATGGCTTTCAGGAGTCAGTCTCCTTCCATCCCGTGGGTCCCAGGGATTGTCAGGCTCTGCCGAAAAACGTCTTTACAGGTTAAGGCACATATCAGTCCAACACTATCTAGTTCTTTTGACTCTAATGTGCCAATGTTTCCTAACCTTTGTGACTCTTTCCTGCACTATAGGAGAGGAAGTCCCTGTGTCCTCAGGCTATGCTTCCTCATGGGCACCCACTTTTTGCACACCTATCTCATCCTAGCCTCTTGCTAGAGGGCTAGTATCATGGTTCCCAGTTTGTAATTCTGGAAGTGGAGGCAGCCAGTCTTCCTTTCCCCTTCCTTCCCTGAAGCACCACTTCATTAACGTTAAACATTAAAGTAACATTATAAAGTCTCCCATTCTGGAGTCTCTTTAAACTGTTTATTGTTTGCTCAGCTTTTGTTTGTTGGGTTCTGTCGTCATCCCATCCAGTTACAGAACGTTTCCATTAATCTAATACGGTCCTTCCTTTTTGCTTGATGTCCATCCAGCTTCCAGCTCCAGTCCTAAGCAATCCCTGATTCGCTCTTTATCATCTTTTCTGGATATTTCACATAAATGGAATCATACAGCATGTGACTTTTGCCCTAGTTCTCTCATACTGTACCTGGAGTGTACCAGAAGTTCCTTTTTATTGGTGATTTCATTCAATTGTGTAGATAGAGCACAGTTACTATTGCTATTAATTTGGGTTTCTTTGGTTTTTGTCTGTTTTGAATAATGCTGCTATAAATGTAGATGTCATTTTGTGAATGTGTGTCACAATTGCTCTTTGGTAGATTCCTATGAGAAGAAATTATTGGGCTGCTGGGCGTTGGTGGCGCACACCTTTAATCTCAGCACTCAGGAGGCAGAGGCAGGCAGATCTCTGTGAGTTTGAGGCCAGCTTTATCTACAACATAAGTTCGTGGACATCCAGGGCTACACAGAGAAACCCTGTCTTGAAAAACAAATAAAAAATTATTGGGTTGCCTGGGAAATTTATATTTAACTCTTTATGGAGTTGTCTACCTGTTTTTGTTTTTTCCAAGCGGCTGTATCATTTTACACTACCAATAGCAATGCAGTACAGAGGTACTCTGGTTTCTTCAGAGCTGTCACACATAGTGGTTTCCCATCTATTTGATGACACCTATTCTATTGCTCTTTTTTTTTGTTTTGTTTTGTTTTGAAACAGGGTTTCCCTGTGACTTTGGAGGCTGTCCTGAAACTAGCTCTTGTAGACCTGTCTGGTCTCGAACTCAAAGAGATCTGCCTGCCTCTGCCTCCCAAGTGCTGGGATTAAAGGCGTGAGCCACCAATACCCAGCAACACCTATTCTATTGTTCTATTGCCCATCTTTTCAAGTAGTCATTAGCCATTCATACATATTACTTAAACAGAAATATCCATTCAGTTTCATTCAGTTTTCTTTTTGGTTTTTCTTTGTTCCTTCTTCTTCTTCTTCTTCTTCTTCTTCTTCTTCTTCTTCTTCTTTTTTTTTTTTTTGAGACAGGGTTTCTCTGTAGCTTTTGGATCCTATCCTGGAACTTGCTCTATAAAGCAGGCTGGCCTCGAACTCACAGAGATCTATCTGCCTCTGCCTCCTCCTGAGTGCTGGGATTAAAGGCCTGTGCCACCACTCTGGTCAGTTTTATTTTGTTTTTTGAGACAGGTCTCACTGTGTAGCTCTGACTGCCCTGGAACACACTATGTAGACCAGATTGGCCAAAAACACAAAGAGATCCGCCTGCCTCTGCCTTCTGAGCACTAGGATTAAAGGCATGAACCACCATGTTCAGCTTACAGCCCAGTTTTTTTTTGTTTTTTTTTTCTTAATTTTAATTTTATTAAATTGTTAATATTTTCACATATACTTTCCCTCTCCCTCTCCCTCCCCCCACCCCCATTCCTTCTCCCCCACCTCCAACCTACCCCCCACCCCATCCACCCGCCACTCCCCAGGCAGGGTAGGGCCCCCAACCAGGGTTCCACCAAGTCCACCAAATCTTCCTACAGCCCAGTTTTAATTGGACTACTTATTCTGTATTATTGGTACTTTATAGCTGGGGGATGTGACACAGGCCTTTATTTTCAGTACTTGAGTGGCAGAGGCAGGTAGGTCTCTTTGAGTTTGAGGCAAGCCTGGTTTACAAAATGAGTTCCAGGACAGCCAGC
Source organism: Cricetulus griseus (assembly GCF_003668045.3). Taxonomy (NCBI): domain Eukaryota; kingdom Metazoa; phylum Chordata; class Mammalia; order Rodentia; family Cricetidae; genus Cricetulus; species Cricetulus griseus. The sequence goes on from NC_048600.1 coordinate 111,566,434, forward strand.
TCTGTTACATAGAAAAACCCTGTCTTTTTTTTTTTTTTTTTTTTTTTTTTTTTTTTGGTTTTTCAAGACAGGGTTTCTCTGTAGCTTTGGAGCTCTGTAGACCAGGATGGCTTCGAACTCACAGAGATCCACTTGCTTCTGCATCCTGAGTGCTGGAATTAAAGGCATATGCCATCATGGCTGGCTATGATTTTTTAAAAAGATTTATTTATTTATTTATTTTGTATACAGTGTTCTGCCTCGGGAGTGCTGGGATTAAAGGCATGCGCCACTAAAGCCCGGCTCTCAAGGTATTTTTTTAATTACAAAAGTATTCATTATGAGTGTGTATGTCTGTATGGGTGTGGACATACCAATACCACAGTGCCCATGTGGAGGTCAGAGGGCAACTTGTGGGATCCCTCTCCTCACCATGTGGCTCTTGAGAATTGAACTCAGGTCATCAGGCTTGCAACAAGCATCGTTACCTGCTGAGCCGTCTACCAGGCTTCTTCAAATCAAGGTATTTATGATGGAATAGGTCTAGAACCCCAACAGAGGCAGGAGGGTAGCCACAAGTTCAATGGTAACTTCAGCTAAATAGGGAGTTTGGGGCTAGCCGAGGTTACATATCTTGACGTTTCTGAAAACTGAAAATGGGCTGGAGAAATGGAGAGCACTGGCTGCTCTGGCAGAGGACCAGGGTTCAGTTCCCAGCACCCACATATGAATGCTTCACAACCATCTCTAACTCCAGTCCCAAGGGCTCTGAGGCCCTCCTGTGGCCTCCTTGGGCACCAGTCAACAATGTGGTACACTTAAAGACAAACAGACAAACACATACACACAAATAAAAAAATCTTTAAAAAACTCCAAAGCAATGCAACAACAAAAACTAGGTTTTGTCCAGAAGCAAAAGCATCATAAGCCAAGGAACAGCAGGAAATCAGTTCCTTCTTGTGTGTCTTTTTTTTTTTTTTTTTTTGGTTTCTTTCGAGACAGGGTTTCTCTGTGGCTTTGGAGGCTGTCCTGGAACTAGCCCTTGTAGACCAGGCTAGTCTCGAACTCACAGAGATCCGCCTGCCTCTGCCTCCCGAGTGCAAAAATATGGAACGCTTCACGAATTTGCGTGTCATCCTTGCGCAGGGGCCATGCTAATCTTCTCTGTATCGTTCCAATTTTAGTATATGTGCTGCCGAAGCAAGCACTCTTGTGTGTCTTTTATTTCAGTTTTGTTTAGTTGCAAATACTCAGGTTGGCTTTGAACTCTTAATCCTCCTGAGTAATGGGATTACACATTCAGTTTGTAGTGACTTTATCCTAAATGCAAATTAACATTCTGCTTCCATGTATATCTGCACACCAGAAGAGGGCACCAGATCTCATTACAGATGGTTGTGAGCCACCATGTGGTTGCTGGGAATTGAACTCAGGACCTCTGGAAGAGCAGTCAGTGCTCTTAACCTTTGAGCCATCTCTCCAGCCCAACTTATACATATTTAAAGTTCATCTTCTATGAGCAAGATGGCTCAGCAGTTCAAGGCACTTGATGACCTAAGTTTTGATCCCTGGAATCCACTTGCTGGAAGGAGAACCAATTCCTATTGACGTCTACACACACACACACACACACACACACACACACACGCACACACACACGCATGTACACATAAATAAAAACAAGTCTTTATTAAAGAAAGAAATGGAATTCTATGTCACACAGCCCTCCAAGTCTGGCTTCCCTCCAGCCCAGCCCTCAACATCTACAATGATCTTTCAAAGCACAGCCCTGCCCCACTGCTGTATGTCTCCTTGGGCCCAGATACAACCTGTAGGGTCTGGCTTCTGCCCACCACTCCTGCCAGTCTGGACAAACAGGATGGATGGCTCTCAAACCTGGTTTGCAAAACAGCCACCGGAGGGCTGGTCAATGCCACACATTCCTGGGACTCTGTCTCAGAGACGCAGACTCCAGACTCCGTGGCTGAGGAGGGGCCCAAGGACCTGTTTTCCATAGCAGCTAAGAGACTTGGAGGCTGTGTTCCCGCCTTTTAAGAACTGCGAGGCTTTTCTCCACCCCTCCCAACTTGCACAACCTGCCCAGGCTCACCTGCACGGCCGCTTTTCCTGTCCACCCCCACTCCCTTAGCTCGGCATTCTGTGCTCCCGCCTAGCAGCTCTTCCGTGTTTGTGCCTCCACCATGGATGGTTAACCCCTCTGGTTCCCATTCACCGGCGGCAGCTCCTCCTCTGCCTCCTTTTCACTTCCACAGAAAGGCCTTCCCTGCCTCCTGTGAGTCACTCACCTGGCATACTTGTCACTTCGTATTTGTGTGACTCTTAAAGGTCAGTCTCCCTGACTGAGTTGCAGCAGGCTAAGGGCGGGTCTGTTTTTGTTGCTTTGCTGTTTCCCCAAACCCGGATCTGCTAGGTGCTTCCACTGTTGGATATGAGTAAATTGTCTTTTGTGCTTTTTTTTTTTTTTTTTTTTTCAAACAGCTTCCTGGGCCAAGTCTTGCCCACCTCTTTGCTTTGTCCTTTGCTTTGTCCCATTTATACTAGTCTTTCTTTTTTCTTGTCTTTTCTTGCTTGTTATTTTTGGTTTTTGTTTGTTGTTTTTTGAGACAATGTTTCTCAGTATCGTCTTCCCTGACCTGAAACTTGCAATGTAGGGCAGGTTGGCATAGAACTCACAGTAATCCACCTGTCTCTGCCTCTGGAGTTCTGGGATTAAAGGCACCTCCACAGCAGGCTTTTCACACTAGCTCTTCAAGTGAAAAGTTGAGACCCCTTATCAACCCGTGGCTTGTTTGTTTTTAACTGTGGGCCATAGGAAGCTGGGAGGTGGCCTGTTGCTGCCTTTGATCCGGGTCTCTGAGCCCCTCTTCCAGATCCCCCATGTTTGCTGAGGGCTGAACCAGAAAGTTGAAGTTACAGCTGTAACAGGGCCAAAACGGTCGCCAGATCACCGTGGCCCCTCCCACTAGGCCACCTTGCCACTCTTAGATTTAAAACAGGGAAGGTGAGACCCTGAACTTGGCTCGGAAGGGTACCTTGGGTATCTCAGAGGGGCCAGGGCACTGGGTGGCTAGACTGTGGCTGGAGGTCAAAGGGCAGAGCATCTCTTCAGGATCCCTCTTAAGCAGAGTGCCCTTTGTCCTGGCCATGGGTGGGGGATGGGGGGTTAGCTGAAGACCGCCCCTTAGCTTGACCAATGAACTGACCACCATTGGGCAGGGACAAGTAGGAGTGGGCGGGACCATTTCTTATCTAACAAACAGCCTCCAGACTAGAGTTCTCTCTTTCCAGCGTGTTCTTTTTGACTCTTCCCTGCCTCTCCCCAGGCACCTGCTCTCTCCCTGGCACCTGCTGCCCGGTAGGAAGGGCAAGAGCAATCCCAGGCGGTGCATTGTGAGGAGTCTCCACCCCTCCTCCAGCGCTTCCTTCTCCAGGGCGCCTCTCAGGCCCCGCCCTCACCTGCCCAAGATAATTTTAGTTTCTCTCAGCCTGGACTCTGGATACACAGGGCTCTCTCCACATTCTCCCGCCTCAACATCCAAAGGCGTGATACCCTCCTACCCCCTGTAGAGCATAGAGAGTGGGCTTGAAATCAAATCCAAGTGCTTGGGATCCCTAGATAGAACCTGACTTTGGGCCCGGTGTCCCGCTCCTTCTGCTGGAGTTCCTCCAGGTAAGGCGACCGACATCTGTCTCAAGACAATCTGCTTCTCCCCCCTCCCCCCAGCTTCACCAGGGCTTCAGGTTGTGCCTGCCTCGGGCGGATGTGGCCCTCTGCCCAGGTAGATGGCCTGGAGGCTGCCAGCCTTCGCCGCCCCCCCCCCCGTACGTCCTCGCTCGCTGAGGTCAGGCCACAGGCGGCGTGGGGGGTGGGGGGGGGGGGGTGGTAGTTAAGGCCTGGAGTCTTTCTCCGTAAACCGGTGGCCTCGGGCAGCTGTGCCGTCCAAGGTCTGGGTAAGGAACGAAGCGGGAACTTCATCTTGGGGATGAGATGGATGCCTAAGGAAAGATTCATCCTCCCGATGCTCTCTGGCGTCTTCATTGCATTGTTTTGTTTGTTTGTTGCTCGGCATCTCGAATCCTTCCCCTTGCTCACCTTGCTCCCCCAGACCTCCCGTGTTTTTCATTTTGTGCCCCTCACACTCCCCCCTTCTCTCCCAGTGAATTCGTGAATGGGAGGTAGGGTCTCTCAGTCACCTCCGGAAACCTGGACTTTCCAGCTAAAATAGTTCTTTCTACTCAAGACCAGCTAGTTAGGGTGGCGGGGGTCCCGAGGTGGCTCTTCACTGCCTTGCTGAGCTCAGTTTACTACAATCCCATTGGAGGGGAGTAAAGTTCCCATCTGGAGGGGAGTAAAGTTCCACCATGGCTGGGACTCCGTATCTCCACGTCGTTCGTTGTCCCCCTCGGATGTGGAAGCCCGGCCTCCTGGATGCACCAGCAAATGGACAAAGAAAACCGGAGGTGCGGGCGCTGAGAGAAGGGTCTGCTGTGCAGGGGCAGGAAGAGAGTGCGTGGCGGCTCATGTAAGCCTGTCTTGAGGCTGAAGCTGGGGAAAGACCTAGGTCCGGGTCTGGGTCTTCATGGCAGGATGGGACAGTGTGCACCTGAGGGCCAGATGGTGATCTTTTCAGCCTTTTTTGCCCTTGCCCCCCAGGAATGCGATGCCTTCTGGGTTGTGAGTCTGTGCTAGCTTGGACTCTGCTCTCCCTCGTGTGTGTGTGTGTGTGTGTGTGTGTTGTACACCTCCCCAAAAGTAAAATAATGATTAACTCTGCAGGGAACTCTACTGGAAATTCTAGCATTCTTCCCAAATTAAACATTACAAGAATTGTCCCGCCCCCTCTATTCCATTGGGTGTTTTTTTCCTGAGCGGAGTGGGCGGAGCATCAACTTCGGGTCAACTAAGGGTTTCCTGCCTCCTCATCTGGTCCAGGCACCCCTAAAGGTTAAGCCCCCCACTTTCCTCCCCAAGTCGTGATGGGGGTTGGATTGGTGTACTAGATCAGAAGCGGACTGCCCGGGCCACTGGCTCCCCAACCCTTCCCCCTAAACCTGAGAAGAGTGGATGGTGGCCCTGTTTGCTGTTGGCCCCAAACATTTAGGCCTTGCTACTCGCCTTGGGGTTTGCTAGGTGGGGCAAGATTCAGGAAGTAAACAAGGCGGCTGGAAGGGTAGGAGAGAGGGTGGGGCGGGAGCTGCTGGGGCTGGATAGCCAGAGTTGGAGTGGCCTGGCTGAGAGGACTAGTTGGTTGGGGGCCCAGTTTCTACACGGGAAGATTTGCTTAGGCCTAGTTTGACTGTTTCAGCTCTCTTGGGCAGGGGCTGCGGGGCCCAGAGCAGGCTCCTATGCCCCACCTTATCTTTTAGGTACCGACAGCTGCTAGTCTTCTCCAGATGAAGGGTGGGGTGGAGGGCTCTGGAAGCTAACCCTAGTGCAGCCGGCACCTGGGCCTCTGACATCAGACTGTAATCTGACTTGAATCCACACCCCCCCCCATTTCAAACACCTGTCCAGCCGGGTGTTGTTTTCTCACTTTGAGGGAGGGGCACCCCGGCAGAGGAGGACCCCCATTCCTGAAATGAAAGATCAGGTGTGTGGGAGTGGGTGCCAGGTGTTGATGCCCCTTGCTTGGTGACTTGGGCATGCTAAGTGTCACGAGTGTCTTGCTTGCTCTGCTTGGCTCTCCTGGAGTTATGTTGTCAGTCTGTTTGCCTGTCCTCTTGGGTGTTTTGACTCCACTCCTGCCTGATGGTACCTCTCAGGTCAGGACATCCCAGAGTGTGTTCAGAGACCCTCTTCCACGGAGCAATACACAGGAGTCCCCAAGGCCAGATGCATCAGCATACATCCTAGGATAATTAACAGCGAAGAGAGTTGCAGGTTCCAGACCTAGGCTAGGCAGGACTGGATGCTGCCTGCACATCACCAGGAGGTCGGCTCCAATCCTGATAGGCTCCTGGATCCAGGCCGGGCATTTCCTCCTACCTCCCTGGGTTATAGGCAGGGTGATGGTTTGGGACTAAGGTGGGCAGATGATTAGTCCCACCTGGGCTGGACACTGGCCAAGGGTGGGGAGGATGATGTCAGAGGAGCCTCGGGCTGCTCCTCCCATTTTCATCTTTCCCCAGCCTGCACCCCTTGCTCCCAGGCTACCTGTAGGTTGGGGAGTCAGGGACTGAGGGCAGAGGCAGGTTGTTTGTGTTCCTCCTCAGCCAGGAAGTCCTATAGATGAGTCAAAGTTGAATGGGGAGCCTGGGGCATAGCTGTCCCGCCCCGCCCTGACTCACCTGTCCCCCAGATCCCTTCATGCCCTCACAGAAGGGTCAAGAGTTTGTCCTATCCTGGTGCCAGGAACCTTCCCAGGTGTCCTGGGCAGCCTCACAGTCCTGATGCAGGGTCTGGAGAACAGGCAGGATACTGGGATTGGCATTTTGTCTGGGTTCTGCCAGGTTCAGCACCATGGGGTCTGCTGGTTCCTGCAGAGAAAGGCTGGAACCTGCCCCACCCCCAACCCCTTGCCTGGTCTCGTCTGTCCTTACTTGTCCTAACTTCTCTGCACCCGTGGGTGCTAAGGCATAGGTGAGACTCTAATGTGTGCCAGGTGCTTTCAGACCAGAGATGGGTTAAGACAGGTGCACAGTAGTGGGGGTAGAGTTCCCAGCACCAGGCTGAGTGTGACAAGTCCAAGAGAACTTCTCATCCATAGGAGGTGGCTTTATCATTGTGGCTTTGGGTAAAAATTGGGTGGGATGAGGAGTCTGGGAAGGCCCACCGAGTTTGTGGGTGCTGGGGTAAGAGCCCCCCAGGCCTCCTGTTTCCACCACAACCTGAGCACATGGTCCTGCCCTCCTGATCCTGTCCTTCCTAATCGCCTCTCTCTATCACTCATCTCTCTGCCAGGTGTTACCACAACAGGCCTGGCAAACTGCATCTGGCAACAGGTGCTAGAACAATAAAGTGCTGGAAAAATCTGGGGCAGAGCCCAGTGGCATGAACAGCCTTTGCCCTGACCCTGTGGCTCCAGCTAGGGACATGTGGCATGGAGCCTACCTCTTCTTTCCCCTGAGCTGGTGTTGCTGCAGGGAGAGCACTGGCATTGGAGTCCCAAGCACCAGACTGAATGCCACTGGGCACATGCGTACTTCCTTCTCAGGACCCCAGTGTTCCTTTCTATGAAGTGGGCGTGCCCTGTATCCCCTCTGAGGGCTCCGAGGAAACTGCAGTTTGAAGGGATCAGCGATAGCACATGGCATCAACATTGTCTTCACAGGTACCATGGAACTGGATCTGAGCCCACCTCATCTCAGCAGCTCCCCAGAAGATGCGTGCCCAGCTCCTGGGACCCCTCCTGAGACTCCTCCACCCCCTGATAACCCTCCAGCTGGGGATGTGAAGCGGTCACAGCCTCTGCCCATTCCAAGCAGCAGGTAGGATCGGACAGTGGGGCTGCATGGGTAGGGAGGTCTGGGGACAGGGAGGCGAGCCAGCACTGACTAACACATAGTGGCTTCCATCCCTCAACTCTGACATAGGAAACTTCGAGAAGAGGAGCTTCAGGTGACCTCGCTACCCTCCATCCCCAACCCGTTCCCTGAGCTCTGCAGCCCGCCTTCACAGAAACCCATTCTTGGAGGTTCCTCCAGTGCAAGGGGGTTGCTTTCTCGAGATTCCAGTCGCCTCCATGTGAGTTGTTTTGGGAAAGGGAACAGTGGGGACAGTGCTGCCCCAGCCCCGGGCAGATGTGGTGTCGCCTCTTTGGTGCAGGTCCCTGAACATAAGTCAGAGAGTAGAGTCCCCCGCCCCTGCCTTGCCCCAAGTAACCTGCAGTTCCTGGGGTACAGGTGGTGAAGGTGTACAGTGAGGATGGGACCTGCCGGTCTGTGGAGGTGGCAGCGGGTGCCACAGCTCGACATGTGTGTGAAATGCTGGTACAGCGAGCCCATGCCCTGGGTGATGAGAGCTGGGGCCTGGTGGAATGCCATCCCTATTTAGCACTGGGTGAGTCGGGGTACAAGGAGCTGTGGGGCGATGTCTTGGGCAAGATAGGTGGCTCATCTGTGAGGCTTGGTTAATTTCTACCAACCCCTGCTTTTCACCCTTGATCTCAGAGCGGGGTGTGGAGGACCATGAGTTTGTGGTGGAAGTGCAGGAGGCCTGGCCTGTTGGTGGAGATAGTCGCTTTGTCTTCCGCAAAAACTTTGCCAAGTATGAACTGTTCAAGAGCCCCCCGGTGAGTGGGAACTGGGTGTACACACACACACACACACACACACACACACACACACACACACACTCTAGATCCCTAGCCTGGATTCTTGAGCGTTGATTCCTAACTATTTCTTTCTTCCCTAGCATACACTGTTCCCAGAAAAGATGGTCTCCAGCTGTCTGGATGCACAAACAGGCACATCTCATGAAGACCTCATCCAGGTGAGGTCTGCCTCACCATAGATCCACAATTCTCCCTACCCCCTTACCCCAAGTCATCCAGTGTTTCTACCCTCTGCTGCCATGTGTGATCTGATCTGTGTTTGTTGGTGTCTGCCGCCACCATGGTGACCTTTGCTGGTGAAATGGTGGCAGTCAGTGCTGGTGCAGCACCTCCTGCGGAGGTTTGAGAGGAGGCAAGCCCTTCACCCCTGTTCACATCTGTCCCCAGAACTTCCTGAATGCCGGCAGCTTCCCCGAGATCCAGGGCTTTCTGCAGCTTCGGGGCTCTGGCCGGGGCTCAGGCCGAAAGCTTTGGAAACGGTTCTTCTGCTTTCTGCGCCGGTCCGGCCTCTACTACTCCACCAAGGGCACGTCCAAGGTGAGGTCTTGAGGTCAGCTCTCGCCTGTCATGTACTTCTTCCTCACTAGTGCTTCTTGACCCTTCCATCTTGGGCCCGGGGATCCTCAGCTGCTCTTCCTTCCCCTTGGGCTGGCTGTCTTCAGGCCATGCCAGAATCTATCCATCCCAACCCCTGTTTGGCTCACCTACCCTAGGAATGGCAGTAGAAAACATAGGCGCCTGTGTGTGTGTGTGTGTGTGTGTGTGTGTGTGTGTGTGTGTGAGAGAGAGAGAGAGAGAGAGAGGGAGAGGGAGAGGGAGAGGGAGAGGGAGGAAGGGAGGGAGGGAGGGAGAGAGAGACATTGTTAGCCATCACCATTGGTCTCAGGTCTTCAGGACCTTGTTTTTGAAGACAGGGTCCCTACTAGGACCTAGGACTTGCAGATTAGGTCAGGCTGAGTGGCAACCCCACACGGGGATTAGAAGTGTATAGCATTACATCCAGCTCTTTAAGTGGGTGCTGGGGATTAAACTTGGGTCCTCCTGCTTGCACAGCAAGCCTTTTACCAACTGAGCCCTCTCCTCAGCCTCTATCTGCTGTGTGAACATGGGTATTTCCCTGCCTCTCCCTGGTCCTAAACTCTCTTTACCTGGTGGGGCACTAATGTGGAGATAGGACCTACCTGTACCAAGCCCTACTTTCTCACCATGCCCAGGACCCGAGGCACCTACAGTATGTGGCAGATGTGAATGAGTCTAATGCCTATGTGGTGACCCAGGGCCGCAAGCTCTATGGGGTGCCCACGGACTTCGGCTTCTGTGTCAAGGTGAGGACTCAAGCAAGGCCTGGTGTGTGTGGGGGGGCGGTGAGAGCTGTCCAAATTCTAGTGTCCTGCCTATGGCTTGTGAACCCCGTCTTGAGAAACCCAGCCAATTACCGCTATACCTGCACATCTGGGTAGTCCTTGGGCCCTTCTTTGCCCCGTGGCAACTGGGCACAGAATCAGACAGGGGACAGACCACTTCCTCTCTCCCAGCCCAACAAGCTTCGAAATGGCCACAAGGGCCTCCACATCTTCTGCAGTGAGGATGAGCAGAGCCGGACCTGCTGGCTCACTGCTTTCCGTCTCTTCAAGGTAAGACCCCTGGAACAGCAGGGGGGCTGGCCTTGCCTGAGGGAGGTGACATGGCTCTGCCTTCAGGAAGTCTTCCCAGTAAGAGGTCACCATAGCCGGGCTTCTGAGAATACCAGTCAGGAAGGGCAGGGTCAGCCCTACTCTGGAGAAGTCCTGGCCTGAGGGGTGTCACAGCCCATCTCCTAGGCTCTCTTGACCTCAAACCTCTTTTCTTCCCCTGCCTCAAGTATGGGATGCAGTTATATAAGAACTATCAGCAGACTCAGTCTCGTCACCTGCGCCTGTCCTATTTGGGGTCTTCGCCCTTGGTGAGTATACTCAGGGGTATTAGGAGAGGTGAGGATACAGGCTCAGGGCAGCTATTCTGACCCCTCCCTCCTCCTTCTGTCCTTTTTGCAGAGGAGTGTTTCAGATAATACCCTAGTGGCCATGGACTTCTCTGGCCATGCTGGGCGTGTCATAGAGAACCCCCGGGAAGCTCTGAGTGCCGCCATGGAGGAGGCCCAGGCCTGGAGGGTAAGCCCTGCGTGCATCCGTGTTTGCTGCACTGGCTCCCAGTGGGCTTTCATGGAGTGGGAGGGAGGAAGAGGGGTTGGGGAGAGGGTGAGTGCCAGTGGCACTCTGACTCCCATGCCCCCCACTGCAGAAGAAGACAAACCACCGTCTCAGCCTGCCCACCCCATGCTCCGGCTCGAGTCTCAGCGCAGGTAGGTGACAGTCTAGAGTTCTTAGGGTGGACGATGGTGCTACTCTGAGCCTTCTTGGCTTGGGTCAGGCATGTTTTCCCTGAATGACCAGCATCACTTTTCTCCTGACCCCAGCCATCCACCGCACCCAACCCTGGTTCCACGGACGCATTTCCCGGGAGGAGAGCCAGCGGCTAATTGGACAACAGGGTCTGGTGGATGGGTAAGAGGCTGGGCTGGGTGGGGTAACTGACCTGGGGACCAGCAAGACCCTAGGGCAGGTGCAACCAGGAATCCCTGGTAACGTGGTTTTGTCTCCTCAAAGTGTGTTCCTGGTCCGGGAGAGTCAGCGCAACCCACAGGGCTTTGTTCTGTCCTTGTGTCACCTGCAGAAAGTCAAGCATTACCTCATCCTACCAGTGAGTAACTCCCCTATTTATAACTTGGGTTCTCGTAGCCCGGGGAAACACGACTTGAAGTCCTACTATGCGCCTCCTTTTTCCCTGTACAAGAAACGGGGGTCAATTGCTGGTCCCAAGGGCTGCTCCTCCGCTCGGGACGGCTCCCTGACCTGCCCTCTGGCCACACCACAGAGCGAAGATGAGGGTTGTCTCTACTTCAGCATGGACGACGGCCAGACCCGTTTCACAGACCTGCTGCAGCTGGTGGAATTCCACCAGCTGAACCGAGGCATCCTGCCCTGTGTGCTGCGCCATTGCTGTGCCCGTGTGGCCCTCTGAGGCCACTGGAGCCGTTACAGCCCATGGGGCTGCCCACCACCCTTCTGTTCAGTGAACTTGGTGCAGGTGGATGGCATGATGAACTACTGGAGCTCCCCCCATACTCCATTCCACTTTTCTCCTGTGTCTTTACCTCCCTCAGGCAACAAAACATCCCCCGACCCTGTTCATCCCTGAGTCCTGTCCCCAAGGGAGGCATTTGTGGTCCTCTCCTCAGGAGCTCCTGAGGCACTGTTCCAGCTCGGGGCATTATGCAAGAAGAAAGCGCAGCCCCGGTGGTCTAGTGCCCCACACCCTGTACAGACAAAGAGGCCAGTTGATCTGCTCTGTTTTATACTAGTGACAATAAAGATTATTTTTTGATACACCCATGAGTTCTGTCTGGCAAGAAGAGACAACAAGAGGACCCTCAGAGGTGAAGGTGTTGGTCAACCAGAATATGCCCTGAGCACAAAATTGGTGTTAGTGGCCTGGGAGCTTTCATATCCTAGCAAGGACTCTGGCACAGTCAGTGAGTGCTAGTTAAATGGATGAGTGGACAATGGGTAACAAGGGACTGTGCTTTTTTTTTTCATTCTTTTTTATTTTTATTTTTGTTTTTCAAGACAGGGTTTCTCTGTGTAGCTTTGGAGCCTATTCTGGCACTTGCTCTGTAGACCAGACTGGCCTCAAACTCACAGAGATCCATCTGTCTCTGCCTCCAGGGTGCTAGGATTAAAGGTGTGTGCCACCACCGCCCGGCCTCATTCTCTTTTAAAAAGGACTTTTTAAAAAGTATGTATTAGATCTATGTGAGGAGTTGAGTATGTGTACATGTGAGTGCAATTGCTCAAGGAAGCCAGAAGGGGGAGTTGGATCCCTTGGAGCTGTAGCTACAGGCAGCCAGGAGCTGTCTGCTGTGGATTCTGGGAACCAGACTCAGGTCTTCCGCAAGAGCATTACCTGCCTTTAATGAATGAGCCATCTCTTCAGCCCCAAGGGAGTGGGCTTTTCTGACAGCACTTAGATGTAACAGAGTCTGGGAATCAGAGATGAGCCAGATACGGTAGTATGTGCCTGGAATCTCAGCACTTAGGTAGTAGAGGTAGGAAGAACATTTCTGGGCCAGCCTGGGCTATGTGATACCCCATTTGCCCACTTCCCTTCTCCCCACAAACAAAAACAAGATGAGTCAACAAGAAGTCTTGGACTAGTTGGTGGACAGTGAGCCCTGACAAACAAACACCACAGCGGAGAGAATGGTCTCACTTCCCACAAGCCCCTGTGTCTTCCACCAGCTCTTTCCCCCACATGCCCCTATGTCTTCCACCAGCTCTTTCCCCCACAAGCCCCTGTGTCTTCCACCAGCTCTTTCCCCCCACAAGCCCCTGTGTCTTCCACCAACCCCTCTCTCTTTCCAGGTCCAGGTTTGCTTTCTGTCCTTATCCCTCACCCAGAAAGGGGATAAATCCGCAGCCCCACGCCCATCACCCTCTCAGCCTTCGCTTCCAGAATGAGCTTTTGCAAAGTGCAAACTTGTCCTCTGCTCAGCCAGGCTACATTTTCCCCAAGAGTTTCACGCCATCTAACCCGATAGAAGCTTTATAATAAGTGCATCCACCGACACACTCAGTATATACTAAGTGAGTCCAATGGCAACACCTGCACCTCCTGCTTGAGTTGCTCAGAGACGTCTCCTAAATTGTGAATCCCAAGCAGACATTATTTTGCCAGAAGAAGTCAAACTTGACTCTGGTTCTGTGGACTTAATAACTAGTTTACCAGAAATATGAGGGCCAGAGGAACACATGAATTGACACATGGGGACAGTTAGCAAAACCTGGACTTGGAAACTACAGAAGGGGTGGCTCAGTTTCTACTTCAACAATAACAACAGAAATGACAAGAAAAGCAAAGACGGGGAATGTCTACATTCTAAGAAATTCAGATGTGACAACCAAATGATTCAGATCCAAACTCACTGTAAAAATACGTTCATGAGCAATTGGGGGATGTTTTAACTTTTGTGATATTAGGGAATATGGTTAAGTTTTAGAAAAAATGTAAGGTACGAAAATGGCATGGTAGCTACCTCCCCCCACCCCCTGCCCCCACCTCTCGAAAAGACATGTTCTAGCTGCATGGGATTGTGAAGTGTAATCCCAGCACTGTTCTGGCAAGCTCCTGGCAAACCTAGGCTACATGGTGAGACTATCTCAACAAATACCAACAACCCAGAAGGGCGTTGGGGGACAAAAGGGAGGGAGACTCATTTGAAGTATTTCAGGTGAGACATGTCTCGGTTTTCCTGAGACAGGGTCTCACTCTGTGTTTCTGGTTAGGCTGAAATTTGCTAGGTAGACCAGGCTGGCTAGCTTGGAACTCACAGAGATCTACCTGCCCCTGGTAGACCTCTGTCCCCCATCCTTGTCTTAGTTAGGGTTTCTATTGCTGTGAAGAGACACCATGACCACATCAGCTCTTATAAAGGAAAACATTTAATTGAGATGGCAGCTTACAGTTTCAGAGGCTCAGTTCATTATCATCATGGCGGGGAGCAGGGCGGCGTGCACACAGACATGGTGCTGGAGGAGGAGCTGAGAGTCCTACACCTTGCCGGCAACAGGAAGCCAACTGAGACACTGGGTGGTACCCTGAGCATAGGAAACCTCAAAGCCCACCCCACAGTGACACATTTCCCACCCCACAGTGACACATTTCCCCCAACAAGGCTATACCCATGCCAACAAAGCCACACCTCCTAATAGTATCATTCCCTGTGAGATTATGAGGGCTGAATTACATTCAAACTGCCACAGTCCCCAAACTCCAGTGTAGAGATTAGAAGCATGTGTCACCATGTCCAGCTTGGCTTCATTTTTCAAAAGACCCATATTTGTTGATGCCCTCACTACTTTTCATATGTTTGAAAAAGATCTCACAACTTTTTAAAAACCTTTCTAACCCTCTGAGACAGACTAAGCACTAGGTAAAGGAATAGTTACTCTGCCAGCTACATCACTGTCCTTGTTCAAATGCCAGCTCTCCTATGAACTGGCGGGGCGGGGGGAAGGGGGCAGACTGCAGGACAGTCATGATGTCTCACTGGCTCTGGGTGCCAGGTCTGGGCACATTCTGCTTCCCTTTAGTTGGCTTTCAGGTGGAAATCCTCAACTTCAGGGTAGACCTTTCTAAAGGGACTCTTCAGGTTCTATCTCTACAGTCAGCTTGGCCTGAGGTGACCTCAAAGGTCCAGCCATTTCAAGGAGCACTTGGGCTAAGTTCAGCAGTATTGCTGGCCAACTGGGACAAAGACAACCCACGCTTGCCTGATGCCAGGCTAGGGAGCTTGGAACCAGGCCTGACAGAGAGAGACAAAGAGACCCCTTCCACACTGCAGCCTGTTGCCTGCTCGGACCTCCCCCGCAGAGCTCACTGTGGCCCAGATCTTACTGCTGTTCTGAAGGACTTGGAGCAAGGATCAGTGCCTTCCACAGCTGGACACCTGCCATGGCCCCCAGAACTAGCCCTTCTATTGGCTGTTCCCCAAGCTTGGAACTAGGAGTGTACTGTCCATGAATGCCCAGTGTCACTCCTGAGGTATTCCTGCCAAGGTCCCAGGAGAGGGGACAAGATGAGTCATCTTTTAAGCATGTCTGAGGAGTCAGGCTGCCCCCAAAGGAACCCAGTGTCTCCTTAGCACCTGAGGTACTGGGCAGGGGATTATGCCCCTTCTATGTCAACCAGCCAATCAGAATCTCTGAGACTGGTATACCTTCCATTTTACACATAGGAAACTGAGTCTCAGAGTGCATGACCCACCTGGGGTCACTGGGAAAGTTAGAAACAACCAGCCCAGGCTGCAGGTGGTGGATGCCATCCTTTTCAGCCCAGGAGGAGGAATCGAAGGGCCAACAGCTGGGAAGGATGATGTCTGCCACCTGGTGGGAGGAGAGAGCCCACTCCTGAATGTTGTCCTGTGACTTCCATTGCTACACAATCACCATGGCACTCTAAATAAATAAATAAATGTAAAAAAAATTGTTTTGGGCCTGGAGAGATGGCTCAGAGGTTAAGAGCACTGACTGCTCTTCTAGAGGCCCTGAGTTCAATTCCCAGCAACCACATGGTGGCTCACAACCATCCGTTATGAGATCTGGTGCCCTCTTCTGGTGTGCAGATATACATGGAAGCAGAATGTTGTATACATAATAAATAAATAAAATCTTTAAAAAAAATTGTCTTGAGGTCTTTCAAAGAGGCCCAGTGGGTAAAGGCACTTGTTGCCAAGCCTGACATCCCAACCAATCACCAGGACCCAACTGCGGCAAATTGTCCTCTGGCCACACACACACACACACACACACACACACACCATGGCATGAGTGCAAAGCTCACACACATGCACACTAAAAAACAGATAAACTTACAATAAATTATAATAAAATTATAACAAACAAATATAATTAAACCAACCTCTCATATATTGGCATTTATGAAAGAGCTGGATTATGAAAGAGATGGCAGGAGGGAGAATATCAATCTTACTAGTCCAGACTGGCCTCTAAACTCGCAGTCTTCTTGCTTCCGTCTTTAGTCTCCTTTAGGGTCACCGTACGTATATCCCATTAGGGTATCAGTGGTGGAAACGGGCCTTGTGATTGGAGCTGAGGGAAAGCTGTGTGGGAGTGGCATGTGTTGCTTGCACACCACTCACATGTGATAACGGAAGGCTTATACATGCTTTAACCTGCCAGTTTCTAAGGCCCGAGCCACGTCCTCCAGCACACAATAGAACTTGCCCCCTCCCACCATTCTGTCTGGGTACCTGCCCATCTTTTCCAAAGGATCCCAGCAAATTCAGCTTTCGCCAACTCTGGCCTACCTGGCTCTCTTACTGTCATTAGACCGTATACAGATAGGGTCCACAGTTTTGGCTTCCCTCCTCCCAAGCTGTGGAGCCACCGAAGCCCACACATCTAAGGGATGAACTCGGTGGGGGTTTTTCTGGGGCGAGGGGAGGCGAAGGGACCTGGAGTGAGTTTAGTAAGAAGAGGCCCCAGACTTGTGGGGCCAGGTTGGGGTTGGAGAGCGCATGCACGCAGGGTGCCACCCACACTGGTGTGTGCAAGTTGATCCGGTGCCCACAGCTACATCTGTCGCCAACTCAGCCTGCACGACGACAATAATGCCGACGGCCTGACGCTCTTTGGACGTTGCAGGGCGAAGATCCAAATACACCCCGTCGGTCCTGGGGCTCTCCTTAGGGTCTGTCGTGACGTCCAGTCTCGAATCCGTCCCGGTGCAGCTCCATGCCAGCTGGTGCGGGCAGCGACCTGGTGCTGAGGCTCTGCGGGTCCCTGCGAGGTCCCGAGCGGGTCCAGCCGCGCTGCTGCAGTGCCACCCAGCGGCCATTCCGGGAACTGTGACCGACGCCTCCGGAGGTTCCCCGGTTGGCTCGCTTGCACTTCCCCTGCCCCTCCCCCGTTTCCTAGCTGCGCTCGGGGGCGCGGGGTGCTCCAACCTCGCGGCAGAGCCCGGAAGGGCGGGGCGCGGCGCGGCGCTGGGCTGTGACCCCCGTGGTTTCACTTCTGGATCCCGCTCCGCTGGGGCTGGGAGAGGAGGACCTGGGTGGGGGCGGCAAGGGCGGTAGCTGCGGGCTAGCGGGGTCTAGCGCTTGGGACCCCTGGGGTGTCACGCAACCCACGCCTTCCTGCGCTCCCCACCGCCCCTGGGCTCCACTCCGCTGTCCCCAGATCTGTTGCATGTCCGCAGCGGCCGCCGCCCCGTCGGGGATGCGAGACCCCCGAGAGGCTCAGGGCGGCGTGGGCGGCCGGAGGGGGAGTTGTGAAGCCGCAGGCCCTGGGTTAAGCTGCTGGCTGCTGGGACGCCGGGTTGTTTCTCAGAAATGTAGCTGGCCCTTGCCTCACCCCCTCGGCTGGTTCTCCCCCACCCCCCCCGCCCCCGGTCACTGCGTTGTCTCTCGCAGGTTCCCTGACTCGGGAATCTCTGTCCACCATGAGAAAGGGTATAGAGCATTCCAGCACCCACAAGCAGAGCCTCCCACGGTTGTACAGGTGAAGAGGCAGGAGCCTGGCACCTCTCTGTCCCTAACCTCTTTGGCCCAGAATCTCACAGTTGAGAACGTGACCACTTGGGAGAATCCCAGGCCACACCCCTTACCTCCTGCGCCCACCCCCTAGGAGCCCTAAGGTGAGAGAAGGGACTGGGAACAGGACTCCTATCCCTGGGTTCGCTTTTGTTGTTAGAGGATAGGCCTGGTGTCTACTGGTGCAATGGGGCTGAAGTCGAGCTTAGAGTCCCAACCCACAGAAATCTGAAAGATTCATGACTCCAGGGAAAATTAAGGTCCAGAAAGGGAAGCCCTGGAGGTCACCCAGGTCACCAGTCGTGAGGCTGTGACTTGAGACCAGAATATGAGTATTGGCACCAAGTTGCTCAGCTTTCCCCCAACACACACAAGAGGAGCTCTGCAAGAAAGACTGAGAATGTAATTCCAGTGGGGGTGGGGTGGGGCTTGAGTTGGTGGTGGGACAAACTTGGGGGGTAGCACCTGCCGCCCCCCACCCGTTCCCATCCATCTGCCTCCCCCAGGGCTGTGGTTTATTTGACTAGGCTGCTCTTTTGGGCCAGGGGGCAGAGGGGAGGGGGAGTTGATGGGAAAAAAAGACTCTGGGGCTTCCTGCCCCCTCACTCCTGGGTAGAGGGTGGTGGCGGCGGCAGGTTACATCACTCACAAGCTCTCCAACCTCCATTCTTTCCACTGCAGATCTTTTTCCTTGTGTATGTGCTTATTGTACATATGGGGGGGCGCTCTGTTATTTGGGGGCCAGGGAGGCAGCTGCATACTTCACAGGTCAAGACAGAGTTAAAAACAAAACCGCAGCAAACTCGACACCCGTGTCCTTCAGGGACTTTCCATGACACCTTCCTTCCTCCTTCCCCCAAGCCAAGGAGTACCTCCCTAGAGGGCCTCCCCAGCCCAGGTGCAGTGGCTTTTGGCTTTTATGCAAACAACCGTCTGCCTGGGAATGCTCCAGGGCCAGAATTTATGGCCTGGGTGGGACATCCCACTTCACTATCCCCCTCAAGCCATTCCTGGTAGTCTGGAGCTCTGGTGTCTAATGCCCCCAGGGGTTTTTGAGGATGGGGTCCCAAGGAAGGGAACTTGGTCCTTTGCCTCTCTACCCTCAGGAGGCAGTTGCCTGCAGGTGGAGGTTTGCATCCTCCAGCCTTGCAGGTGGCCTGGGGTGTGGAGTGATGGGGTGGGGGAGGCTGCAGGTGCGAGGTGGCCTCTCTTACTGAGCCACCACGCCTCTAGAGCTACACTGGTCACTAGAGCTAGGGATGTAAAGTGTCCTTAGGCTGGAGGGAAATGCACCCCCCCAAAAATAAGTATTCAAGGCCTCCCTGTCTCTCCCCGCCCCCAGCTCCTTTTCCTTGGGAGGGAGTGGGCTTGGGAAAGCCAAGGGAAGGCTGCTTTAGAGTGATTTATGCTAAAATACAAGGGCAGGCTGGCCTACCATTCCCATCTCCTGCCCTGGGAGGATTTGCTGGAAGTCCTCAAAGCAAAAGATGCAGCTGCAATGGAGTTGTTGGGGGAGGGGGGCCACCCCACCACCAGCCCACTCAAGGACTGAGCTTGTTAAATCCAAAACTGCAGAAGCCTCAAGGCAGGGCAAGGGAGACATGTGTATCCAACCTTTTGACATTGTGACATGATGTTATCATCTACAAAGTTCACATTTAAGAGCTGCACAAGCGAGTTAAACAGAATCTCAATGTTTACGTTTATGACTTATGTGTTGGGCGGCATTCATGGTTATCCCTGGCCATACACGATCCATATGTGATCCATGCCTTTGAGTGAGTTTACATGAAGCTGGCAGAAGGCCAGACTTCTCATATTCTTCATTGTCTTGACATAAATACCAGGTAAACAAGACAAGGCTGTGTCACCCCACGTCACCTTAGGTTTGAGTCCCCACGTATCCAAAGACTGTATGTAACTTGTCTGAGTTTCATAAACTGCTTTTCATGCTTCAGAGATCCATAGCTGAAAACAGCCAAGGCTCACTTACCTGCCTGTCTCCTGACCCTCCCTCTGCTGGAGGGGAGGATGGTGAAGTGGTATGGAGTAAGGGGACTCTTCTGAGGTCACTGCTCCTGCTGTGTCCAGATCCCTGTCTTCTGGAATCCCTAGTGAGCTTTGGGAGGAGTGCATCCAGAGCTCTACTATGTCCTCAGGGGCCATAGGTGTAGTAGGCAGGCTCGGCAATGTGTCTGGGGAGAAAATTTACTGACTCCCGGGGACACCGGTGGTAATTCCACTGATTTTGATACTTTGGCTTTAAAGAAAAAAAAAAAAAAAACCAAGACAAAATTATGGAAATGTTCCCCAAGGCAGAATGAAATCTCTCCGTTTTCTGACAGCAACCATGACAAATGATAAGCATGCAATGGGACTAATTTTAAACACACCAGGATTTTATTTATTTATTTTTTTTATCAGTGTAAAAATCAAACACAGTAAAGAAAATTTGACAATATCAGCAAGCTGTTTCATACAGGAGATGCATCCCTCATGTTTTGGCAAGGTTAGCACGGCTTCACTTCAAAGTGAACTTTGGACAAACTTGGGGTGGGGAGTTATGTACAGAGCTCCCAATGGTGGGATTCAGCTAAAACTCCAGAGGAGGGAAGACAAACGCCTCTGGCAGGGCATGTTTCTGAGAAACACAGGCAGAGGGGAAAGGCCAATAGCATAGGCCTTGTGGTAACTTGTAGGTGAGGGTTCCCTGAGCCCCAAACCACCTTTTGTTCCTCCCTCATCACTCTGCAGACAAAGGGTCATCCACAGACCACACGTGTGGTGGCTTTGACAACCAGAAATTAAAAATAAGCTATGGTTTTTTCCAGTAGCCAAAACGATCCTTCCCCAGTGCTCACAGACTGAGAACCTGAGCATACAAAACCACAGTCTGGGTGAAGGCATGTCTGCTTCTAAAATGACCTGCTAATTCTTTGCAACCCACAGTAATTTGGTTTCCGTGAATCCACAGAGGCAGGCCCACCAGGAAGAGCCTTGCCTGCTAGCCTGGAAAAGTCCTCATATCGATGAGTCATCGGTAGCCACATCAGTCATTTTTAAAGGCTGCTCCATTTCCCTAACAGGTTAAAATGTATGTCTTTTGGGGGAAGCAGAGAAACAAAGCTGTGTTTGAGACAAGGTGGTGAGTCCAGTAGGGCTACTCTCTGGGCTTTCAGGAATGGCTCACTGGGGTGATGGAGGATAAGAACCCTATGGGAAAACTCTAAGACTAGGAAGGCTAATGGCTGTGGTCTCACAGACAGGGAGGGAGCAAAGCTATGCTACTGTCCTGGTGAAAGACCATGAAGTGTTCTATGTGGCTCACTCACATGGGCTCCAAGTCCAGCATATTCACTAGCCTTGTGCAACACAATGATAAACAGTTAGACATCAGTAGCCTCCTTCCACAGTGGCACTGGCTCTAGTGTGATCTTGGACTTTTTTTTTTTATGTCCTTCTAACCAGACACAGGATTTACAGCAGAAAATTTATAACTAGATGGTATAACACTCCTCCCCCAAAGCAACTTTACTTTATAGACAATATTACAGCAAACCTCACAACACTCTGGAAGGTAGATATCATTATGACTTTACATTTTTAATCGAAACATTAATGTTCCAATTTCAGATAACAGTTCACATGATATCAATGGGTAAGACAGTTCACAGTTGGAATGTTTAGAGGGAACAGCACATCCAACTTCTCCAAAAAGTGCAAAAACCTGTTTAGCGTATTGATGGCTTGGGTTATGGAGGTTACAGCTTGGGTAAGACAGATGCAGTCTTATGTTCTGAGCTCACCCAAGGCCAAAGCCCACACTCATATTCTAGGCACTTCCAAGTCCATTATCCTTAGAGCCAGTGGTCTCCATCCCCGCACTCACTGATCATTCCCATGGCCAGTCAGTCCTGCCTTCTTAGGCAACAGTCCTAGGGCTGCCTGGGTTAAGCCTTTGGTTTCAGATAAAGAATGTAGATTCCCCAGTCATGTTGCCCAGAACACTGTCTGTTGAGGTTTCTTGGACAGCCCTCTGTATAAAATAGCATCTTTATCCTTTGAGACATGACAGTATATATTTGTTCATCTTCTGCTGAGGCTCTTGATGCTGATTTTTAGGTTAAAAAAAACAAACCCACAACTCACCACTCTTTTTTTTTTTTTCCTTCTTGAGTGCAGAAGTCTTAATTCAAGGCTCCTGCATCCTTGAAGATGCCAAGCTCTTTTACAAGTTGGAACTGTCACAGTTTCCCAAGCCTTACCGGAGACCAGCATATCTTTCAGTGGGGTGGGGTGTACCTTACAGTGAAGACCATGGACCAACTTTATGGTCTTCCTGACTGCCCTGGGATATGTTTCAAAAGTATGATTTCTTTGTATCTATTTCTTTCTTTCTTTCTTTCTTTCTTTCTTTCTTTCTTTCTTTCTTTCTTTCTTTCTCTTCCAGCTGGCTTGGACACTGGGGCCTCTCTCATGCTAGTGCTAGGCATGAAGCATTCTTGCACTGAGCTATACCCTAGCCTAGGAGTAAGGTTTGTCCCTTCACAGCACACTGACCTTCCCATTTAGTAAGGGTGACAAAGAAGCCATGGAGAATAGTGATGCAGATCAACTTGGAAAACTTCTATGCCAATGTGACATTTGTTAGTTATAAAATATTACAATTAAGTAAGATTTTGTGTTTTAAAATATTCCTCTTTGCAAAAGAGACTTGGGACCATTTTCTTCAGGTGTGGGGGTGACAACTAAAGTGGTAAGCACATAAAAGGGGAGAAATTTTGTTGTGGATGAACCCAGAAGCAAAGTCAGGAAGGGCTGAGAACGAGCACAGAGACAAGGCTAGCAGGTTTGTCAGGGCCCGGGCACTGGTTCTTTGGGAGAATGATTTAAGGCATATGAACATCGGTGGATTTTTCCCTCTTGTGGTGGTCATGCTGAGAGGTGGTGGGACGGATACTTATATTGAGCTCTGTGCAGCACGTCACATCATGGCGAGGAGCATTTGGAGAGCCATTTCTACTCTTCTTTCCACCCTCACCCCAACTCTGTCACCTTGGCTGCAATGGAACTTCTTGTGGGTTTGGTTGGTCCCCAGTTTTCAGCCCCCTTGGGTGTGTGGTTGGAGCCTGCTTCTAAGAGGGCTGGTGGGAAAGGAGGGAAAGACCCACAGGGCTCATGGCAGAGGGGAGGCTGTGTGAGAGAGCTGAAGCTGCCCCAGGACTTCACAGCCCCAGGGAGGATGCAAATCCCTACCCCTCTCACTTCAGCCCCACCTCCATCAAGAGGGGCCCTTAGCTAGCAGAAGGAACACATGCACTGGTGGTGCTAACCACTGTGCTAACCACAGCGCCCCACCAGGCTCAACAGTCTGCACTCAAGGTCTTTGAGCTCTAGTAGGGCCTTGGAGTCGAGGACCCCTGCTGAGGCTCTGCCTGACTCTGTGAAGTGTGAAAGTCACTCAGAAAGTAGCCTCAGGAGATGGAAGTCATCCAGCAAGTCCATGCCCACAGGACAGGGTCTAATCTGTGGAGGTTTCTGGGCTGGTAGAATGGTAGGTAGCTGACCATCTTGAGATGACAAAGTGTGTGTGTGTGTGTGTGTGTGTGTGTGTGTGTGTGTGTGTGTGTGTAGCAGACTTCAACGGCACTCTGGTGAAAATGCCCATCTCTACATCTTCCCCTTCTAGTCCCTGCTTTCCAACTCCCTCCCTCCCTCCCGTTGTACCCCCCACCCCCACCAAGTCAACAGGATGTGAACGATCTCAAGCGTAGAATAGGCTGGTCCTCTTTTACAATGGGCACAAACAATGTGGCACAGCTCAGATCCAACTCTGCTGAGATACAGTGGTGTACTGAAGATGCCTAGACACCCAGCCCTTTAGCTGAAGCCTCAGGCACACAGAACTGTTGCCATGGAATTTCATGCCCCCACCTCCCCCCTCCCCCCCCACACCCCGCTTTCCCTGAGACAGACACCATGCTACAAAGCAGGCTAAGCCATTCTGTGTCTGAGGTGAAACGTTTTAATTACTGGCATGTAATTAAATGAGTTGAGTGAGAGCCGGATCCATAAGCCCTTTAGAAGGAAAATGTGAATCTACCAGGAACTCAGGATTCTTGGCTGTGGCAGAGATGTTCATAAAGCTAGCTCTTAATTTGTAAATAGGCTCCATGGAGCTGTCCCTGTAAGCAGAACTTACTTTCCCTAACACAAGTTCTTAAAAAGGAAAGAAAGAAAAGGTCCCTGGTCGCTGCAGATGACAATTTGTGTGCACGCTTTGGCAAGACCAAACCACCTTCCTGTTCTTTGTTCCTCCACAGGGTCTCCTCACGTTCATGACTCAGTGGCTGAAGGAAAAACTTAACGCACTTACATTTTCACGCCAAAGAGATATGAAACACATTTTCACGTGTGGTCCCTTCTGCCTGATGCCCACACGTCAGGAGGTTTAAAAATAACCTGTGGTTACTGAATAATCGTGTATCAAAACCGGGAGGGACCATCAAGAAGGTCTAAATCCAACTCTTATTTTATGGTTGAGGAAAGTTAGCTTTTAGAGTTAAATGATTTGTACAAAAGCACACCACACACTAATTAGTAGCAGATATAAGCTTGGCACACTCATTTGGTGACCTCTATTCCAGATCTTCTTGATGTCTTGGTGTCTGGCCTGTAGTGACAAAGCTGGCTGGTCCATCTACAGAACAAGACAGACTTCCAAGACTCTCAGTGGGATGTGGCAGTTCCAATTTAAGGTAGCAAAATCCCCAAACCCTGATGGTGATCATGTCTAACCCCAGTACTCAATAGGCCGAGGCAGGAGGATCAGAGTTCTGGCCACCCTCAGCTAGTAGTGAGCTTGAGGCCCATCTAGGCAGCGGGAGACCCTGTTTTAAAAATAAAATAAAAGCCACACAAGTCTAAGCTGACCTCGCAGCCCCTGATCAGAACATCTCTGGTTCCCATCCTTGATCTCACTCCTGTGGGTTGAGGGATGCTAAGCGGTGCATTCTGGGTCCTCTGTGTATGTGCACATGTAAAATCACTTTCAAATGTTCTTTGGGTTTTTCAACCAGTACTCTATGAAGGTGACAAGAACTGCCAACCCATGTGTCCCAACACACACTGCTCTGCCAATCTTTCTCCCCCCTCTTTTCTCTTTCCTTTCTTTCTTTCTTTCTTTCTTTCTTTCTTTCTTTCTTTCTTTCTTCCTTTCTCATTTGTCCCCCGGTGCTTTGAGGGTTAAAGTTGGCAAACACTGTACCACTAAGCTATGTCCCCAGCTTTCTCTGCCAATCTCAATCAGAGGAAATAAATACCACAGCCCCTCAGTGGATGACTCTTGGGTGTCAGTGACACTCGGTATTTAAAAGCACCCGTTCCTCTGGTGTAGCATTTTCTTGCAGACAGCTGGCCGAGGCCAGATCACCTCAGATTTTCCCTGGTGATGGGCAGGTGAAGCAGAAGGGTCCTCAGATGGCTTCTGTTTTGTTTTGCTTGTGTGATAGGATGTGAACTGAAGCTCTGATAATAGGCTCTTCCATTACTGGCAGCAGGTACTTACTCTATGGCTGTGTCTTCCTTACTGTTATGGTAGACTGGGATGGGAGGGAGGAGATTAGGTCCTAACCCTTCTGCCTTGTGCTAGTGCCCAAGGGCAAGGGCAGCTGGTCAGCTCTTCCACCATGTGGATCTGGGCATAGGATCAAAAGACTTTTCCACATATGGCTGCTATGTCCCAGTGAATGTCTCCTGCAGCCCATCGAGGACTGTTCCAGTTGGCAACAAGCTCTGCCGGATGGCTGTCTATTGCTACAAAAGATAATGAACCAGATACTTCTTTGGCTTTTAAATCCCATCAAATCCAACTGTTGGGAAAGGAAGGTTTCACAAAGTAATATGATGGCTGTGCAAACAGTCTCCGGTCGAAGACAGTGTTTCCCTGACCTCTTGTGTGACTATGACTGAGTGCTAACATAACTGGGAAGGACTGTGGGTTTGAGTTCAGTCTACTGGGTAAGGCTATCATCAGATGGTGAGCTCGGAGACTGATGCTCACTTCAACATGGCTCTGTGCTCTCCTCTGGCTATGTGAGAGGAGAACTCGTAGCGATCGTGGCTTCGATATCCACACATGTTACACTGGAAAGGATCACGGAAGCCGTGGCACCCCATGTGGATGGTGAACATCACATAATCTAGGAAGAGGACATGGCAGTGGTCACACTGAAACACGTCCATCACCTCCCCTTCTTTGTTGATCACTTTGATGGAGTCTCTCAGACAGATGGGAGGGGGCTTCAGGAGTTCGAAGGAGCGAGGGACCTCCTTCAGGAGTGGCATCCCATTGCGGGCCTGGGGAAGGACCATGTGGCTTTGCTGGTAGACATGATTCTGGCGATCCTCGTGGTTGCTGTCAGTGTCTGTAGAGTCGTGGGCACTATTATTGGGGGACAGACCTCGTTCAGAAGGCAAGGTCTTCTCTGGCAAGAGGATTCTTTTCTTCTCCAGTTCCTGCGGGGCCCCATTGGGCATATCAGCCCGGGTGAGGGCTATAGGGTACATGCTGCTGATGACTGGGACCATCTCAGAGGTGGGAGCAGGTGGAGTCTGGACTAAGGGGCGAAGGGCTTCAGCCCCAAGATAGCTGATGGCATTATTGATGGCTTGGTCCATCATTCGGGTCTGCATTATCTCACTCTCCTTCTCGTACATGTAGCTGGGATTGTAGTTGACATCAAAGCAGTGACGCTTCTCACCTGGAAAGAGTGAGAGGCAAGGTTACCGAAGAAATAGCGGGGAGCAGAGAGGCGGCACAGTTACTTTCCGGAGTCCTCCAGAAGTGAGGGAGGGTAAGCTGTGGTTGCTGCTCACTGGCATACAGCCATGGGGCAGGGAGGGAGAGGGGGGCTCCATTCCACAGGCAGACAGTCTCAGGAGGTGCTATCCACCAGCCACATATGTGAATTGTCTAAATTAAGCCAGTGGATAAAAGAGAGGGGCAAGGAGGTGTCATTAGGAGAAGCTGTGTTGGGAGGTGTGTCTGCTGGAGAAGGGGGGAGGGGCACAGAAAGCACAGACATCAGTACAAGCTGGGATAGGTGGGCTGCACTGAGCAGGGACCTGGGGCTGCCACACTTTCACAATGTGCACTTTAAAGTGTTGCCACTTTCCAAACTGCTATTCGTGGTGGTGCACACCTAAAGTCCCAGCATTTGGGAGGCAGAGGCAGGTGGATCTCTGTGAGTTCAAGGCCAGCCTGGTCTACAGAGTTCCAGGACAGCCAGGGCTGTTACACAGAGAAACCCTGTCTCAAAAAACCAAATTTATTCAGCCTGTAATATTAGGTACTGCAAATAGTAGGGGTCTCAGTGATTAGCCATAGCAGCTTGCGGCTTGGCTCTCTTCTAATTTATTTCCCTTAAGGAAAAAAAAAAAGATAGACAGGGTTTCCTGTGTCCCAGGCTAGCCTTGAACTCAATATATAGCTGAAGATGACCTTTAACCCTCTTGATGCCTCCACTTCTTAAATGCTGAGAGCACAGTCATGCACCACCAGGCCTGGTCCTGAGGATGGACCCCTGGGTTTTGTACATTCTAGGCACACACTCTACCAATTGATTGACATCCCAGTGCTAGGAAAGCCTTTTTAACAACTTCTACCCATTTCTTAAAGTGTGTTGCTTTTGGGAGGGGGAGGGAGGCTTGTTTGTAATTGTTTTAAGACGGGGTTTGCTCTATATAGCCCAGTCTGCCCTTTAAATCATTGTCCCCCGCACCGGCCTCCTGAGTGAGAAGACGCAGGCTAAACCATCATGCCTGCCACCTGGTACTGATCTTTGATTGGCAGATGCATCCTTGTTACACCTGGATCCTTAGCACCCATTGCACACCTAACTGAAGAGATTTTCTTGTGGTTGCCCACTCTCATGTCAAACTGCCAAGAAACTCTGAAAACAGCAGCAGCACACACCGAGGGCAGTGTGTTAGGAAAGAGAAGGAGGCTCTCTGGCCCTGGAGCAGGCAGGGAGCGATGGGCACCATGGCTAGGGGACAGAGGAGAGAGTGTGGGAGATGGGACAGTGCTTGATGTGGCTCCTGAGTCACTGTGTTGACTTTGGATCCTGGAGAGGTTTGTCGTCCATGTCCTTCTCTTTTGGATCATTCCCTAGGCATTCCAGGGTTCCAAGTTTGTCAGTGCCTCAAGAGAAGGGTCCAGAAAGGAAAGAAAGCAAACAGCACCCTAAGAAAACACAGGGGTCAGGGGTCAGAGGTCAGGGGACTCAGTGTCTGTTCTTGATCAGTCTCCACTCTAGCAGGACAGAAACAAGATGTTTAGGAAAAACAAAAACAAAAACAAAACAAACCAAAAAAACAACCCAAAATTGGAGCTAAACTATGGTGTGGGTTTTCTGGAAGGACTGTTCATCTACGGAGGCTTGTGATTTTATTCTAAATGCCCCATTTGAGTTTGAATCAGGGGAAGACCTCATATTCTGTTTTTAAAAAATGGTGGTCAGGGAGGCACTGTTGCCGGCTTTTGGGACCCTTTACTTCTACCTCATCCAGCTTCAATAAGAGAAGGAGCTGCCTAGTCTCACTGCAATTTGATATGCAGTGTCTGGGTGATATCCATGGGAGGCCTGCCCTTTTTCTGAAGAGAGGATGAGTAGGTGAGGGTGGGGAGAGGTGGTGGAAGAGATGGACTGGGAGGCGGGGAAGGAGGGAAAACTGCTGTTGGAATGTAAAAACAAAATTTAAAAGGGGGGTACTGTAAGATCTCATGTAGGCAAAATGAGGCCTTTTGGTATCAACTGTATAGTTCAACATTAAGGGGACACAAAACTTTCAGAAGTACTCTGGGGAAGAAATGAATTCTTAGAAAAAATCTAAGTCTTGAGGAGGGTCTTGGTGAACTGGCAGGATCTGGATTGTTCTGTCTGAGGGAGAAGAGAAGATAAAGGCTGAAAGGACATGGGCAGGGAGACAGAGCTGTATAGAGGGTTTCTCAAACGTCACACTGCCTCACACTGTAATGTCCACACACTGGGGTAGCTTCGGTGGTGAGACATGCTTTAGTCACAGGCACTAGTTTGGACTGGTTTCATTCTGGTTCCATCGTCTACTAGTAGTGTGCACTTGTGTGAAATGATCAGTCACTCCTCACAGGGCCACTGGAAAGAACTGAGAACAGCGCCAGCACACACACAGCACCTGGCACATGCCAGCATCTCCTCCCTTCCACCCTTCCATCCATCCTTCCTCCTTCCTCGTTCCTAACATTATTTATTTGTTTTGTGTATAAGGGGGTACACATGTGCGCCACAGCATGCTCGCTGAGGTCAAAGGACAACTTGTGTCAGTTCTCTCAGTCCAGCACATGGGACCTCAGTTTAGAACTCGGGTCGCCAGCTTGACACCAAGTACCCTCATCTGCTGAGCCATCTTACTGACCCTGGTATTCTTTTCTCAGGGATCAAAGTCTATAAATGTCCTGTGTGCTTCTAGGCAGGTTGTATCCCGTATTGTGGGAAAGAAAGATCTGGGGGGGGGCAAAAAGAAAGAGCTAGGCCTATGATCCCAGCTATTCCTGAAGCTGAGGGGAGAGGATCAGGTTGAAGAGCTGTTTTGGCTACAGAGGGAGTTCAAGATCAGCCTGGGTGACTTGTGAATGTTTTGTCGAAACCGGTCTGGATATAGCTCAATGCAAGTGCGCTTGTCTAGCATGTGTGAGGCCCCAGGTCCAATCTGAGTATCATGATCAAAAGACAACCCTTGAAAACATACAGCAGGGCCAAATGGCAGACACTTTGAATACCGCACAGCTAGTGCCAAATGCCTTTAAGGAAACGAGGCTGTGGTGAATGTAACAGCAATGTGCCAGAACGAGCCTGGAGGCAGAGAGGCCAGCGAGGAGATCCAGTCCATCAGATGCATTTACCTTGTTTCCCCATTATCTCCGGGACATGTTTACTTTCTAAGCTATATCTGAGAGAAAAGAGAAACCAAGGAGAAGAAAAATGCCCTAACATGGCAGCTCACTAGGAAGCGACAGAAATGGATGTTGCCAAAGTAACCATTTCCAGGTCCCTTGATGATGATTGACGGCAGCAATGACACAAAGAACAGACAATCCTGTGTTCACACACGCGCATTCCCCTGGGATGGTGCAGGATTGGTGAAATCCGGTTTCTCGGTGTGGCTGGCCCTGCCAGACTTCCTAAATACCGGGAGATGTCCAATGTCTTTTCATACGACAGGAGAGGCTCTAGGAAGTTTCCAGGGCTGGGTAGGCACATCGCTGCCTCCTTTTGTATCATCCTTTCTCCCAGGAGTGTGCTTTGGGATCTCCTTACCCAAGCTTGTGAATTCACAGCCCATGCCACCCACAGCATCTCTCCCCAAACAGCTGGGATGCCACAAGTGGAAAGAGGCAAGGCAGGAGGGGAAAGCAAGTCCCTGGAAGCATGGAAACAGGTGCCTGAGTTGTGTGGTTAGCGCAGGCCATTGTTCAAGGTGGACAGCAGAGCGCCTCAGATCTTCAGGCACACAGGCTCACCCCATCAGATCCCCTCATCTCCCAGTTACCGTAACCTGATCGCTGCAGATGGCTATCAGTCACCTGCAGATCCGATGACTCAATGAGTATGAAACTCCGAAGGGCTAGGCTACGGTAATTTGAAAAGCCAATAGCTCACGTTTCTTTAGTAACACACTCATAAAAAAGGTTAGTCAAACCACAAGAGTATAACTGCTTCCAAGGCGGCTCAGAGCCTCGAGTCCAGATCTAGTCAACTCGAACCACACCTTTGAATGATTCATGATACCAGATTCAGGCGGAACAGAGGTTTTCTTCTGATGAAAACACAAATGGCAACAATGAGTCCTAAATACAGTAGCCCAGCCTGCCTGGTTGGGCCCCTCCTTCCTTAGGAACCTTCTTAAAGATGTTCAACCTACATGTCAGTGATTCTCAGTGAACTCCTGACCACCTGAATTGATGCAATGGTGGCGGGGAGGGGACAGGGTTGTTGGCTTTGACTGTCAACTTGGAAGCCTAGACTTATAGGTTGGGCATGCGGACTTAGAACTGTCCTCAGGGTCTAGGGTCAAGACCCCCTGTAGAATGCGTTCACTGTGGTCCTTACATTTCACACAGCGCCTTATATATAAGATGCTAATGATAAAACTACTTTTATTGAGGCCCCGCGGTACTGGGTGTTGTGTTAGAGACTTAGCTCACTGACCCACTTCATCAGTCCTTTGGGGTTGATAGCTTTTAAGGTTGGCTGTCATCTCTGGCAGGTGAGGAACTGAGAGTTCCAACAGGGGCTTCCCTTTTCCAAGGTTGTCCATGGTGAATGGAGAACCAGGGCACAATCCAAGAGTCACGTCTCAATACATGCTAGAGGCTTCCTTGCCCATAGTGGCTCAGTCCTCCACAGACAGTGAAATACTCTGCTAGGACAGTTCCCACAGCCACGGCACAGGGCGTTTCGTGGCAACCACTGTGTCACTTTAATCTTTCTTCTCACCACCATCAACATACTAGTAACACTAGGAAATGCTAGTAATTCCAGCTTTCCTCAGGTTGAGATCAGAATCCGCACAAATGCTGGGCCTTGCTTATCTGCCTGCCTTTCCCTCCCTCCCTCCCTCCCTTCCTTCCTTCCTTCCATCCAGGATGTGGGGAGCATCCACGATGCAGAGTGGTGGTGTCCGCACAGTGCTTCACCGAGCGCCTGGCACACACGGCACTCGCAAAGCGAGAGCCTTTTGTTGTTCCTTAAGCTCTGGGAAACACGCACATCACTGCAACCCTACAGACAAGATGCCACGTTTACACCACTTCTCTACAAGGCAGCATCCTCCACACTGGCTTCACGGAGGAATCAAGTATACTGTGGAAAAGAGAGTGGGGAGAGAAAACTGTGGGACGCTTGGAAGGTGTGCAACAGATAGCATGGGCACATAGACACGCACCCATTATTCAGGTGTCCTTGGAACCAGAGGTGGTGGTGGAGGCAGTCACAGCTACAGCAAGAGGTGGGGATGGGCACAGGGAACCAGGGGCAGGGACACCCGGAAAGGGGAGGAGAACCCGGAAAGGGCCGTGCAGAAGTGGGAAAGGGTCCAGAGGAGTGTGAAGAACTGAAGATGGCGCGGCTCGTGGAGGCAAGTCCCTCAGATTTCACTCTACTGGGAGCAACTTAAAGGGGTTTTAGCGTCTGAAGAGGACGGCCAAAAAAAAAAAAAAAAATGATTTGAGCTCCAGAAAAACAGTGCAAACCCAACACTACAGTCAATGGTGGGTGATGGAAATACACGGGTTTCACGTGAAGTCTCTCAGGTCACTTCGGTGTGTTTCTTGCTGCCTCCTATTGTATCTCACAAGTGTTCTCACTCTACTGCAAGCACAGAAGGAAGGAAGGAAGGAAGGAAGGAAGGAAGGAAGGAAGGGAGGGAGGGAGGGAGGGAGAAGGGAGGGAGGGAGGGAGGGAGGGAGGAAGGGAGGGAGGGAGGGAGAGAGGGAGGGAGGAAGGGAGGGAGGAAGGGAGGGAGGGAAAGGCAGGCAGATAAGCAAGGCCCAGCATTTGTGTGGATTCTGATCTCAACCTGAGGGAGCTGGAATTACTAGCATTTCCTAGTGTTCCCTTCAGGAGACAGAGACAGGCAGCATCAGGAGTGGGGGCAGAGAGTAAACACTCTGGGGGTGACAGGGAGGAGGCCCGACCTGGAGACTATACTGTGTGCTACAGAGTTCTCTGTCATCTGTGACATTCTGATATGTGATAATGCTGCTTGGGTGTCATCTGTCCTTAAGGAACTGTAGGCCAAGACATCTCTTTTCTCAAGGAGACATATTCTGCACCTAGAACAACTGCCTTCGGGACTTCCCTGCCACCAGCTCTCGGGGACCAGACTCTGGCTGCCCGAAGCTCCCACAGAACAGGTGCATGAGCTGCTCTAGTGACTTCCTGGGGAAGGAGGGCCACCCCGGACTGTGGCAGCACCTCAGACCTGGGTCTGGCCCTGCTCTATCTAGCTGTGTTTCTCCTCCGCCCTCCCCCAGTGCTTTGGTGTTCTTTCCTTCCTGAGTCAAAGGGCTTCGCTGGATGTCCCCACATCCTTAAAATGTGTTGACATCATAATGCATGCAGAACCAGGGACACCAAGACTTTGGGAAGGGCTGGGAGAAAAGATGCTTGCTACTCTTTAACAGGTGTTAAAACTGCTTCCTGCTGCTCTGTTAACCAAAGTAGGTGACTTTTCATTCTGTCGCTTCACAGAGAAAGCTGATGGTGCCTGCAGAAGTGTCAAAACCTCACTCACATGTTTACCACCAGTGACAAAAATCTTTTTTTTCATGTTCTTTTTAACACGGGAACTTTCGATAATAAAGTAACACATATTTTATTTTTTTCAAAATGAGATGTGGTGAGTCCCACTCCCAAGGGGAAAAAAAATGAAAACCAGGAAAAAGGAAAGCTCAGAAACAAGTTATGTTTTTCTTCCTTGTGGGAGAGAAATCTGCCCTCTATTTTGGGCCAACTATTTGAGGCTAGCCTGACCCAAAGTATGGCCAAACATTATTTGTAACAGGACAAGACTCAGGTTAGGATGCTAGAAGCAAGTCTGTCTTGTCGTTTGGAAAGAAACCATCTTGATGTAGATAAGAGACACACTGCCCCTGCCAGAGAAGGGGTCAGCTAACCTGAGGGTTCTATTTGACCTTTGCCCTTATGGTTCAAGAGGCCAGGGCAGCCAGGGCTAGTGTGAGAGCTGTGTGTTCACTCTTAGCAAGGATTAAAGGGAGTGACTCATTCTTTACAGCCCACACAGTGCCATTTCCCTGGCGGCAGGAGCCTTTCAGAAAATGGTGTCTTGGAGAGTAAAGGGAGGGGAGAGAAAAAGAGAGGGAGGGGACACCAGTCTGGGCCCCCGATGCTGCGTCCCATATGATGCCATGCCACAGGGGATGTTCTGTTTTCCTTCTGGTGACTCCAGAGCTTTCCAGCACAACGGTTGGCTCAGGTAATTGATCCAAGGAGTCCCCCCCCCTTTTTTGGGGTTTTCGAGACAGGGTTTCTCTGTGGCCTTGGAGGCTGTCCTGGAACTAGCTCTTGTAGACCAGGTTGGTCTGGAACTCACAGAGATCCTCTGCCTCTGCCTCCTGAGTGCTGGGATTAAAGGCGTGCGCCACCAACGCCAGGCTAGGAGTTTCCCTTTTAAATGATTTTTCTTTCTTTCTCTTTTTGGTGTGTGTATGTGCATATCCTGGTGTGTGTGTGTGTGTGTGTGTGTGTGTGTGTGTGTGCCTATGTGCAAGTGGAGGTCAGAGGCCCTCCTTGGGTGTCTTCCTTAATCATTTTTCCTCTTATTTTTTGAGACAGTCTTTCACTGAACCTAGAGCTTCCAGTTTGGCTAGAGAGGACGGCCAACTAGATCTGTCTGTCTGCTGATGGTATTACAAAAACTTTTATGTGGGTTCCGAGGGGAGGCGGGGTGAACTATGAATGGATCCTCATGCTTGTGTAGCCCCAACTCCCCCTCTGAGACAGGGTCCCACTATCTGACTCTATCAGGCCCAGAACTCTTTGTGCAGAACAAGAGTTGGTCTGGAACTCACAGAGATCTGTCTGACTCCAGAGAGTCCTAAAAAGAAGAATCTCCTAAGCAAAGGCTTAGAATACGAGTTAATGCTAGATTAGGAGCGTGCCCCAGAACAAGAGTTCCACATGTCTGACAAGAAAACTCTATTTTCTTTCCTGCACCATTGCTGGAGGTTCTGCAGTACGAGGGCAATGGGTGGGAGTGAGTGGACCAAGCTCCCATCCCAATTCCTAGCTCCAAAAATCCATTTAATATATTGTCCTTGGATAGAGGGCATATCAGATGTTAAACTGATAACAGATATTACCCTTGATCTTAGCCAAAAGGCAGAGAAACATCGTTTCTTTGCTTCCTGAGGCAGGCTCTCATGTAGGCTACCCTTGGCGTTGGGAGGATGACCTTGACTTCCAAATCCTTTTCCCTCCACCTCTCAAGGGCTGGAGTTACAGACATAAGTGATACCCTACTCCCACCCCACCCCCAGTTTCTATTTGTATGGTAAATAAATAGACACAAGAACAATGAGCAGGCTGAACGGCACTGCCCTGAGTAAATACATGGATCTGAGGAAATGTAATTAGTTTATTTACAAACTGAGCTCTAATAAATTTTTCCTCAAGGAGGAAGAAAAACCAATTCAACCAACACAAACCTTTAAGGACTGGGAATGCCACCCACTACTAGGGCTTTTACCTTACGTTGTTGAGGGCCCCGGGAGCCGGGAGCCATCCTCAAAAAAAAAAAAACCAAAAACAACAACAACAACAACAACAATAACAAAAAACCCCTCAAAACTGGGCACTGGTGTATGGTACAAATGCTCTATCTTCAGAGTCTTGAGAAGAAGCTGTCAGAATTCCACAGTCAGGTTGTTTTAAACACAAGCTGGTTCTGCCTGACCTTTCTTTCTTTCTTTCTTTCTTTCTTTCTTTCTTTCTTTCTTTCTTTCTTTTTTGTTTTTTTGTTTTTTTGAGACAGGGTTTCTCTGTGTGGCTTTGGAGCCTATCCTGGCACTTGATCTAGAGATCAGGCTGGCCTCAAACTCACCGAGATCTGCCTGCCTTTGCCTCCCGAGTTCTGGGATTAAAGGCGTGCGCCTTCTTAATTGTGCTATATTATCACATACAAAAAAATAAAAATAAAAAATGGGAAAAAAGAAGCCCTAATTTTTCTGGTCCTGAAGCTGCAACTTCAGCTAAAACCAAGACCAAGAGGCAGCTGATACAACCTGTGAGCCCACTGGGCTCTACAGTTAGTTCCAAGTTTAGGATCACAAGAC
This sequence comes from Cricetulus griseus, assembly GCF_003668045.3. Classification (NCBI taxonomy): domain Eukaryota; kingdom Metazoa; phylum Chordata; class Mammalia; order Rodentia; family Cricetidae; genus Cricetulus; species Cricetulus griseus. Next base: position 111,601,751 of record NC_048600.1, read on the forward strand.
AGCCCTAGATTAACTCCTTGGGACACTAAATGAAACCAAACTGTTGAATATGGGAAAGAAGTCTGTAAGAGGTGGGCAACTGTCAGGGATGAGGGTGGGGATAAGAGAGAGCAGAAAGGAGAGTAACCAGGCACAATCACGAATACGAATTTGTCAAAGAACAGGCTTTACTAATAAACAGAGAGCTAATTCTGCAAAGTTCCCCATCCTGGAGCCCAGAAGATGCAATGGTTCAGAAAAGAGAGAAACTAGACCTTCCAAAGTCCACGTCTGTAGAGCATCCAAAGATGGTCTGAAATCCTACAGTCAGAAACCACTGGACGGCTCTCTGAGGTAACAGCAGAGCCAAGTGGATGTGGACATAGGAAAACATGAAAACAAACAAAACCTACCACAGTAAGTAGGGCTTTGCCTCAGTCATTGGCTTAATCCAATGGGGATAAGGTACCCTCTCTCTTCAGTCTAAGAGCACTGACTAAAACTGGACTGAAACTAAGACTCATGACTTGGATTTCCTCACCCCTCTCTTCCCATGCTCCTCCCACATCAGCTTCAGCCATTTCTAGAGGCAAAACAGTCCTCCCGTTAAGATACGCTTATAGAGACAATGACCCAGGCTTTCTTTCGCATTTACCAGTGTCTATCCACACAAGTAAGGTCCAAAGGTACATAGGTAATGCTCCAGTGTCCTGACTGATCTGCGGTGTTTAGTCTTTCTGTGGAAGTCACCACATGCCTCCTTGACATGACTCCACAAGGGGAGGTAAAATGATTAGGAGAGGGCAAGCTCCCTAAACTGAAACACATCAGCTTCAGTCTGACATGATTTATTGGTGGGTTCACTGACTGACCGACAGATCTGTTTTTAAAGATAGGGTCTCTCATATAGCCCAGGCTGACACCAAACTCACTATGTGGTGAGGATAGCCTTAAACTCCTGATTCTCTGGCCTCTCCCTCCCAAGTGCTGGGGATGTAGGAAAAATCCACCATACCTTTGGATCACAACTCATTCATCTATCACCACACCCTTTTCTCGTGCAGCCCCAGCTGGTCTGGAACTCACTATGTAGACCAGGGTGGTCTCAAACACATCTACCTGTCTCTGCCTTGTGAGTGCTGAGATTAAAGACATGTGCTACATTTTATTCTTTAAGTGACTAAAAGGACACAAAAGATGTCCAGCTAAATAATTAAATAAGCAGAAATACCAACTTCAGTAATTTTGAAATCTATGGGTTTTTTCAATATATAATTCAAATGAACGTCTACTTATAAATTGTTACCTATACCAGAGTAATCTTAGAGTTAAAAGTAGACAGGCACTTGGTAAGTCAGAACTCAGAAGCAGCAAGCAGCTTTACAAAAAGATATTGACAAATTTGAAAATATTATTGGTGCTGAGGAAGGCTTTCGCTCACGTGATTGCTATTTTTGTTCAATACCACCAACTTTCAATTTACAATAAAACTGACACATTCAGCTAAGCTGCTTACAACTACAAATCTATTTCAGATACCATGGTCACAAGTGTGTAAACATCTGGGCGAGTAACGAAATAGCCCCACCATTTGTAAGTCCCCAACACTTTAATGGACATAATTGTCTCTTAGTCATCTCGTTCTGCAGTGGCTTTTGACAATGTGAAAACCAACGACATAAAAACTAACTTCAGCAAGACAAGTGATCAAGTCAAATTGAGTTATTTAAATCCATGTTTTTCTCCAACCACTTTCTGTTAAAGTGAGCTCTCAATCAAATTCAAGAAAATGTGGCAATATGTTAGAACATTAAAAAAAAAAAGTTAGAGCATGCTAACAGAACCAACTTGTAACATATCATTGCAAAATTTTACCAAGATGCTATCTTGAACATTTTACTGGTGTAAGTTGCATAAATCTATGCAACAGATGCTGTTCAGAGCGAAGAGGAAGGAACAGCATCTTTAACACCAGCTCCATCTAAGAAACAGTACCAAATGCTCCCCTGTTTTGTAGCTAAGGCTCCTCAGTTAATATTTTTAATTCTATATACTAGAGCCATCACGATCACCAACCACAAAGAATAAGAACACAATGGAAACCTTGTTTTAACACACTGCACGAGGAAAGGCATTTCAATAAACAGCTACGTTATCTCAGTCAAGTTATCTGCTAGCAGCAGCAAGAAAGGGCCGTGCATCCTTACCAATGAACTTCTGAGGCATTGAACTCTTTCGTTTTGCCACATTGCTTGCTAATCTGTCCAGAACGAGCGCTCTTTCACTTCCCATCTCCGCTTTGATGTGTCTTGCCTCCACACTTGCTAGTTTGGAAGAGAGGGAGAAGAACACATTGGTAAATGGGAGGATGGGAAAGGGAACTCAGCTGGAGAAGCATCCAGGGGTGGAGGCACAGGGTTGTCATTACCTGTTGTTCCCGCTCGGTTTCCTGCCCTGGGTACCTGCTGTGGTCAGTGAGACCGACTCTGGGGCACAGTCAAACCTTGCAGTCTTATGCTGAGATGGGAAAGCCCTACCCATCCCCAGCCAGTATCTTCATTAGCAAGAGGAAGTGTTGAAGAAACAGCTTGGACGTGGTTGGTTGCAAAAAGATAGATAGATGGAGGCCTTTAACCTCAGCAGCCTTCGTTCTGATTCTGAGTAACTTCATGTGACACCTGCATACTGATATAATTCTTCTTAACAACTTTGAAAAAAAAAAAAAGAGGCACGGTGCCCCAGATTTGCGGCTCTGTTTATGTTAATAGCGCTTTTGAAAATAGATACATTCACCCAGATAGCAAGAAATCTACTCAGTGATTTGGGTATTGAAATACTGAGTCATTTTTTTCTTCACTACGTTTCTCTCGGTTCTTATCTTTCAAATTCCGTTTCTCTGGGTGCTGTGTGTTGCCTCATATGTTCTCCACATCTCCGAGTTGTTTCCTTCAAAGTGTCCCTGAGCCACCGTGTTCTCTTAAGATTAAAGAGCGACTTGTTCATTGCATTTTTATTATATTTCTAATGAAAAGTGAGAATGGGAACTTCGTGAGAATGTGGATTGGTTATCAACCCACAGATAGACATGGGCTGGAGTTCTCAGACCTGGCTGCAAATTAGTATAATCTATTTGCCTGGTGTGCACATAAGAAACACCTATAGGTAGGTTCCCTTTCACTCTGCAGAGGGGCCGGGACAACAGTGCTTCCAAAGCTCCCCAGATGACTTTAAAAGGCAGCTACAACAGGACAAGGTGGCTCACGCCTGTTATCTCAATACTTGGAAGACTGAGGCAAGAGGATTGCCGTGAGTTTGAGACCAGCCTGGGCTACACAGTGAGTTTCAGGCCCTCCTAGGCTACCATGTGAAACTGGGGAAGAGGAGCAGCCAGAATTTCAGCGCACTAGATGAATATAAAAATAGTGCCGATGCACTGAAATAGTAAAGTGGAACAGATATAATTTACTTTGGTACAGCTGCCATAAATATAAGGCCTAGAACTTCAATACTGGAGTCAAGTAAATAATTTTGGTAAAAGACCAAAGAGTAAATACTGTGTATGATCATTTGTAACCATTGTTATTTTTGACACAGAGTCTTTCTGTTACATAGCTCCAAGGCTGGTTTCAAATGCATGATTTTCTTGCTTCAACCTCTCAAGTACTGGGATTACACATTCGAGCTACTGTACTCATGTTGGTGGTAACTATTTTTAAATCTGTGGGACACACAGTCCCTCTCTATATTAGTGCTTTCTGCTCTAACATCTCTTTTAAAATGGAAAAAGTGGACCAGAGCGATATCTCGGCCAGTGACATGCTTGCTATATAAAGGCATGAGTACCTAAATTTGGATCCCCAGGACCCACCTAAAGAGCTCAAGCCTGTAATCCCAGCACTGGGGAAACAGGGACAGTGACATCCTAGAGGCTCGATGGCCAGGCAATCTAGCTGAATCAGCAAGCCCCAGGTTCAATGAGAGATTCTGTTTCAAGAAATAAGGTGGACAGTGATTGAAGGAGACGTTTCAAAGTCAATTTCTGGCCTTCAGGCACCCATACACACACAAACGTGGACTCATTCATGTACCACACATATACATATACAAAATAAATAAATAAATAAATAAATAAATAAATAAATAGTAAAAGCCCTGTATACAAACAGATTAGCGGGGCGTTGGTGTCATACACCCTTAATCCCAGCACTCGAAAGGCAGAGGCAGGTGAATCTCTGTGAGTTCTAGGCCAGCCTGGTCTACATGCTCCAAAGCTACACAGAGAAACCCTGTCTTGGAAAACATGTCTCTGTTCTGTCTGAGAACTTCAGAAAGTCTAAACTAAAAATCCATACATTTCTAATGTGTCTAAGGAAGAAGAAAATATAATTAGTTTAAGAGACTAGAGTTAAAAAGTAAATGATAGCTACAGAATGAGGTATTCCCCAGCCTGTGCATACACAGGTTTGGGAACTGTCTGCACCTGTCCTGTAGTTGAAGAGTTTGAGGTATTTGCCATGTGAAAAGATTTAAATATACAGAATTGTCACATTCCATGATCTGTCAGACACATGTCCAGAAAAAAGGACACTGGCTACCTTTGCAGGAGAGGAATGGCCCAGAAAGATCTTCAGGGTAAGAGAGTCAGGCTGGGCCAGAAAGAGTCAATGCCAGATTAGAAAATGGTCATTCCAAGTATTAATTGTTTTCCACTTTATTACCATCACCAAAAGAACTCTATCTCAGGTGCTACACAATGCAAAGATTTGTGTGGTTTTTTAAAACAGTCATAAAGGAAATCTGTCTCCCAAAGTGAAAACAAATAAGTATTGTGACAATGCCAACATTTCTTGACTTTGGCTTTTGCCAAAAGTAATTCTTGAAGCTGGGTGGTGGTGGCGCATGCCTTTAAACCCAGCACTCGGGAGGTAGAGGCAGGCAGATTTCTGTGAGTTCGAGGCCAGCCTGGTCTACATAGTGAGTTCCAGGACAGCCAAGGCTGCATAGAGAAACCCTGTCTCTAAAAAAGGCAAAAAAAAAAAAAAAAAAATCTTGACTCTAAAGTAATGCATCCTTACTTCTGGTCTAGCTGTCAACAACAATTTATGTAAATGAAAATACTATGTTCAGGACCAGGGGCCTAGGCAGCTTCCAGACTCAGTAGAAGTTCTTGGACTTTGGCACTTTATTACAGGACACTGCCACTGAGCAAAGTGGGTCAAATTCTGTTCAGTCCAGAGACAGAGACAGGTTACAATGACCAAGCAGGAAATGATCACACCTTATTATTTCCTTGCACACAAACCACCACCAGATGTGGCACTACCCCAAAGCCCCTTGAGCAGAGATGAAAGACAGCCTGGGATTTGAAGTCAGTTTCTAATACAAGGGATTGCTGGGGTTTTTGTTCTTCCGTTTTCTTAGAAGTAGGGTAAAGGTAGCCATATGTGTACTCTAGGAGTGTCTGAGAGGATTAGAGCCACCACCCCTGTATCTGTTACTGAAATGATTTAGGTTGAAATGAAGATAAAATCACTTGAGAAATTTTTACTTTTGAGCCCACTTTACTACTGTGTTTGTCCATTTTAGTCCCTCCCCTCATGGTCAATTAGTGACCTAGGACCTGCCCTAAGCATGACGCCTCGGTTTTCCACTTATCTCTTAGGACTCAGTGCTTATGTTTTACCAAAGTCACCATCAGCAGCAAGAGTTTTGTGGGCTCACGCAATCAACACCCTCTATGTTTGGGAGGATGCTGATGCATGGACACATTGACCTAAATAACTGTAATTAGGGCATGTCACCTAAATGGCAACCTTTTGAGATAACATCACCTTTTTCATTCCTGGTTACCCACCAAGCTGGTCTTGACAGTCATTTCCAGATAACTCTCACCATGTCAATCAGTGACCAAATGGCTGACATTTAAGAAAGTAACATCAGAGGCACAAGTGAAGGCTTTCCCACTTCCACAGCTCTGCTTAGGGGGAAATGTCTCCTTCAAGAAATCAAGTGGCCCCTCGTTCACTGCACCCTTCCCAGGTCTGTCATTCAGAATGTTGATGCTCAGATCCAGACTCTCCCAACCATGGGAACACACCCCAGGGACTGACTTTACCTTCATAGACTTAACTGCTTTCCAACTGCCAAGTCTAATTTGCAAAAAAATAGGGAACACTTTTATTTTCTTTCCTAGACTTTGTGTCTTTTTTAGCTCTGAACTGTCAGACAGCTGATGAACAAAACCACTGACTGGGCACCTTTTAAACACCAAGTCAGTTGTCAGTTAGCCAAGCTCGGGCCTTGTCTTGAGAGAATACTGAAAAGACAAAAGAGGAGGGAGGCCTTCTGATTTTTGGTCTTCCCTCCACCTTTAGGACTCCACTGTCTCTTCACTTAGTCTAGACTTATTATCTTGATATATGGAGTCTCAGAAATGTAAGTGAAGGAAAACCAGTTTGGCAAGATGGCAAAGGAAGAAGATAATGAGAAATGATGCAATAGGAAACCCATCCGTTCCTAGGTGGTGTTTGGCAGTTTGATGTTGCCAGGGCAGGGGGTGGGGATCTGGGATGCTGGACATTGGCACATTTGATGCCTGAGTGGGCACAGGGGCAGGACTGCAGCTCTGGATCCATTTCCCTTTACGATGTTTGTCTACTATGTAGTAGGTTGTAAGTGTCAATTTTCATTAGCAACAGATTTTAGAGACATTGAAAAAATAATAAAATGTCATTGAAAACCACAATATGAAAAATAATCTATTGCCTTTAATCCCTGCACAATTCTTAACTGTTAACTGCTTCCATGATGCATTTTTTTTAAAATCTCAAAGTAATTGTAGCTTTGACTATATGATTGTGTTTTGCTTTTGTTTTTGCAAAATCCTTCATTAGGGCTTGAAGTGTTAAATGGAGCTTAAAGCAGCCATTGCATCCGGTCTCTTCTATGGTGTGGTCAGCAGCTAATGGAGACAGGAACAAAGTGCAGTCATTGTGCAACAAGATTGTCTAACAACAGATTGCTATCAAAGACAAGGCAGGTTCAAACAAAAAAGTTACATGAAACTGTTGCCCTGTGGAGCAAGTCAAATGAAGACTGTTAGGAATACATACTTGGTTTTTTTTTTTTTTAAACTTTCAGAAGAAAAAGTGTGCTGCATGGGTAAAAATCGAATTTTCTCCTGAAACCCTTGTGCTTTCATAGCACAACTGAAGCAATGAGAAAGAATAAGAAAAAAATAACTCCTAGACTCACAAATAAACATAAGCAATTATTCACTTAGGGCTTTTTATTTTTGACAGGGTCTCTCTATGTAGCTCTGGGGCTGTCTATGTAGAAGCTACATTGTAGACCAAGTTAGCTTTGAACTCACAGAGATCCTCCTGTTTCTGCTTTTCAAGCGATGGGTTTCAAGGTGTGTGCCATCACATTCTGTCTTAGTCACTTATTTTATAAATGTTATTATCAGCAGTAGCATGCTTGTCTAGAATGGTCAAGGCCCTGGGTTTGAGCTTCAGCAATGCAAACAAAAAGTCTTATTATTTCTAGAACTCATGATTACTCACAAAAAGTTTGGCTACAAGTATAATTGGTGGGGATTGTGGCCTCATGAACATTATAAAGATCAAGCAGATAGAGTCTATGGTCATCTGTTGTTTCTTGCGGCCATCTGTACTTCACTAGGCAGCAGGAATACTGTGTCTATGTCACTCATGGCATCTGCTGGGGAGACTGCTGAACGTGAAATGACTCATGTGTCTCCATTGAACACTGTGTTCTTCAGGGGCAGGGGCTTAGCTTTCCCTTGTCTCCTCATATAGGTCACGGCACAAACAGAATTGAACCAGCAATGTCTGAATAAAAGAAAGGACCAGCAAGACAGAAGCCTGTCACTTTGCAGTGGCGCTCGCTGGGAGGCTGGTCTTTACTCCAAGCCCTTTTCATCAGTCCCCTTCCAGGGAGGCCTGCTTTCCAGGACAGACAGCTCTGTCCCTGGCTTGGCTCTCATATCACACTGCAACTTAACTCACTTTTCTTATTTTTGGGACAGGGTCATGCTCTCCTGCCTTCCAACTCAGAATCCTCCTGCCTCATCCTCTTGTTGCCACACTCAGCTGCACTTTGACTTACACATGTGCCTGCTGTATGAGTGTGCCATGCACAGGAACCCTGAAATAGCATTTTAGAAGTGACACGAGGAGTAAATATTCAGAACGTACCACCCTGGGGCTGGGGATACGTATAGCTGCCTGTTTGCCTCATCTGCACAAAGCCCTGGGTTCTCTTCCCAGTATCACATCAAACTGGGCATGGTGGCACATTCTTATAATCCCGGGACAGAGAGAGGTGGAGGCAGAGATCAGAAGTACAAGTTGGTGGGGGAGGGAGATGACTGCACTGGTCAGGCTTGGAAGAGAACACGGTGTCCATACCGGACTCCTAGTCACAGGAAGGAAATAGAAACGAAAACTATAGGAGGAATGGTGTCAGTGATGGATGGGCTTGTGTTAGATCAAAAAGTCTTTATACTTGATTAAGCTGTGACTTTACCCATTTTGTAACCTAAACCCACCATGGCATACTTGTTTTAAAAAAGTCAAAGCCAGGCATGGTGATGCATATGGCAGAGGCAGGTGGATCTCTGAAAGCTTAGGCCAGCCAGAGTTACATAGAGAGGCCCTGTCTCAAAAAAAAAAAAAAAAAAAAAAAAAAAAAAAAAAAAAAAAAAAAAAAAGGAAGAGAAGAAAAGACAAAACACTCAATTAGAACTTGCTGACTTGGTTAACCCTTGACTTTTTGCTGAGACTTAAAATATGTTGCACGCATCCATCAAACAGCCCTATGGATGCAAATTAGCTTAGCTGGCAGCTCACCGCCTCCTGCCCCATCACTCTGAACAGCCTAAATACTTTGGTAACTTTTTACATTAAATTCCCAAAATGGCACGGGATGTGAAGTAAAAGTTACTTCAAAAATAACCATTTCAACATTGTATATGGGATAGAACTTGCTGATTCCCTCTTCCATTTCCAGGAGAATCAACACACACACACACACACACACACACACACACACACACACACACACACACACGTATTGTCCATTCAGTATATGTTGCCATATTTCTTTTGCTGTCCAGATAATATATGATCACTAAAAATATAGCTTATTATTTTCCAAAGGGAAAATAAATCCCCTAACTATTAACTGATAACCAGAAAAGCACAATGTGGTGAATCCATACAATGGACTATTATCCAGCTACAAAAAAGAATTAAGCAATAATACATGTTTCAGCATAGGTGAAACCAAAATCATTATGTCTATTAGAAGAAGTAAGACTTAAAAGTTTCCCGTAATGTGATTATGTGATTGCACTTATGTGAAATATCTGATAGGGAAATCGATAAAGACCAAAAGTAGGTGAGTTGTTGCCAGTCCTGGGAGGAAGGAACCGACTGTTGGTAGGTAGGAGGTCTCTCTTGGGAGTGGTGAAATGTCCCGGAATTAGACAATGAAGATGGTTGTACAGTTTTATTTATTTATTAATTTATTCTTTGTTGTTGTTTTGTTTTTTTGAGAAAGAATCTCTCTACATAGTTTTGGCTATCCTGGAGTTCTCTCTAGACCAGGCTGGCCTCAGACTGAGCGATCCACCTGCCTCTACCTCCCAATGCTGAGATTGAAGTATGTGCCATTATGCTCGGCTGCTATAGATTATGAATTGATCTTAACTTGTACTTAAAAAAAAAAAAACACTTCCAGACATAAGCATGTGTGAACATGTGCACTCGTATGCCTCCATGCACACACAAACCAAACCAAACCAAACCAAACAAGCATACTAAAGCTCTAGAGATTTTTAAGTTAGCCATTGGATTTTTTTGATGATCTAGTCATTTTTTATTTTTAAAATGATAAAAATGCAGCCAGAACAGTTCCTCTGACATACACAGGCTCACTCCTAGCCTCTGGATTTTGACAAGTCTTGTTTTCCCACCTCTAAAGCAAGAAAGTAGGACTAGCTGTTTCTTTTATGGGCAAACACTAACTAACTTAAGTGAGCATGCCACTTGAGATGGCAAACAACAAGCTTTTGTTGTTTTTCTTAAAGTAACAAGCAGCACTCTTTAGAAACAAGGAGGAACGAGAGTCCTTGATAAAACTCAAGATGCCATCGAGAAGAAAGGCAGAAGCAAGCAAAGACCCAGAGGCTTCAGTTGGCCAGCCCCTAAACCAACCAGGAAACAGGCTTAATCCAAAACCCAAGCTTCTTTCCACTCCACAGGGATTTCCACTCTGCTTTTCGTGACACTCACATTGCTCTGTCACGCTTCTGTAATTAGCAGTTACTGCTGTCAACCATCAATGCGCACAAGGACTGCTTCCCATTCTAAATAAGCCCTTGGCTCTCATAACCAATAACCAGCTGAAGAACCAGGTTGAGGGTCAAATGGTTAGGATGAAGAATGACCACCAATCATCATACAAGAAAAGCTTTAGGCTGATTCAACTATAGGATGAGAATAAATAAAACTACACCGGTCATGGAGGAGGACACACGTCGTGTTTCAATCTGTGGCCAGGAGGTATACAATTCAAATCCCTGGGGAAAATAGGAAACCTCTCACAACCAAATACAAACATCACAGTAAGTCACGTGTGTGGACAAGGACATCACCACTGGGCCCTGTGCAAATCCTTCCATGTTTTAACTGATTCTTCCTAACCACTTCCCAGGCTGCACACCCCTCTGCTATTGCCATTGCGTCACTGTTAGGAAACCCCGTTGGCTCTCCCTTTGAAAAGAATTCACAGAACCACAACACTGTAACTCCCATCACTGCCAAGACACATTTTCCTTTGGCTTGAATTCTTGCCACAGATTGCTAACTGTATCCCCAAGACCTATCTGGCCTTGTCCTCAGCACAGTCTACTCTCAGGAACGTGATGACTTTCAAATGAGAAGTCCGATGATGTCATCTGTCTGTGCTCAAAGATTTTCAGTTTCACTCAAAGGTCTTTACAATGGCCTGCAAGGCCTGATAAGATCTGGTGTCCCCTTTCTCCTCTGGCTTCATGTCCCATTGCTCATTCTGTTCCAGGCACTCAGGGCTATATTTACATTTCTTTAAGTTGGAGCGGCAGGACCTTTGCACATATGGATCCCCAGTGATCTGTGGGGCTGGCTGCCTTGCCTTCAAGTCCATCAGGACATTACCTGGTTGATGCCTTCCCTGGCTCACCCTTAGCCTACACTTCCTGCTCTATTTTTCTCCATAACACTCACTATCTCTCCTTGCTTATTTGTCCTGTCTATAACCTGCCTCCACTACCTAGGAGGGCAAACGTTCATTAACAAGTGGGGGCAAATGAGCCCTGTGGAACTTACTGGCATCCCCCAGGTCAGAATTCTGAAGAAACGTGCGGCATCGCTCCTTGTGCTCCTCCAGGGAACTTCTCTGCTTGTAGCTCCTTCCACAGAATTCACACTTGTAGGGCTTCTCCACTAGAAGGAAAACACAGAGCACTCTCAGGGACCCCACTCACCGAGACTCCGGCTCTGAGGAGACTGGTCTCTAGGAATGAGGCTGCTGCTAGACCCACGCCTCCAAGTCTCTGTCAATGTCAGATCTGTTAAGCTGAAACAGAGCTACAGTCTAGGAGGGGACCAGAGTATTGAAAAGGATGTCCTCCTAGCACAGATAGAAGGATCTGCAGCGTGTGACTGCTGTTTGACTTAGTGTTTGGCTCCCGGTTAAATCTGGTGTCTTTTCGATTAACAAAGGCAGGTCCCAGGGCTGGAGAGATGGCTCAGCAGTTAAGAGCACTGGCTGCTCTTCCTGAGGACTGAGCTTTGGTTCGCAGCACCCAAATGGGGTGGCTCACACTGGCTCTAACTCCAGTCCCAGGGGATCTAGAGTTTAAAAAAAAAAGGGGGGGGGAGAGAGAGGCAGATACAGAGGGAGACAGAGAGAGATATCAGGGTAGTGTGATGTCAGAGTGAACTGGGGCCAGGTGTGGTGGCCTAGACCTTTAACCCAGCATAGACAGGAGGCCCTTTGTGAGTTTGAAGCCAGCCTGCTGTACATAGAGAGACCGTATCTCAAAACCAAAAACAAAGCAAATTATTTGGGACCTTGGCTTAGATCACTCTTTGGTCTTGCAGAGGATCTAGGTTTGGTTCCCAGCACCCATGCGGCAGCTCACCACTATCTATACTAACTCTAGTTCCAGGGGATCTGATGCCCTCCTCTGACCTCCTTAGGTACACATACTCAGGGAAAACACTCATTCACATAAAATTAATCGAAGGGGAAGGCATCCTTCCTATTTTGTGGTATCCATCTAACTGCAAATAAGAAATAAGGTAGTCTGTGGGCATTAGAATTGGGCTAGACATGTTTGGAATGTGTGGGCCATTCCTGTCAAGTGGCTTTTAACAAGTATAGGCAAAGACAGGGCTGATTAACAAAGAACATTTTTAAAAATTTATTTAACTTTATTTTACGTGTATTTCTGTAAAGGTGTCACATCCTCTGGAACTGGAGTTACAGACAGTTGTGAACTGCCATGTGGGCATTGGGAACCAAACCCAGGTCCTCTGGAAAAGCAGCCCGTGCTCTTAACTGCTGAGTCATTTCTCCAATCCCAATAAAGAACATTTTAAATAATAGAATTAAGAATAAATTGCAGGAGCTAGGCATAGTTGCACATGCATTTATTAACAGCACCCTGGAGGCAGAGGCAGGTGAATTTTTGTGAGTTTGAGGCCAGCCTGGTCTACATAGTTAGTTCCAGGACATCTAGGGCTATATAATGAGGCTCTATCTGGAAAAACAAGCAAGCAAGCAAGCAAACAAACAAAAGGAATGAATTGCAAAAAATGACTTCAACTAATTTTCTAAAACAAATCAAAAGTTTCCTCATAAGCTGGCCCATATCCATTGATAAAACTCAACCTAAAGAGTTGTCAACGTTTTAGAGACTGAAATGTGTTTTTCTCCTTTTTTTCTTATTATGCTAGGGATTAAACCCGGAGCCTTGTGTCAGTCATCTGGCTCCACCATGAAATGTTTTATCTTCCAATTCCTCTTGCTTTTCAAGTAAAAACATCCTCAAGAGATCCTTATGAAATCCCAAACCAAAATAAAGCACAGGCTTGCAATGGCTAAGAATTTTATATTTCCATATAATTTGGGTACTCTGGAATATGTCTGAAGAGACTTATCGCTACTAAGCTTGAAAAAGGGCAACAGGAAAGAAATAATCTTTTTTTTCTTTCCATCAATCCCATCCCTAATTTGTTACATTGACAAATCAGCTAAAAAGAAAGAAAAGAAAGAAAAACCTTCTCTGCCACATGTGATCTGTCGTGGGTTTTGCTGAGGTCGGCTTGTTTAATCTTACTCTGAACTGTGAGCAGTTTTGAGATTGGGGTTTAGTCAAAGCAGTAATGTGGATTGACACAAAAACAAACCTCTCTCTCTCTTTTTAAATTAAAAAAAATTGCCAGATAACATCAAGAACACAAGGTCCCAATTTTGAAAATAAGACTTGCCTTATTTTTCTAAGAGGGAAATTCTAAATGTTAAAAAAGTGTCACCTTGCTTGTTTAAAATAAGGATTGAAAAGTTGGAGGCAGCATGTGGCTTTTTAAGAATTCTTGTTGTTGCTTTTAGAGCTTTAAAAAAAATGGGGTGAGGAAGGGGAAAGTTGGGGTTAGGAAATTTAGCCAGAAGCTGGGTAAGGTGGTGCACGCCTACAAATATAGTACACAGAAGATAAAGGCAGGAAGACGGCTACAACTTTGAGGCTAGCCTGGTATATATAGTGAATTCCAGTTTAACCAGGACTAAAAAGAAGGGCCCCTGTCTCAAAAAATAAAACAACAAGAAAACCAAGCAAACAAACAAAAAGAATAGGAAGTTTATCCCAGGTCATCCAAAAGGAACCTGAAATAGTAATTTATGCCTGATTTATATTTTCATTATTATTTTTTGTTTTGTTTTGGTTTTTCGAGACAGGGTTTCTCTGTGGCTTTGTAGGCTGTCCTGGAACTAGCTCTTGTAGACCAGGCTGGTCTCAAACTCACAGGGATCCGCCTGCCTCTGCCTCCCGAGTGCTGGGGTTAAAGGCGTGCGCCGCCACCACCAGGCTCTACATTTTTATTATTATTTTAAATTACATGATATCTGTTGTGTTGAGTACAAGAGCTTGAGGTGACTAGAGGCATGGGATCTCCTGGAGCTGGAGTTGAAGTTGGCTATGAGACAACAGATTCTGTGGGTGCCAAGAGTGAAACCCTGATACCATGGAAGAACAATCCGGACTCTCAACCATTGAGCCAACTCTTCAGACCCCTGCTTTACACTTTTTAGTTATTTACAAACTGTACATAGTTTGCTTGTGTAGTTTTTCTGAATGGAAGACTGAAAAAACGGGTGTGTGCTTATTAAGGAAATAGTCCTTTTATAAGATTTACCATAAAAATACTGATGGCCACAATTTTTCTCACAAAAACTACAAAGGCGTTGTAATTTGTCTGCTGTTCTCCAGACACAAGGCTGCTGGAGAGAGTTTCCACTGAGGCAGACGGAGAGCAATTAATGTCTTAATGGAAGTGCAGTTGCCCTAGAGGTCTCTGTTGATGAAAACCTTCAGAGGGCGCTTGACAGATTGGAGCCGTCATACTTGACTGTTTTCACAGCCACTAGATGTGCAATGCTTGTGTCCCTCACTTACCAGAGTGCGTCCTCAGGTGTCCCGTGAGCGCATCTCTCCTTTGGCATGCGTAGTTGCAGAGGTGGCACTTGAAAGGTTTTTCCCCTGTGTGCAGCTTAATGTGGCGGAGGAGGTTACCTTTCTGAGTAAAAGATGCCCCGCACTGATTACACTGGAACGGGCGTTCACCTTCAGAGAGGACGAGAGAGGAGAGCTCTGATCACAAAGAGAGTGGGAAAGCAAGGGCGAGATGCCCACCTCCTGGGCAGTTCCGCCCTCAGTGAGAGATCACTTGGGAGCTACATTTTGAGGTGAACCGACTTATAGGATCTTCTTCCCTGAAGAATGAACACTCCCACTCAATATAGCTGTTCTAGTTATCTTGCTCTGAGTCACTGCCAAGGGCCACGAGCAGCCTCAGGAGCTGTCTAGAGGTTTTTCTCTCTCTTGGCATCTGAACGAAGTCGCCTTTGAGGAAGGACTCAGAGATTCAAGCCTTCTTGTACTACTGAGACAGGGCCTCACTATAGCCCTGGCCTGGAACTCATGTGTAGACCAGGTTGGCCCCAGACTCACAGAGATCTTCCTGCCTCTGCCTCCTGAGTGTTGGTGCTGGGTTTTGCTTGGTGGTTTTACCCTTTTTTCTTTTTGACAGGACTTTTCCTCTGTAGCCAAGGATGGCCTGGAACTCACAATGGTCGTCCTGCTTCAGTCTCCTGAGTGACAGAACTGAGCCATTGAGGCACACTTAGATGCAAGATGTAAGGTGTCAAGGCGCCAATTTTTAGAGTCCCTGCATCAGATGAAGTCTACGGACTCAGTGTGGCCTGGTCATAGGCCTTTCTATGGACTCTTTGTTTACCGTATGAAGCTGTATTTAAAACCAACAATAAAACCCATATCCTTTTATCTACCAAATCTGAACCCAACATAGTTAGGGGACCCGCTTTCATGAAAGTGCCATGTAAAAACACTTAGAAGACTTCTCCAACTCCTGCTTACTACCTGAAGAAAAACTATTTGGCTAATCTTGATGGCTGTTTTCACAGGTCAGTCTTCCCTCTCACCCAAGTTCTCACTATACAGCCCTCGCTGTCCTGGAACTTATATGTAGACGAGGCTGGCCTTGAACTCACAGAGATCCACCTGCCTCTGCCTCCCAACTGCTGGGATTCAAGGTGTGCACCACAACACTGGGCCTTTGTTAGTCTCTTTTTATTCGTAGTGTTTGCAATGTGCTTGTCAAATGCATAGTGAGACAGAAACAAGAGTCATGGGGTAAGATGACAATGCAAAGAGGGAGAGAGAGACATCAAAATCACAGAAGAAAGCAATGGAGGGATCCAAAAGAAGACCCAAATCCCGCTGCTTCGTCCCTCACAAGGCTGCACATGGACAGTATTGAGAACCGAGAGGGGAGATTATTATTTACCAGTGTGGCTTCGCTTATGAACCATCAAGACATTGAAGCTAATGCAGGATAACCCACACACATCACAGTTCATCTTCCCACTGGTCGGTCTGCTGCTGTCGTATGGAACATGTCTCTCCAGCTTAATGTTTTCATATTCATTATATTCTCTTGCATAGCTGTAAGGAATTTCGCTCTCGTCTGCATTTCCTATGGGCTCCGGCTTCAGAATGCTCTCATCTCTTTCGCTGTATTCATCTTTCACTTTCATCGAGTCTTCTGCAGGGGACATAAATGCGAGAGATGAACAATGACTGTATTTGAAGCCGTGAAGCAGCTCAGAAAAGAGGCCCACAACTGACGATTGAATACAGAGGAAGCTCATGGAACATTGTATACATACAAAGCAAGAGAGTGCCAGGAGGGTGATCACTCATTATTTGAATTCTGAACCAGTTACACACACACACACACACACACACACACACACACACACACACAGAGAGAGAGAGAGAGAGAGAGAGAGAGAGAGAGAGAGATGGCAGTGACCTAGGTCATCTAGAGACCAGGAAACAAACATTTTGAACAACTAGTCTCTGATCCTTGGAGAGAAGGAATCTTTTTTGGTGGCTGCAGCTAAAGAGGCAATGGGATATGCTCTTTGGCTTCAAGACAAAAATACCATTTTGTTGCTACAGGCTTCTATGCAGACCACTAAGATTGAGAGCTGAATAGTGAAACTGTTCTTCTGAGTTGAAGCCATGCTTTTGTCTTTCCTTCCTTGTGAACCGTGGGGAAAACTCTTATCTCTCTCTCTTGGAAGCAGAGGAAGTGCTGGTGTTAGTGAGCAGTGTTGAAAAAGACAGAAGGAGAAGTGAGGCTTTAAATTCAACCTGAGGAGCCACGTCTATGGCTCTGGGTGAGCTGGGTTCAACCCAGTTAGGGGAAGAGATAGCTAGACCTAATCTAAGTAGGACTAAACTCAAGACCCTAGATCAATTAATTACAGTACTGGACTTGAAAGGATGGACTGGCCCAAGTTAGGTGACTAAATGTTGTTCTCTAAAGGGCTGTTGCACTGTTGGGCATTCTTTTTGCAGGTGGATACAGTCAGAGGGATGGAACTCAGAATCTAGGGCAAAATTCCTTCCCAGACACCTCTCCAGTCATGCTATAGTGTGTGTGTGTGTGTGTGTGTGTGTGTGTGTGTGTGTGTGTGTGTGTGTGTATGCCAAAGTCAACTCAGATGTCACTTCTCAAGAACTGCTCACCTTGTTTTTTGAGACAATCTCTCTCCTTCTCTCCCTCCCTCTCTCTCTCTCCTTCTTTTCCTCTCTCCTTCTCCCCCCTTCTCTCTGGGGCCTGAGATTCAGTGATCAGACTAGGCTGGCTAGCCAGCTAGTGAGCACCAGGGATCTTTTTGTCTCCACTTCCTCAGTGCCAGGATTGCAAGTGCCTGCCATCATGCCTGTCATCTCATTTGGGTGTTGGGGATGAAACACACACTGAGTCACTGCCCAAGCCCTCTACAGCTCTTTTAAGAAGAATCACATAAGACTGGTGGAAGGCACGCTGGACGTGGTGGCACACGCCCTCACTGCCAGCACTTGGGATGCTGAGGCAGGAGATCTCTGTGAGTCTGAGGCTAGTTTAGTTCACACAGTCTAGCCAGCCTGACCCCCAACCCAAGAAAAAAAAGCCCTAAACACATTTGCCTCATGAGACCAGCAATTGCAAGAGATGTCCATGTATAAAGCAAGCGGTATAAGTGCTCATCTCACTCTTTCAGACTTTGGTGAAAGTCTCCACGAAGAAACACATCAGTGGGATTTAGAGCAAAAGAGAATTTAGACGTCAGCCACTCCAAACTCCTTTTTTCTCAGACAGGAAATGTGGAAGCAGCTACATGTAAAAATTTCCCAATTTTACACAGTCAGTTCCTGGCTCAGGTGTAGTGACGCTACAATAGTGCTGGAGAGATGGCTCACAGCTAAGAGCACTGGCAACTCTTGCACAGGCCCAGGGTTTGGTCCCCAGCAGCTACATGGTGGCTCACAACTACCTGTAACGCAGTTCCAGAGGTTCTGATGCCCTCTTTTAACTTCCACAGGAACACAGGTGTCACAAACACACCTTCAGTCCAAACATTCATACGCATAAAATAAAAATCTAAACAAACAAACAAAAAAAGCTAAATTTAAACCACCAGTTAGTTGGATTTGACTCCATACACTCATATAAAAAAAGTCTAGGCGTCTGTTTAACAACTCTATTCCACAGCCTTCCTTCACTGGGGTGGATGTAAAAACCCAAAACACTCTGAAAAAAAAATGATATTTTTAAAAGCTACATCCCTTCCAGAACACATCAGAAGTGTTGATCCCACTGCACAGGAGGAAGTGCAAAGCAGCTGCGGGCTCCCTTCCACCCCGGTTTCAATTTTCACTTCTATCAAGGTTACCTTTCATCTATATTAACTGTGTTTGCTTAATAGAGCAAGACAAAGCCTAACCACCACTGGCAGGGCCACGGCTGCCACTGCTCCACTGCTCACCGCAGGCCATGGTTCACAACCTCCTGACTGCAGCAATGCACGGCTGCCGAATAAGCCCCAACACAGGCCATGTTTGCCACACAACGCATCACATCGTGGTTAGCTAGGAATTGATTTCTGTGTCCTATAGGGGAAGGGGGGAATTCGCTCGCTCCCTCCCTCCCTCCCTCCCTCCTCCTCCCTCCTCCCTCCCTCCCTCCTCTCTCCCTCCCTCCCCCCCCCTCTGTCTGTCTCTGGATGGATATTTCCTGTTTTCATATGGAATCTGTTTCCTTGAATGTTGCTTTTGGTTTTGTTGTTCATCATTTTTTAAGAGAAGAGTGACCTGGAGCTGGTGCTCTCCTCTCTGCCTCTGTTGTCCCAGCTGTGGGTGACATCCCACCAAAGCTTGAGTGCACTTTAGTTTGCATGTAGGCGTTTAAAAGAACCTCAACGGAAAACTTCTTCTACTGAGAACCAAACCCAGCAGATTGAAAGGGCCAGCTGAAAAGAATCCGTTTCATTAGGTTTAGAAAACGTGAACGGGCCGGGCAGTGGTGGCACACGCCTTTAGTCCCAGCATTCGGGCAGATGGATCTCTGAGTTTGAGGCCAGCCTGGTCTACACAGTGAGTTCCAAGAGGGCTAAGGCTACACAGAAAAACCCTGCCTTGAAATAATAAACAAAAAAGAGAAAGAGAGAGAGAGAGAGAGAGAGAGAGAGAGAGAGAGAGAGGAAGGAAGGAAGGAAGGAAGGAAGGAAGGAAGGAAGGAAGGAAGGAAGGGAAGGGAAGGAAGGGGAAGAAAGAAAATATGAACTTGACTACACCCAGGCCACTACACACTCAGTGACATTAGAAAGTAGTGGGGCCCAAGTGTGGGGTCTTTCTGCAAACAGGGGACCAAGGACAGCTGCTTCTTTCATCCCAATTTTGGCTGTGGAGGCCTGACCTGGAGCTCAGTACCACCCCAGCCTAGCTCACTATCAGAGCTTGGCATTTGAGTCCTCAGCTGTAGAGCAAGGAAGGCAGAATTGAAGATGGGGAAGGTAAAGAAAGCTGAAGACTCACGTGGGGCATTGGAGAAGTGTATTTGACTGGGGCATTGGCGAAGTGTACTTGATTTCTAAACCAAAAAAGCTCCTGGTATGGTTATCTATTCACCAGTTCTAGATAAACGACCTGGGTAACCTTTCCACATGGTTACTGTGGTTCAGCAACCTTATGGTTTGTCGTGGACAGGCAATCAGAGGTGCAAACTCAAATAAAGGGCAAAGGCACAAATAGGATTCCCAGAGACTACTAGGCTCAGCCCCAGCCTCCAAACATGGGGCGCTGAACCCAAAGCCGGAAAGTCACGGGACTCTGCTAATGAAGAGATTCATTCCATCCTTTGGGAGCAAGATTTGTTGGAGCCAAAGAAAGGGAAGGACTTATACTAACAGCCCTAGGAAATAGTATCAGGCATGCTGCTATCAAACCCATAATCTTAACTGATTCATTCCTAAGAGGTGTGCTCTCTTCCTCAGGTCTTCAACTCTGGACACTGGCATGGAAACTCCCCAGAGGCAGTTCTCCAGACTTCAATTTCTCTAGGGCAAGCTCCTTTTCCCGTGTTCTTTGTGGTCTACTTGGGCCCGGCATCACAGAGAACCTCAGCGCATTCTCTCCCTAATGGCTTTCTAGTCAGAGTAACTCTTACTGCTTCTAGAGCCTCCAAAATTCCTTCTAATCTGGCTCCTGCCTCCATACCTCATTGACTCTGTCCCCTGCCGTTTATCAATACACTGTGTTCCTGTCGCTCTCCAGAACTCCTGGACACCGTTCCTCATCCTTCTGTGCTCCTAATTCTTGTTTTTTTTTTTTTTTAGATTTTGTTTATTTATTATGTATACAACATTCTGCTTCCATGCACACCAGAAGAGGGCACCAGGGATGGTTGTGAGCCACCATGTGGGTGCTGGGAATTGAACTCAGGACCCTTGGAAGAGCAGTCCAATGAAACTTCAATGAAACTGTCTCTTTTCTGATTGTTCCTTTCCCCACATTTACCTTTTAATTGCTGTTGCTTACCCTCTGTTTTCTTCCCCCCTGAATACTTCTCTATGGCAGTTTCATCCATTCATAAAGGCTCCAACCAAGGCCTTCTGTGATGAGTCCTCAGATGACTACAGCTCCACACATACCTTCTCTTCAATCCTCTTTCCAAATCTTCTAAAGTCAAAGTATTTCTTCCCAGTTACTCAAGCTACAAGTCTCACAATCATCTTTTCTTTTCCTTATTTGGGCCCCACATTCAAGGACTCATCAGTTGAGTCCTTTCCTGACCTCCACTCACCGTTTCCCATTCCCGTTACCCAAGGCTCCATCTCCTCTCCTGTGATCTGTAGGCTCCATACTGTTCACCTTTCCAGCTCATCTTGTGTATTATTGGTTGTCCTTAGACTATAGCTCTGGTCATGTCATGGCCCTACCAAAACCCTTGAATATGCTCCATTGACAACAAAATAAAGTCCAAGTGCAGGGACAACCCTAAAAGGGCCTTCTGTGTTTGGGTCAAGCTTATCCTTAGGATGTCGGCTTTTACTATGCAGACATCTTCATCCAACTGAACATCTAAGAGTCCTTGCTGTGTTCATATTTCCATTGACTACATGATCTTTCCCCACCTTTGCCACAAACCCAAATCCTACACATCTTCTAAAGCCAAACTAATATGTCGTTTCCCTCACTCTGTCTTCCCCAGTTCCCTCAGCTGGAAAATAGCCCATTCTTTCTTCCTCTAGGCTGTTTATAAATTCTTTCTTATTCCCTACAGCCACTAAGCTAGCTGAGGACAGAAGCCACACAGACATTCTCTCTCTCTCTCTCTCCCCTCTTCCTCTTTCCCCCCTCTCTGTGTGTGTCTCTCTCCCTCTGTGAATACATGTCTCTCTCTCTCCCCATCTCTCTCTGTGTGTCTCTCTCCTTTTCTCTCTCTCTGTGTCTCCCCCCCCACACACCTTTCTCTGTGTAATTCAGTCCTTTCTATGACATCACTTAGCCAGTGTCTACTAAGAGCAGTTGTAGGCTAAACCAGAGAAAGGTGGATCAAAGCACATATTGCTCTTGCTGAAGACCTCAGTTCCGTTTCCAGCACCCACACTGGGCAACTCACAACCACCTGTAACTAAAACCACAGGGCATCTGATGCTCCCTCTGGCTTCTGTGGGCACCAGGACTCCCATGAACATCTCTGCACACACACACACACACACACACACACACACACACACACAAGAGTTGAAGTGCTGGGCTCTGTGGTACATGCCTGTTGTCCCAGCTTTTCAGGAGGCTGAGGTGGAATGACCACGAGAGCTCGTGGGCCTGAGAATACTGTGGGCAATATGAGACCTTATATCAAAAACAGCAGCAGCAACAACAACAACAACAAAAAAAAAACAAATAGAAAAAACGAATTCCCTTCTATTAATTATTAATTTATTTATTGGTTTTTCAAGACATTTAACATCTCTGGCTTTCCTGGAACTTGCTTTGTAGACCAGACTGACCTCAAACTTAGAGATCCACCTGCCTCTACCTCCAGAAAGCTGAGATTAGAGTCGTGTGCCACCACTTCTCGGCTCCTTTTAAATATGATTTTATTTTGTAACTGGGTGTCATGGGCACATGCCTATAATCCCAGTACTCAGGAGGCAGAGGCAGGAAGATCTCTGTGAATTTGAGGCCGGCTTGGTCTACAGAGTGAATTCTAGGACAAACAGGACTATAGAGAGACTCTGTCTCAAAAACAAGAACAACAAAATAAAAGACAAATTACTTTACCTCATGTATATGGGTGTTTTGTCTACATGTGTGTCTGTGCATTACTTGTGTGCCTGGTGCCTGTAGAGGCCAGGAGAGGGTATCAGATCTCCTGGAACTGGAGCTACAAGCAGTTAGTTGTGAGCTGTCATGTGGGTGCTAGAAATAAAACCTAGGTCCTCTGAAAGAGCAGCCCATTCTCCTAACTACTGAACCATCTCTCCAGTTCCCAAATTCCCCTTAAAAGAACACCCAAAACCAAATAACAACAACCAAACTAGGCAGGCATGGTGCTATAGGTCAGTAATGCCTGTGTTTTAAAGGTGGAGGCAGGAGCATGGTAAGATCCGGGCCAACTGGGATTACATAGTGACACCCTAAATCATAACAAAACAAACACGGGAAAAACAATGACAAAACGAAGAGCCCAGCCGGGCGTTGGTGGCGCATGCCTTTAATCCCAGTACTCAGGAGGCAGAGGCAGGTGGATCTCTGTGAGTTCAGCACCAGAGCGAGTGCCAGGATAGGCTCCAAAGCTACACAGAGAAACCCTGTCTCGAAAAACCAAAACAAAAAACAAAAAACAAAAAACAAAGAGCCCCCCCCCCACAAAGACCAGGGATTGCATCGTTTTAAATCAGAAACTGTGGAGCCAATGAGATGGCTCAGTGGGTAAAGGCATGTGTATGCAAGCTTCATGACCTGCTTTGATTCCTGGAACCCTCAGTGGAGGGAGAGAACTGACTCCTGAAAGTTGTCCCCTGACCGCCAGCACTGTCGCATATGTCACCTCCTATTTCCCACTAAGAATAAAATAAAACCTAGATATTCTGGAAGTATCACCTTGACCTACTAATTTGGGAGAAGGGCCTCCATCATCTGGGCTAGGTTTAAAGACATGCTCTACTACATCTGGCGTGCACGTGGGCTCTGGAGAGCCAACCCTGGGGGTGCTGGGGATTGAACCCAGGGCTTGGTACAAGCTAGGCAGGAAACACTTTACCCACTGAGTTACATTTCCAGCCCAAGTCTTAAGTCTTTTGTAAAGCGAACGAACTGTTTGTAATGTGAACGATCTCCCACTTGGTTTTGTAAATTCTAACCTTATTATAATTAGATCAGGCTTCTTAGACACACAATTTGAACTGACTGTTCAAACAGCACCCAGAAGCTCCTTAGGCACCAGCAAGATTTTATTTCTTAAGTCAGGAGGTGGGTCTCTAGATGCTCATTTGATTATTACTCTTTAAACTGTAAATTTAATTATAATCTGCCTTTTTGTATGTATGATCTATTCCATAATAAAAAAAATATTAAAGGCTTCCTAAGTAAATTTTGTATAATTGAACTTGTGGAGAACAGAACACAGCAAACCACAAATTGCTGATAAAAGTAATTGCTAAACATTCCCAGAGGGAGGGAAAGATGTCTAAATTGAATCGAACCCATAGGAAATTAGATTAAACTAAACTTTCTGAAGGAGCTGCTCTGGGGGACCATTGTTCCCATCTCTGTCTGTGTTCTGGAGGCAGCTGAGGAAGATGGCACACACTAATGCATACACCCCCTGGAGAGAATTTTGTAGGCTGAAAAGAACAAAGGTTTGGCTCTCTGGGGCTGATGCCCATGACCTCACTTCCTGGGGTGATGGTTATCACACGAAAAGCTTGTAGTCCAGAGTAGACAGTTTTTGGTTTCACCTGAGACACTGCAAAAACAATGGGTCCTGGAAAGGATCCAGCATTGAAATCCTTCAGGGGCAATAGCAGTCTCAGCCAACTGTGCCTCCGTTTGTTTTTACAGGCACATAAAATGCTCGGCTGGAGAGCAGACCCTATCAAAGACACACAGAACAGGCAACTTGGGCTCCTTGAGTGGTGTGCTGCTAGAAGGAACATTCAAGTGTTGAAAGGCAGTGCTGAATTTCCACGCTGGACCATGAGATCTCAGAATCCAACTCCATTTAGAAGGACAGGGGTGAAATGATTAGCCTCAAGTTTGCCAGGGATGTACCCAGAAGGACAAAACAACACAGAGGCTGCTGGAAGGGGAAGACAGAAAAGGGTTATGTTGTTGAAGTGTTTTACAAGGATAGAGGGTCATAATCATGAAATCCTCCACACACGCAGGAGTCAACTGGATAACAAAGACACTTAGTCATCTTAATGTGGCGTTTTAATGATGCCGCTGATTTGCTATGCCAATTCAGAGATAATGAGGCCCTAATGCTACAGATGTTCAGCCAGGCTAGAAGAAAGGGGGGGTGGGATTTGCTAGCATGCCATTTTCTAACTATCCAATTAAACAAATTGTGAAAGCACCTAAATAGTTTACCAGGTTTTGACAGCTGTTAATAGGATTTAGAAGCTTGACGTAGGAGAGAGCAAAATGGGAGATGCAGGTTCTGTAGGTGTCTCGTCTACAGTCTGATGCTCCAGCTCAGCCCCACACACCGGCAGCTAGAACACATCCCTTATAAAGTTAATGTCTGCACATCTTCCCTGCAACGGCCTCTTTGTATCGGAAATGAAAACACTGAAATGATGGGTCATTTCCATTTTCCAGTTCACAATTTTATGCATAAAGGAATTTGAGAGAGAAAAAACCTCTGATATTTTGAGAACTAAAGAACAAAGAGGAGTTTGGGTATTTCACTACTGAAACTGTAAAATCTCAATGCAAATGAAACCTCTGGTCAGTGATTGGCAGGATCTGTTATGATTTCTCTTTTCCTGTCTTTAAAGACAGAATGATGATGGACAGTTATTAATTTTTAGAGTGGCCATCTTAAGATCAAGAAAACTGGAAAAAGTGAATCAATCTACAAAGAGATAAGATTCCACTATCTCAGTAGCTTGGAAATAAGAGTGAGCAGGTTTGGGTGGTATTTGATTGGTTTAGGTTCTCATTAAAACATGCTCTCATTGACCTTTTAAATTTCTCTGTAAAGTCTACATGTGTAAGGGTAAATCACATCACTTCAAATGCAAGAGTTTAGCCATTACAGAAGACCCCCCCCTTCAGTTTTACCAGTGACATCAATCTTTGCCTTGTTAACTGACATGGTTCATTCACGTAATATTCGCATAATATTAACAGTGATTTTGTTCAGTGGCTTCAGTACATTTCCTGGCTTCCCTGTTAAAAGAGAGGAGATTGGCTACTTCCAGCATCAGGAATACACTGCGCCCAGCAGGAGGTGAAGTTTCAGTGACCTGGCTCAGCTTAGCTCTTTAAATGCCTTGGCACAAGGTGCAATTCTTCATTGAAATAACATAAACACTGAAGAGCACAGTTCATGAAGATTCCCTCTGAACCACAAAGCCTTGTAAGTCTAAGGCATCCCTTTATTTCTGCTCAGCATGAAGATCATCTTCGTCTGGCTCAGCAGTTAAGAGCACTTGTTGCTTCAGAGGACCTGGGTTCCATTCCCAGCACCCACATGGTGGCTCACAACCTTCTGCAACTCCAGTTCCAGGGAATCCGACACCTTCTTATGACCTCTGAGGGCACCAGACACTAATGTGGTGCAGGCAAAACACTCATACAAATAAAATAATAAAATCAATAAATCTAGAAAGATTACTTCTACCTTTTTTTTTTTTTTTTTTTTTTTGGTTTTTTGAGACAGGGTTTCTCTGTGTAGCTTTGGAGCCTATCCTAGCACTCGCTCTGGAGACCAGGCTGGTCTCGAACTCACAGAGATCCACCTGCCTCTGCCTCCCGAGTGCTGGGACTAAGGGTGTGTGCCACCAACGCCCGGCTACTTTCACCTATTGTTATTAATATTATTTGGCATTTGTAATTCAGAGCAGTCACTGCTATGCATAAAAATGAATGAAAATACACGCTGGAAAGATGGTTCAGTGGTTTAGAGCACTTGCTGCTCTTGTAGAGGACCCAGGTTCAATCCCTAGCACCCACGTGGTGGCTTTCAACCATCCATAACTCCAGTTCCATGGAATGCTCCCCAACCCTTCTTTTAGACAGAATCTCACTCTGTAGCTTTGGATGTCCTGAAACTCACTATGTAGATCAGGTTAGCCTCAAACTCACAGAGATCCACCTGCCTCTGCCTCCTGGATTGAAGAAAGGTTTAAATTGTGTGCTATCATGCCTGGTTTTATTTTGTTTTTGACAGGGTATCATATAGCTCAGACTAACTTTGAACTCCTGGTCCTCCTGCATCCATCTTCCTAGTGCCAGAATTACAGGAGTGCACTGCCATGCTTGGCTTCCATCTTTTTGCTATCATCATCATCATCATCATCATCATCATCATTTTTAAAACATTCACTTAGAGGCTATGGAGAGGGCTCTGTTGGAAAAGTGCACAGGCCAGAGGGCTAAGTTGGGGGTCTCTGGCATCCATGTAAAAAGTCACATGCGGTGGCAGCACCTATGGTCCTAATACCAGGGCAGCAGAGGAAGGGGGTCCCTGGAGCTCACAGGCCAGTGCTGAATTAGTTTGCATCAGGTTCCAGTGAGTGACCCTATCTCAATAAATAAGGTAGAGTGCAATAGAGGAAGACATCTGACTAGACACATATATGTCGAACACTCACACAAACATACAGACATACAAGAACATCTATACAGAGAGAGAGAGAGAGAGAGAGAGCATTTTCAAAAGTTTAAAGCATGTTAAAATATAATTCTTAGAAAAATGCAAAAGTTGTTATGCAAATGTAATTAAATTGGCTAAAAACCTTCTGGTTATCACAATATCAAACCAGGGTCACAGGCAGACCAATATGTCTTCCATGGCCACAACACATATAGTTCCTGGTTTATGTAGTGTGTGGTGGGACAGATACACATTTATTCCTTTACAGACTAGGAATAGTTTCAAGGCTGTCCCATAACCTTCCTAGTTATTCTAGGAAGTGATAAATTAATTCCTCAGGTAGCCTGAACCAATTCACTGATAACAGCAAGGCCAAGGAGGGAAGAGATCTGTTTTTCAAACTCTTTCCTTTTTTATTTTATATTCTCTTCTGACTCCACTTGTTACTGCTGCAGAGTGCCAAACCTGCTGCTAGCATTTCCCCGCTGAGCCTAGAGACATGGTTAATCACTTCCTGGTTCCCATACTTGATTGACACTCAACAGACTAGAGGATTAGCTTCCCCTTCTTCCAAGCCCACCCATCCTGAAATCTTCCTTTCCCCTCTACACAGTATTGCTTGATGTCTGTACACATATTTTTCTTCCCTGTCCTCCTCCCCACCCCTTTTTCTGAAAAGGTTTTATCCAGACCAGCTTTGGACCTTCTATGTAGCCAGGGTAACCTTGAACTTCAAATCCTCTTGCTTCCACTTCTTCAGTGCTGGGATTAAAGGGGAATGACACTACGTCCAGTCAGAGCAGTGCTGGGGAACCAAACCTAGAGTTTTGGCACTCGGGCAAACATCCTACCCATTGAACTGCCCTCCACCCCCAGCCCTTGACAGGGTTTAGCCTCCTAACTCAGGCTGTCCTGGAACTCTCAGCCTCCTGAGCACTGGGCTTACAGGTGTGACCTCCATACTCAGCTTCCAGTAGCTGCAACATTGCTCTCCTTCAGCACTGGGTACCGGCGTGTGCTGGGGATCTGTGACTGCTTACCAAGCAACGGAAAGAAGCAAAGGAGGTGAGGAGGGAAGAAGGATGAACGATCGTTCTGTTCTTTGCCTGAAGTACAAAATTAGGGTTGATGGAGTTTTTAAAAATTGAACAGATTGTAGTTTTGCCTAAAGCTAGCACATTAGCAGAGTGGAAACAAAAAATTGTTTCTAAGTAAAGGTACAGCGATCAGATCCAAAGCATATGAAGAACTCTCAGAATGGGGTGGGGCGGGGAACAAAGATGAAAATTTCAGAGCTGTCTTTTCTTTTTAACATTAAATTAACTAAAATAAAATATGTAAAAATAATATAAAGCTGACCATCTGTGACATATTATTTGAACTTTCAGGCCTGGCTTCTGTTCCTCCTTCCCTTTCTGACATTCAAATAATGAGATGAGAGCATAAGTAACCGGGAGGGACTGCCGGCTTCTAGGTGAATGTGCATCGTTAACACACACCAGGGAATAAGCTGTCTTCTCAATGGAACATGCTCATCCCTAGAGGAGGAAGCGCCACTGCCTAACAGCTGTCCAGTCACACACTGGAAGGCTGCAAGCAAAGCTACATCCCAGCTCAACCAGAAACTGTGGCGGGAATACTGTCTGACAGAACGGAGCCAGAGTGGAATGTGGCCAACAACCCGAGTCCATGTCTCTTCCGTTTCACTTGGAAATCCCTAATGATCATGGACAGAGATGGTGTTGACCAGTCATATTTGAAGACTAGAATAGGCACTGACAGCTACAGGAAACGCATAATACGGAATCTAACTCTCTTTTTCCAACTGAAAATACGATCGAATGCCTTGAATTAACCAGCTCATGACTTTAGTGAGAATTTGACTTCTATGAATTTTCTCATTTGGGCAAAGATAGTATCTACGTCTCACAGGGTTTTTACAGTCATGAAATTAATCAAGATATTGCACAGTCCAAGCGTAATTGTTAACTTGTGGTATATTCATGACCTTGATTTAGGCAAAGATTTCTTAGATATGATATACTAAAATCCTGATTCATCAACAGAAGTATCTCATAATTTAGAAATAAGACAAATGGCCCAGTTGAATGTAGACAAATGGATAGGAATACAGCTAAAGTGGTACAGTACTGGCCTATTGTACACAAGACCCTAGATTCAGTTCTTAGCATTGACAAGATAGATTTTTAAAAAGCACATGGGATATTTGCATTGACGTTTCACTAAAGAGGTTGTACAAATGGACAATGGGCCAAAAATGACAGTCATCACCAGTCATTAGAGAAATGCAGATTAAAATGACACCTGGTGTAAAGATTAAGTGAAAAGACACACAAAGACACCCAGAAAACAAAATGTATGGATGGGGGGATATAAAATGGTGTCCCTATTTGGAAAACCATTTGGCATTGTGGCAGTCTCCCCAATGGCTCCCAGGGGTATCTCCTTCTTAGTCTATACTCTCCTTGTAGTCTATACTCCCCTTAAATGTGGGCCGGATCTGGATGGTTTGTTTCCAACGAGCGAAGCTGGCAAAAGTGGTTGGAGGTGTCACTTCTGTGATTAGGTTAAAGATAGTGGCTAGGATCTTGCCCACTGTTTCCTCTGATACGTAAGCTGTAGGATAGTTCAAACGGCAAGGAATTGGAGCCAGTGCCTGGCCAACCTCCAGAATAAACATGAGGGCTTTGGTCTAACAAGTGTTAAGATTGACTCCTGACCACTGCCACTAGTGAGTTTTGGTTGTCTCTTCCTTTGCCAAGTCTTCAGAGGAGATGACAGTCCAGGTCATTGTCTCCATTGGAATCTTGGGAGAAACTATGAGGTAAAGGATCTAGAGATGCTACGTCTATATTTCTGAGGCAACCATTTGCATTGTCTTCAAATTGCCCGGGTTTGTAGTAATTTCTTACACATCAATTGGTAACCAATCTAGGAAACTCCTTATAAAATGAAATATAGACATACCAAACAACCCTGGAATTTCACTCCTAAATATGTACTTGAAATGAAAACATATGTTCACATAAGACTTATATTAAAATGTTCACAACAATATTATGTTCATCAATTTGTGAACTGAACAAAAATGTTTTCTATTAACAATGGAATCCTACTCAGATATAAAAAGAAGCAAGTCAAAAAAAAAAAAAAGTTGGGCGTTGGTGGTGCACGCCTTTAGTCTCGGCACTGGGGAGGCAGAGGCAGGTGGATCTCAGTGAGTTCAAGGCCAACCTGATCTACAAACTGATCTACAAAGAGCCAAGACTGTTATACAGAGAAACCCTGTCTTAAAAAACAAAACAAAACAAAACAAAAAAAAGAAGCAAACCAGTGATACAGAGAACACAGATGAACTTCCAAAACATTATTTTAAGAAGAAGAAGAAGACAGAAGTGAAAGACTATACTTGTATTGTATTACTATTATTCCATTTGTAAGAAAGGTCTGGAGATGGAGATGCCATAGAGATGAAGTTCAGATTAGTGACCTCTGGGGGCTGCAGGTGAGGACCACAGCCGACTGCAAACAGGTAAAGGAAGACTTGGAGGGTGATAGAGGTGGCCTAAAACCCTGTGCTGCTTATCTAACCTTAGGTTCACCACTGAACACTCAAAGGAAGAGAAATCATAACTAAACTAAGACTGCTTAAAAATAAAAAAAGGAAAATAATCTTGGGCCAATAAGACAGCTCCTCCAGTAAAGGTGTTTGTGACACACACCAGTGACCTGAATTCCATCCCCAGAGCCTAGGTAAAGGTGGAAGTAGGGAACTGACTCCATAAAGTTGTCCTCTGATCTCCATGGGATGTGGCATGCACCCAATAATAAATAAATAATAGCAACAATAAATAAGTATTAAAATAAAGAAATCTAAAGATGGATGGATAAATATAACTAATAGACAAAGAAAACTAAAATGGTAGCCTGCTGCCTTGGTAACGACTGTTTCAAAGTCGAGAGTTTGGCTTCTCATTCCCTATGAGAAGCTCATGACAAGAGCTTTTTGTTTTGTTTTGTTCTGAGCTATGATCAGACCCATATGACAAATCCTTACAACACTACCCTTAACTCTTTTTGTTTCTCTATAACTTATTTCCAGTCCTTTTCAATGAAATGTATACCTGGATAAAAACCACAACACAAACTCCTTCCTTGGCAATGAGAAAATAGACTAACACAATCTGAGAGTTTACAGGACACCTCTCTGCTTAGTTATATTGTTATCAATTCTAGACAGGTGCCTAACCTCTTTCTAAATCATGCCACAGTCCACAGACACAGCTTCTCGGACTTGCTTGCTCTCTGCTTTGGTAATAATTTAGTGTGCTTTGCTAGACTATGGTTGTTAACTAATGGGTACAGCCCTGGCTCCAGAGGCAGCAGAAGGATAAATACACGTGAGCAAGTCTTCACACGATCATCCAGGGATGTGGGCTTAGTGTTCTCAGAAGACAAAAAAAAGGAGAGAGAAAGAGGGCTGGTGCAGCCTGGAGGACCTGAAGAGCAAGCTGGCCAGCTAAGAAACAGGTCAGTCACATAAGAATGCCAGAGGTGCCAGGCATTGATGGCACACGCCTTTAATCCCAGCACTCAGGAGGCAGAGGCAGGTGGATCTCTGTGAGTTTGAGGCCAGCATGGTCTCCAGAGCGAGTGCCAGGATAGGCTCCAAAGCTACACAAAGAAACCCTGTCTCAAAAAAGAAAAAAAAAAAAAACAACAACAAAAAAAAAAAATAAAAGAAAACTGAATGCCAGAGATGGTTCTGAGATTCAGTCAACAAAGAGTAAAAAGGACCACACAGTCATCTCTGCAGCTTGGTGGGTAGGAAGTATGGCCACGGGCCTATACTGACTTAGGAGAAGCTAATGAAAGCCTTTTCTATTTTTCTCCAGGGCTGTTCTGCACTTCCTCGAGGAATACCAAAGGGTAACAAAGGCTTGGCTGGGATTTCTGCTTCTGCAGGCGCAGGTGCGGAAGGGCTGGCTCTAACAAATCTTGTCACTGTCTTTAATGCCACCAGACCGACGAAAATAGCGAAATATCTATCATGATCCCGTTTTTACTTCTTTGGTTGACATAATTAACAAATTTATTATGGGTAAGGTCACACATTATTTTTAATTATTAAACCGTGGGTCTCCATATGTTACTGTTTAGACAGCATCAATCGCTGAAGTGTATAGTTTTGAAGACTGGCATCCCTGCAACCTCAAATCTAGCTCCAACTTCAGTCAGTGAGGGCAGCTTCCAACCAGGCAGCTAAATGAGAAAACATCTGTGCTTACCAGTCAAAACGAGAAAGGTCACATGTTAAACCCAGTTAATCTTGTTTATTGGTGTTTGAAGGTTATACACCAAGGGCTGGATTACCAGGGTCCTCCTTCAGGCCTGCCTCTGACATCTTTATTCATTCTGCTGTATGTGAGACAATTGAAAACCCAAAGCCCTGGAAGTTAGTCAATCACTTTTAAATGTAGTTTTGCCAACTCTGAGCTGGAGTGCTCTGTCAGCCTATTGTCAGGCCTCTGGTTAGATGCTGGAAAAGATCACATACCAGTCAGGGGAACATGACTATGTTTTTAAATATTGTTTTCCAAATTTCTACCCATCGTTTTCATATGGCTAAGGCACCCAAAACATTCTTCCACCAAAATCAAGAAAAACGAGCAGTCTTGATCAGTAAGAGGTAAAATTAAGATTGTCCTGGCATAGTTTTGAGGACTGTAGAAGAGAAAGGGTCAGGCTGGGGAAGTCACTCAGGGGTAGAATGCTTGTCAGACCTGAGCAAGGGCCTCGGTTCAAGGCCAAGCACTGAGGGGAGAAAAGGAGAGAGGGGCAGGTCCATCTGTTATTCTCTATCTAAGTGGAAAACAAGATTTTATGTTGGAACTACAACATGAAAATATCATTAAAACAAACAAACAAACAAACAAACAAACAAAAAACACTGAAGTCAAGAGCTCTGGAGAGATGGCTCAGTAATTAAGGACACTGGTTTCTCTTTCAGAGGACCAGGCTTCAATTCAGCACCCACATCAGGGGTCCACAATTGCCTGTAGTCCTAGTTCCGGGGGATCTGACATCCCCTTCTGACATCCATGGGCATCTGCACATACACACACTTAGACATACACATACACATAAAATAAATAATACTTCAAAAAATGAGCCTTACGATTTTACATACTTTGGTTAGATCTTGTTTATCTTTTCTGAGCTGTGGACCTCTTAAAATGTATGCATGTCTATGAACATGAAACATAACAAGCTACCAAGAGATTTTTCTCAAATCCTGAGACATAAGGCTGTGAATTTCTGCACTAGACCTTTAAATCGGCTCAGGCTCAAGTGAAAGCTGCCTCTATGCTATGCTTTGTACAAACAATGACTTGGCATCCAAACCTTTTCACAAGTGTCCTTACAGGAAATTGGAAATATTATGCTTGTCTCTTATACATTGAGACATTAAGAGGGTACCAATTGATATTGATGATTTTTCATCATAGTTTACTTTTTTCAAGACAGGGTTTCTCTGTGTAACAGTCCTGGCTGTCCTGGAACTCACTTTGTAGACCAGGCTGGCCTTGAACTCAGAGATCTGCCTGCCTCTGCCTCCCTAGTGCTGGGATCAAAGTTGTGTGCCACCACTACCTGGCATAGTTTACTCTTAAACAAAACCACAAATATTTCATTGTGATAAATACTGATGGTTCTGAGTATGTCTAATTTTTTAATATTGTGATACAATTTCATCACCTACAAAGTTCAAAGTTCACATTTGGGACTCACACAATTGAGTTACAAAATAATTACAAAAAGCCTCAGTATTTTAAGTAAATTTAGGATTCCATATTGGGCCACATCATAGCTATCCTGGGGTGTATGTGACCCATCAGCCCTAGACGGTATACACCTGGAACTGTCACTACATCTTTTTAAAAGTATTCAGGCCGAGATGACCCAGTGGGTAAAGGTGTTTGCCACCAAGGCTGATGACCAGAGTTCAGTCTGTGGAACCCACATGGTAGAAAGAGAATCAGCTTCAGCAAGTTACATTCTGACCACACACAGTAAATGAATTAATATATGTAAAAAGTATCAAATGGACACCAGTATTAGTTATGTGATTTATCCTGCCATAAATTAACAAGCATTTAAATAAGCTTTTTAAAAAATTATAGGATTTCCCCATGAACTTTTATTTCTAGTTTGCTTCCCCATAAAACCTTATCCTAGGGCTAGAGAGATGGCTCAATGGTTAAGAGCACTGACTGCTCTTCCAGAGGTCCTGAGTTCAATTCCCAGCAACCATGGTGGCTCACAACCATCCCTTATGAGATCTGGTGCCCTCTTCTGGTGTGCAGATAGACATGGAAGCAGAATGTTGTATACATAATAAATAAATAAGATCTTAAAAAAAAAAAAAAAACCTTGTCGGGCGTTGGTGGCACACACCTTTAATCTCAGCACTTAGTTCGAGGCCAGCCTGGTCTCCAGAGTGAGTGCTAGGATAGGCTCCAAAGCTACACAGAGAAATCCTGTCTTGAAAAAACAGAAAAAAAAAAAAAACCCACCTTATCCTAATGATCCGCTCTTAACACACTGTAATCCTCTATTACACACTATAAGCATCTTGCTGTATGTTTCCTCATTAAACTTACACAAGAAAATAATTTTTCATTTTTTGCTGCACCCCTAGCCCCCCCCCAAATCACATGGCCAAGATGTCCTTACATGTTCTTCACTTAATCAAACAACAAATGTTTACTGAGCACTAGTGGACAATGCAGGGGGAATGAACAGATGGATGGATGGATGGATGGATGGATGGCAGAAACAAAAGTAACAAACATGGACATTTACTACCTGTCCAGAACTCTGGTAATAAAGAATACAAATAGGTTTGTGGCATGTGCCTATAATCCTAGCACTTGGGAGGCTGAGGCAGGAGGATCACTGTGTGAGGCCAGCACGAATAACAAAATGAGTTATAGGCCAGCCTGGAACCCTGCTTTAAAAGAAGAGAGGAGGAGGAGGAGGAGGAGGAGGAGGAGGAGGAGGAGGAGGAGGAGGAGGAGGAGGACAATGGCTCTTTAGGGTATGATAAACTGTAGCAGGCCCTTGCCATAACACTCTAATCAAAATGGAGGTATAACATGGTGGTCATTGGCTCTTATCCCATGGGAGTGGGTAGGGAGCATTTGCTGTGGGAGTCTTTAAAGATTTTTAAGTTTAATGTCATGGCCACTGTGTTCAAGCTGAACGTCTCTGCTCTTGCTTTGTGCCTTTTGTGACAGTATATGCCCACACCATGTATATTCACTAACTTCACAATAAATTTGAAGTTGTTTCGTAAGTTCTCTATGTTTTATAAGTTCTGCATTCTACTTCCTATATATATAGAGATTTTGTCTCACACAAATGTCTTTGTGCACCAGGCAGGAGTCATTCAATCCCTAGCAGTAAGCTGGTAAATACTTAATAGTTAACAACAGGGTGGGGAAAATCTTGTACATTTCAGCTCTATCAATACTCCACCACAGCTACCAAATGAAGCCTGCCAGCTCACAAAATTCCTGAAAATTTCACAAGTGACTTACATGCTGGCTCTGGCAGACCACTGGGATTCCCTCTGGCCCTGAGTAGGGTACCTTCATGTGGTATCCAACTGCACCAGGAGCCATCATGCCCCATTGCCCTAGCTAATGCCAAACTTCATCTGAGCCCAGAATTCACTTGGCAGGAGCAGCTTGTGGGTGTTTCATGTGCCCATTAGCCCGACCAGGGAGAGACGCCAGCACTACCATACCTCAGAGACCACTGTGAAAAGAGGCAGCAATCTCCAGTGAGCCCCTAGGAACAGAGGGCTGATTTCTATTTTAACCATTTCAACCGTCTATTCTCTTGCAGTCACTAAATGCATACCTACACATTCCTTTAACCTCACCATGTTTCGTGGGTGGGTTGCCTAAAAAAAGAAAGACAACCCAGCTATGCTTTTTTTTTTTTTTTTTCTGTCAAGAAGACGCAAGGAAAGACATCTTGGTCTCACCACTGACACAGCCACAAGTTGACAGTGGGAGCTGTGACTCTCGGCCCATCACAACACATTCAGAAAGAGAACCTCTGTGATGGCGCATTGCTGATGTTGTGAGATAGCTCCTGCATCCCATAAGCGGTGAGCCTTGCTCTGGGCGCAAGAGATGTAATATATTGATAAAATGTGGCATTTCCTTTCGAGGCAGGCATTTGCGTGCACTGAGCACTGACTCGGTCTCTCCAGCTGCTCCAGCCGCCCCTCCCACACATGTACACTCAGCATAATTAGCATCCATGAACTGCAAAGGTGACTTGTTTTTTCTCACTTTGGCAGCATCAAAGTCACTTGTGTTAGTGTTTGTTATGACCACCAGATGATTGTAGGCGTCACAAAGGATCAGGACTATGGCATGGATACCAGATGTGTATGCCATAGGCCTGTTATCTCAGCACTCAGGAGCCTGAGACAGGAGGATTGCCACAAGGACAAGGCTAACTTGTTACATTGTAAGTTACAGGCTGGCCTGAACTACAATGGGATTCCTTTTCCAGTATCCCCCACTCCCACCCCCTCCGCCAAACAAGAAATTATGCAATGGAAAGCTACAGAGGCTTGGAGCTGTTTTCTAAGGAAGAAAAGATTGATTTGTTTTGTTTTGTTTTATTTTCTAACAAACTTTCTATGCTCCCATCTTTATTTTAAACTAGTCTGCTCAAGGTGTCACCATAGAGACCATTTAAGGCCTGCCAACCAAGTATTGAATGCAAATTTTCTCTTGGAACCAGGCAAGACCTAAATAAATACTTTGAGGGACAGAAAGATGGCTCAGCAGGCCAGGAAGCTTGCTGCCAAGCCTGACCACCTGAGTTCAATCCCCGGGATCCAAGCAATGAAAGGAAAGAACTGACTCCCAAACAAAAGTCACTGGAAACTGGGATTAGAACGGGATCACTTTTGACATCATCATGCCCAGGGGTGGTGGGGGGAGGGAGGGGTAGAGATGAGACCTTGAGGGGACAGGGACTCTGTGGGAAGAATTTGGAAAAGCCAAGACAGAGCCCCCAGTTCTTCCTCATCTGAAACTGGATTCTTGCCTCTGCCACTTCCCACTTAGGAACGGAAGGCATCTGCCATGACAGTGCATGTTGGGAGGCTGTGATTCTAGGTGCATTGAGCAATAGAATTATTCTCCGTCTTTGGAAATTCAGGGAGACTGAGTTAGGCCACCAACATCCTGCATTTTTTGTCTTACTGGCCCCCTCGTTTTTTACAGTCCCTATCAGCCATTGCTATGACTAGGAACCACAATGTTGCCCAAAGGCCTGGTGCTAAAGCTCAGTTGCTAACCTGTCAGCATTACTGGCCTAGGTGGAGGAAGTAGGTCACTGGGGAGTCCTTGAAGGGGTTACTGGGGTCTCCTCTTTCTTTTTGCTTCTTGACTACCATGAAATGAACAGCTTCGTTCTACTGCAGGCTCCACTATGATTATTTTGCCATGGGCTCAAAGTGATGGGGGAAAGCAGCCGGGGCTGAGACTGCAGAACTTGCAAGCCCAAACTGACCTTTCCACTTATTGCTCTCTTTTGATTTTTAGAGACAGGGTCTTCAAACTTGTTGTCAGCACTGGCCTTGGCCTCTTGATTCTCCTACTTATGCCTCCTAAGTAGCAGGATTACAGGCTTGTGCTATCTTTCCTCGCTTTATCTTTAGTTTTCTTTCCCTTAATTTTCTCTTGCTTCTCTTTTATTGAACATAGACTTTTTAAGATCACACATAACATGTCCTGAAAAGTCTCTCCTCCCTCTATTCTTCCCAGTTCCTCCCTATTTTCTCTTCTCATTCAGATCCACCCCCTCTCTCTCATTAGGACACAAACGGGCTCTCAAGGGGTAGTAATATAATCTAATAAGAGAAAACAGAAAGTGACATTGGAATAGGACAAAGCAAACAGAAGGAAAAGAGCCCGAGAGAAGGGACAAGAAATGGAGACCAATTAATTTGCACATCCAGGAATCCCGTAAAACAGTCAACTGGGAGGCATAACCCATACACAAAGTGTTGTCTGTCCTGGAGCTTGCTCTGGAGACCAGGCTGGCCTCAGACTCATAGAGATCCCCCTGCCTCTGCCTCTCGAGTACTGGGATTAAAGGCGTGTGCCGCCACTACCCAGCTAATTTTGTTTTTCTCAGGTATTTTTGTTATAGCAATGGAAACTGACTAACGCAGTTCTTTGTATGTTCAGTAGTCATTAGTTCTGGAGCAGCTGCCTATGCAAACTGTAAAGGTGGTGTCAGCACCTGTCACATTGGCATTCACCCTGCTGCACTTGCACACTTGTGTTTCTGAGTCCTCCTCCCAGGGCTTTCATTCCATATTACAGCAGAAATCTACTCCTCCACAGATCTGAAGGTGTTGGAAGGAGCATGGTCCCTCCAAAGGCTCCGGCAATCCTTGGCATGCCTTGCTTGTAGCAACACAACTCCAATCTCTACTTACCGTCACAGGACTTTCTTCTCTATGTGACTTCCTCTCCTCTTACAAAGACTCCAGCTATTGGAGTTAGGGCCACACTAACCCACTGTGACCTTGCCAGCCACTGGAATTAGGGTTACATTAACCTACTTATTGGAGGGTCACACTAACACACCGAGACCTCAACAGCCATTGGTGTTAGGGCCACACTTACCCAGTGTGACCTCACCTTAACTAAGAAATCCACCATGACCCTGTCTCATCACCAAATCTCACTGGCATTTCTGATCCAAAAGGAGGATCCCAATGTTTTTTGTGTTGGGAGAGCTGGCTAAGATACATTCACAGGATGCTGGACAGGGCTGTTTCTACTGCTCAAGATTAGTCTGATGACAGTTGCAACCAAATATCAAGAAAAGATAAGTAACAACTATACTTATATACCAATGACTGCACTGCAAAAATAAGTCTGAACCTTCTTATTCTTTGTGCTGTTGTTCACTCCAGTTGGATTAACACCATTTCATAGGGATGTGAATTTCTGCATGTGGTGGCACACACACCTTTCATTCCAACACTCAGGAGGCAGAGATGGGTGGATCTTTGTGAGTTAAAGGCCAGTCTTGTCCACACAGTGAATTTTAGGCCAGCCAGGGGTACACAGTGAGACATTATCTCAAAAAAAAAATGTAAGTTTGGCAACTAGGCTTCTTTAAAAAAAATATGTCTGTGTGTGAGTGTTTTGCCTAAGTGTACATCTGTGCATCGCCTGCATGCCTGGTGCCCTTGGAGGCCAAAGGTGGGCATGGATCTCTGGAATAAGAGTTACAGACAATTGTGAGTCACCATGTGGGAGCTGGAAATGGAACCTTGGTCCTCTGGAAGAGCAGCTAGTTCTCTTAACCACTGAGTCATTTCTCCAGCACATAGGCCTTTTTTTTAATTTTAAGTTTACGATGCAATGGGTTAAACTTCATCATATATGCAAAGTAGTTCCAAGTAAAATAAAATTAGGCATGTAAACAATTATAACTAAACATACTACAAAAAACTCAGTTTTAAGATTGCTCTGTGGGAGAGCTGGGCAGTCTAAGAAGGCTCACAGGAGAAGAAACTTGAGTTGGTGTAAACTGTACTAGTATATTAGCTGATAGACTTTTGTCTTCAGAAATAAAGGAGGAAGCAACTAAATGTTAACATAACATTTAATGTACATGAGATCTTATTTCTGTTTAAGTATGTAAATTACAATGGTATGAGCTATAATTATTAGGGACATATTTTCTAACTTTAGGAATGGTAACAGTTATAACCCTTACTGATGTCTCTTTAAAATGTCTACACAAACAGTTTCTTACCCACAATCTGTCTTTATGAAGAAGGTTTTATTGGTTGCACACCCATGCCTAGTCCTTTGCATATTTCCTCTGATTTACACTGTATCAGCAAAGTTGAGAAGTCTATAGCAGAGGTTATATGTCTCACAAAGCCTAAGATATTTCTTATCTGTCCCTTTACAGATAAAAGCTTAGCCAACCTCTGCATTGGGTTCCCGAGAATGAATATATATATAATGACTGGGCATTGGTGGCGCACGTCTTTAATCCGAGCACTCGGGAGGCAGAGGCAGGTGGATCTCTGTGAGTTTGAGGCCAGTCTGGTCTCCAGAGCGAGTGCCAGGATAGGCTCCCTGTCTCAAAAACAAAACAAAACAAAACAAAACAAAACAAAACAAAACAAAAAGGCCTATAATCCCAGCACTTGGAGGCAGAAGCAGGTGGATCTCTCTT
This sequence comes from Cricetulus griseus, assembly GCF_003668045.3. Taxonomy (NCBI): domain Eukaryota; kingdom Metazoa; phylum Chordata; class Mammalia; order Rodentia; family Cricetidae; genus Cricetulus; species Cricetulus griseus. The sequence goes on from NC_048600.1 coordinate 111,642,094, forward strand.
TGTGAATTTGAGGCCAGTCTGATCTACAGAGTTCCAGGACAGCCAGAGGTACACAATGAAACTCTGTCTGAAAAAGCAAAAACAAACAAACAAAAGTATATTGTTTGTTAAGTGAGAAACAAGTGTGTGAGATTGTACACTAATATCTGAAAACTTAAAAGATGGACATTTCTTTTCATTTTTAAGTTCTCAATTAAACACATTCATAATTAGTCTGAATTTAACACACTCCAGATAGGTCCTAGCTTCTACAAACTTTCAAAGAACATTAAAAAGAATGTCCCCATGCTGGGCGGTGATGGTGCACACTTTTAATCCCATCATTCAGGAGACAGAGGCAGGTGGATCTCTGTGAGTTTGAAGCCATCTTGGTCTACAAAGTAAGTTCCAGGACAGCTATAGCTGTTACACAGAGAAACACTGCCTAGAAAAACAAAACAAAACAAAGAATATTCCCATTAAATTTGAATATACAGAGTTCTCTAAAGTTTGTTTTCTATAATTGTTGTGGCATTATTGCTACATCTCCCTAATCATGATTTATAAATATAATCCTAACTCTACCTTCGACACTGGCCTGTCAATGTTTGTTGTTGTTGCCGCTGACACTGCTGACGAAGACAATGAATTTGAGGAAAATATCATTCAGCCTAGGCCTCCTGCCTGTGCCTCCTCAATTATGGAGCTGCAGGCCCGTGCCATTTCCCAGGTAATGTTCCCTTTCAATTTTATAAATTTGGCACATATAATTTGAACGTACCGATTATCTTCTTTTTTAAAGCAGTGTGCCCTGGTAACCGCCTTTTTTCAAAGGCAAATTACTAACAGTATTGACATTAATCTTCTGTTAGTCACTTTGAAAGTTAATCATGAACAAATGGAATAATCTTTCAACACTGATACTATCCTACTAACTTTTTTCTTTCTTTTTTTTTTCCTTTTTGGTATTTTGAGACAGAGTTTCTCTGTGTAACAGTCTTGGCTGTCCTGGAACTCATTCTTTAGACCAGGCTGCCCTTGAACTCACTGAGATCTGCCTGCCTCTGCCTCCCAAGTGTTGGGACTAAAAGTGTGAGCCACCACTACCTGGTTCTATTAAGTTTTTTCGAAGAAAACTTTACAACATTTGGGTGGGTTATTTTGTTTTTTATGCTTGAGACAAAGTCTCTCTATTATCCCAAGCTGGCCTGGAACTCTCTGTTATCTCAGGCTGGCCTAGAACTCTTTGTGTAGTCCAGGCTGACCTGGAACTCTCTGTTATCCTGGCTAACTTCAAAGTCACAAAGATCCTCCTGCCTCTGCCTTATGAGTACTGGGATTACAGGCGTGTGTTCTCATGCTTTAAATTCTTACTGTTGTGTGGATATTATCTGTTTTCATGCTTATGTTGGAGTACTAACTCAGAGCTTTTTCTGAACTCAGAGGAAATTCTAACATGACTATCAATTCCCAGGCTAGTTGCTGTATAGAGAGAGGTTACTGTTACCCCAAACACAAACTTGATGTGTTGACTACCAGAGCTCAGGAGCCCTAACCTAGAAATGCGGGCACAGCTGCCACTGCTCTATCTCCTCCTGAACGTGACTCGATGGATGTCACCGTAGAGAAGCTGCCGAATCAGAAACACCGTGTGCCTTCCCTCAGCACTTATGACCACATCCTGCACAGCAGTGTTTTCTGACTCTGTGGTTAAAAACTGGCACAAATTAATGTACAGCTCGGCAGATCAGGAATATGAGCTAAGGCTGTGATTTGAATCTCAGAATTATTAGACGAGGAACTCAAGATCTGTTCTTGAACAATCAGGCAACAGAAAAAGGGCCTGAGAAGAAAATACTTTACCCGGGACTTGCATTTAGTCAGACAACAAACGTTTATTGCACATCTGCTATGGGTGAGGTACCTAGTAGTGAAAAAGAAGTCCTAAGTGCCCGTCAATAAAAAGTGGAAGGGGAAAAACAATTAACAAATAAAAGTCAGAGTTATCTGTGATGGGTGTCATCACAGAATAAAATGCAACATTGTGTTAAAATGTTATTGGGAGGGGGGTGGCACACACCTTTGATCCCAGCACTTGGGAGGCAGAGGCAGGTGTATCTCTGTGAGTTCCAAACTAACCTGGTCTACAAGAGCTAGTTCCAGGACAGCCTCCAAAGTCTCAACCCCCCCCAAAAAAAATGTTATTAGGAAAACCTCTAAAGAGAAGATATTTTAGATGAGATCTGAGTGACATTTATAAAGCAAGTGGATGAGATTTGTCATCACAGTTATAACATCTGAGATTTTAAACCAGCGTTTTGTGCTGAGATTCAATGCACACACACAAAGCCTAAAAGTGCTTTTTTGTCTTTGAAATTTTTCTTCTGACTTTCTACTTCCAACAACCTTACAGACTGCAGTATAGTGCAAAGCTGCATTTGGACTTTGGTTCCTGTTCTGTCTTCCAGGCACTCAATTCCTGAAAGCCCTGTGTTATTTTAGTGATAACTTACGTTGTGGTTCATAACAAATCCTTCCAATATTCATGAATTTATGCTAATGAGGTTACTTAGGTTGAACCTGAGATACCTCAGACTACAGAGAAACCAATGAGAACTATTGATCACTGGGAAAGTCCATGAAGAGCTGCAGATCCAAATAAAATCTTAGACAGTGAGCTTGAGAACTTCCGGGCTGGGGATGAGAGCTTCCCGGCTGGGCATACATGAAGGCCCTGGTCAGGAGGCATGCCTGGAGAGAGCTTCCTCCTATGCTTTGTCCTGTGCTCTCTTCCATTTGACTACTTCTGAGTCAAGTAATTTATAATAAACCATTAACAGTAAGTAAGGTGATGTCTGTGCGTCTGTCCAGGCTATACATGTCTCTGTATTTGGCTGAGACTGAAGTAGGGGTAGCCTTACAAGATAGAAGCCTTAACCCATGGTGTCTGTCAGAACTCTGGGAATTAACACCAGAGCTGAATAGACATCCAACTGTCTTTGGTTGTCAGTTTGTCTGTCTGACACCTCATAAGCTCTTAGAAGCATGTGGCTTGGAAAGAGAAAAAAAATGAAAGGGAAGCAGCGAGTATGGGAACTTTGGCTCCTAAATGGCCCTGTTGTTATTGTGGTAGGGATCCACAGCAGTGGTGTCCTGATGAACTTGTAAAGGAAATTTGCCAATGGGCCCAACTCCCAAGGGGCCGATTCACAGGATGCCCAAGAAATGCAAACTAGGAAGACAAGGAGTATGACCTATAACCCTTTGGCTGCTACTGCAGTGGTTAGATTGTAGGCAGAAGAATGTACTGGGCCAGGCCTTGAAGCCAGACCAAGCTCAGATTGCATTTGGCCTGAGCTTTGGATATTAGATTCCAAGCTGTCCTTAAAGGGAAAAAATCACACTGGAACAAAATACCACCTCGGATATATCTGGACATGGGCTGGAGACACGAAGCAGTGGCCAAAGCATAGGACCCCAAGTTCAACCCCCCGACACTCATGTAAATGGCAGGCAGAAGTGGGAGCCCAGCTGTAATTCCCATGTCAGGAAGCAGAGATGGGGATTTCTCCAGAAAACTGACAAGCCAGACTAGCAAATTTGCAGGCTCTGACTTCAGCGGGAGAATCTGCCTCAACATACAGTGGAGCGAACAATAACAATACTCAATATTCACCTTGGCCTCCATTCATGTTCTGCACACACAGCCTGCCCACACAAATGCAAACATGCACGCACACTTGGAATGTCAAGAAAGCGGTCCAGGTATGGGAGGACAAGACCAAGAAATGAAACCAGGGGCAGAGTGTGGACCCAGTGGCCTTGTTTCGTAAGTCAGTGCCATCAGCTTGCTGATGAACCCTTAGTAGGGTAGATTATGGGCTTATTTAGGGGAAGTATTTTGACTCTTTTTTTCTTTCTAGGACTGGGGATTGAACCCAGGACCTTGCATGTGGTAAGTGCACACACTCTACCCTGAGCAAAACCCTCTAGCACTTTACTTTCCAGATGTTGCACAGTGGTCAGACAGGTGTGGGCTGATACAGGACCCACAGCTCACTATGGAACAATCACTGACTATTCTTGAGGGAACTACCAGCTTGGAGCATTGGATAGGAGCCTGTTTAACCTGAAGCAGTCCATGTAACTCACCTTACAACTGCCAAGGGGAACATTCTAGATAAAACAGTTGATATACCTCCCAGTCAAGACCATCATACTCTCTCAGAATAGTCTCACCCTGAGACGGGCAGTCTTCCCCTGGATCTGTAGGACCCCTAATGCCAGGCCATCAAGAATGCAGGAAATAGGCAGTGGTGGTGCATGCCTTTAATCTCAGTACTCAGAGGCAGAGGTGGGTGGATCCCTGAGTTGGAGGCCAGCTTGGTCTACAAAGAGAGTTCTAGGACATTCAGGGACACTCAAAGAAAAAAAATAAGGAAAAAGAAATAGGGGCCAGCAAGCTGGCTCAAAAGATAAAGGTGGCTGAGACTAAGCCTGGTACCCTGAGTTTGATGGTGGAAAAAGGACTCCTACAGGCAGTTCTTCTGAACTTTACATACACCTCTGTCAATAATAATAATAATAATAATAATAATAATAATAATAAGTAAAATGTTTAAAAAGAATTGAATTGTTAGCTACCTAGTTATTTTTTAGCGAACTGGCTGTTGGAAAGTGCTCCAAACTCTGAAAGTGTGCTATTTTTAAATGGAAAATGGTAAAACAAACATCTTTCGTTTTCTGTTGTTTGAGGCAGGGTATGAATATTTTGCTTTGGCTATGTAGCTCAGAATGTTCCTAAATTCATGATCCTCCTGACTCAGCTACACAAGAGCTACAATCATAGACATGTTCCCCCCAAACCTGGCAAATAACTAGTCTTAAAGTTAACATAGTGTGAACAATGAATGCGTATCTTAAAATTTCAACATATTGGTGTAATACACGTGTGTGTGTGTGTGTGTGTGTGTGTGTGTGTGTGTGTGTGTGTGTGTGTGTACTTGCCACATCTGTGCAAGTGCCCATGGACCAGAAGGTCACCTGGAGCTACTGGTGACAGAGCCACCGGCATGAGTTTCGGGAAGCCAACCTAGAACCCTCTGGAACAGCAGCAGGGCTACTTAGCTGCTGAGTCATCTCCCCCACACCAATATTAGTTTCATCTTGCAACAAACTATTAAACGCAAATATATATCAAGTGAAGGAATCTGAGTTGATTTTCACTAAACCCACAGATACAGATTTCTGCTGGCAAGGTCTTCTTCACGTTCAACCTTAACTACATCTGTAACCATGAAGCTTTCACTGCCTGGCATGGTTTACCTCCTGCATCTTCATCTTCATTGGTTGGGGCTTCTGTACTGTCCACATTTTCTGCTTCATGAGGTTTGCTTAAACTGTAGTCACTCAAGGCTTCTGGGCTTTCTAAAAGACAAAGGGAGTTTTGAGGAAGAAGTCCACTTGAAGGGATTTGTGTAACTAGGCATTGAATTCCACATCACGGTCACCGGCCACGATCACCAGTTTCCCCACTAAAGCTCAGGCTCAGCCTCCAGTACTGATAAACAGTGCCCACTTTCCTCATCCCCAGGAAGTAGACGTGGAAACTCTCAAAGTCTAGAACTGTGGATGATACTCATGTACAACCCTTGTGAATATTGCTTTCACCTGCGCTATAACAAGCTCATGATCCATCTATTCTTTGTTCTTTCTTCATTGTTTGTTTTAGGGTTTTTTTGTTTTTTATCTTTAATTACTACTCATATTTACATATCCACCCCCCCAATTCCCTTGCCCTTCCATCCTCCCATGTTCCCTACCAACGCCCCCAACCCACCCCCAACTCCTCCCCAGGGATAGTGAGGCTCTCCAGCAGGGACCTTCAAAGTCTGTCATATCATTTGGGGGAGGGCCTAGGCCCTTCTTGCTGTATCTGGGTTTTTTTTTTTTTTTTTTCAAGACAGGATTTCTCTGTATTGTTTTGGAGCCTGTCCTGGCACTCACTCTGCAGACCAGGCTGGCCTCGAACTCACAGAGATCCACCTGCCTCTGCTTCCCGAGCTATTTTGATGTATCTCACAACATTCAGTAGGACGCTATTGCTTTTCATGCCCAACAAGTATTAATGTGTTCAGCCTGACCACGTTGATATAACCCACTATGAGAAATGCTTTCCTAAAAGGAAACCTAGAAACTTCTGCATACCAAACCTATTTTCTCTTCCTGTTTATATCACAAGTGTGATTCTATGCAAAACATAATGGAACCCAGTTCCTTCCTTCCTTCATTTCATTTCTTGGTGCTTTAAGAACGGGGATCTCAGCCAGGCAGTGGTGGTGCACACCTTTACTCCCAGCACTCAGGAGGCAGAGGCAGGTGGATCTCTGTGAGTTCAAGGCCATCCTAGTCTACAGAGTGAGTTCCAGGACAGGCTCCAAAGCTACAAAGAAATCCTGTCTCGAAAACAAAACAAAACAAAACTCGGGATCTCTCTCTGTAGCCTAGGCTAGCTTCATACTCACTCTATGGTCTATGCTGGCCTGAATTAAATGAAGCTCCCCCTGACTAAGCTAGAGCAGGGGTCAGCAAACTTTGGCCTGATCATACCTGCTCTGTACAGGTCTAGGAATAAGGATGGTTTCAACATTCTCAAGGATTATTAAAAACAACAATAAAGGATCTGGGGAAGAGTTTATATGATGAATTTCTGGCCATTTTCCAGAAATGGTTGCTGACCACTGATCTAAAGTGAAGCTTAAACCATGCAAATTTAAGCTATTATCTTTACCAAAATCACTTAGTTAAAAAAACAACAATCAAGTGAACAAAAATCCAATGATCAACATTAGTTGGAATGTAATTTGACTCTAGTGCTAAAGAAAGCGCAAGCGCACGTGTGTGTTTGTGTGTGTGTGTGTGTGTGTGTATGTTTGTGTATGTGTGTGTGTATGTTTGTGTGTGTGTGTGTATGTTTATGTATGTGTGTGTGTTTGTGTGTATGTTTGTGTGTGTGTGTGTTTGTGTGTGTGTGTGTGTTTGTGTGTGTGTGTTTGTGTGTGTGTGTGTATGTTTATGTATGTGTGTGTTTGTGTGCGTGTGTATGTTTGTGTGTGTGTGTGTTTGTGTGTATGTTTGTGTGTGTGTGTGTGTTTGTGTGTGTGTGTGTTTGTATGTGTGTGTGTTTGTGTGTGTGTGCATGTTTGTGTGTCTGTGTGTGTGTGTGTGTGTGTGTGTGTGTGTGTGTGTGTGTGTGCAAGCCTGTGTGTATGGAGGCCAGAGATCATTTCAGGATCCTTCCTTTATTGTCTCCACTTTACTTTTTGAGACAGGGTCTCTCATTGAGCCTGGAGCTCACTGGGATCCAACTGTCTCTGTCCATCAGTGCTGGAGTTACAGGTACTTGCTGCTGCACCTAGTGTTGGGGGTTCAAATTCAGGTCCTCATTTGCTATGTCACCAAGCAGTCCCCACCCCCATCATACTTTTATGATGTTAGTGGAAGAGGTATTTTATCAGCAAAATGAACTGTATTGATTTCCCATTGCATTTCTACTGTAACCAGAATAAAAGCACCCCTCTTTCTTTGGTGCTTTTGATTAAAAGTGTGCTTCTATGTCAAAACCCTGGCATTACCTGTAGGCAGAGGCTGCTCCTCGGTGCCTTTCAGCTCCGAATTTGGTTGTGTATCTAAAAAGAAAGGGAATAGACATTACTACCCAGGACACATTTCGATAGGATCTGAGTGTTCTGAGTTGAATGGGGACTTGGCTCTGTAAAACCTAGCAGCAGAATTCCTCTTTCTGGGCAGTTACGTTTCCTCCATGCTCCCCCTAATGGTGCTAGAAGGGGAATGGAAAGAATTATCCAGGCAGCATCGCCACTCTGAAACCATTCATTCTTTAGAGACCATAGAAAAAGCGGGTCACTTGGGGGCACGATGGCACACACGTTTAATCTGTTCCTATATCTGATGCTGTGAGTGGGAGCCCAGTATGGCCTACATAACGAGATCTAACCTGGAAAGGGCCACAGAACTAACAATGGGACTAGAGAAATGGCTCGGCGATTAAGGGCACACACTGTTCTTGTAGAGGACCTGAGTTCAGTTCCCAGCACCCACATAGGTGGCTCACAGCCACCTGTAACTCCAGCTCTGGGGAATTCAACATCCTCTTCTGCCTCTGAGGGCATCAGAACTCACACGTATATACCCACACATAGACCTGATTAAAAATAAAAGGTTTATAAAAGAAAAGTGGGGGAATAGGGAGGGGAGAAGGAAGGGAGAGAACAGAGACGCACATACAATGAGCACCCATTACTCGCCAACTGGATTCTACAATTTTGTGACACTAGATGTTGTGGGATAATCTTTTTGTACACTGTGAAGATGTGTCTTCGTCAAGGCGCCTTCTGATTGCTTTAATAAAGAGCTGAAGGGCCAATAGCTAGGCAGGAAGAGGTTAGGTTGGACTTCTGGGCAGAGAGAGGAGACGAGGGATGAAGCTAGGTGTGGGGAGAGATGCCAGTGGAGACGGAGAGGAAGCAGGACAAGCGGGAGGAGAAGTAAAAGCCCAAGCCATGTGACACGTCAGAGCACATCGATTAATAGAAGTGGGTTAGTTTAAGTTACAAGACGTAGTTAGAAACAAGCCTAAGCTAAGGCAGAGTTTTCATAATGAGTAAGTCTCCATGTCATTATTTAGGAGTTGGCGGGACAGAGAAAGACGTGTTACAACTAGAAACTAGTTTTATTCCATCACATACCACTCCCCCCATTAGTTGCTCTATTCATTCATCAATTCAGATAAAATTCCAAAAGTTAGAGATATCAGTATATTCTACCCCTTTGACATCATAAGCAATATTAAAATTCTATATTTATAAGATTTTAAGGTAAAATTTATATGCAGGGAATTGCTTTTATTTTAACTGTGTCTTTTAATGATTTTCAAAAGTGTATATGCGTATGTAATGCAAATTCCTATCAATATCCAGATGGAGGTGTTCGTGTCCGTAAATCCTATGACTCGGGCGTCTGAGGTCTGTGGGTTTGAGGCCAGCCTGAGACTCCGTGGGGAAGGGATGGGAAGGAAGACGGGAACAAGGGAGAAGAGGAGAGGGGAGGGGAGGAGAGGGAGAAGAGGGATAAAAGATAGTGTTTCCACCGTCCCAGAAGGGTTTCCTCTTCCTAGGCAGTCCTCACTCACACTCCAGACACTGTTTTCATTGTAGCCACTTTAGCTATTCTACAACTTTGTAAAGATGAAATCTTACAATCTTATGGTGCAGATTCTTTTTTTTTTGTCTTCTATTTCTTTCTTTTTTTATTTAGAGAATACTTTATCAGTTTTTGTAATCAAACCCACGTAGATAAGACCTTACATATTTAATACACTGTGTTACCCCTATACAGATAGAAAAAAATTAAGTTCAACATTTCTAGACCAATATGGCTGTTAATGTACAATGCCAACTCAACACGGTAAACTGGGATACTTTTTTCCAAAGTTGACAGCACAGCTAAAGTTTCCAAAAATTCAAATTATATATAACTCAAGAGAGTTATCTGCTTCTGCCTCCTGGGACTAAAAGTGTGTACCTTAAACAAAACTATTATGCTACTTTCTGTAAAGAGTAGACTTGAGGCTGGAGAGGTCTCTCAGCAGTTAAGAGCACTGTTCTTGCAGAGGATGTGGGTTCAAACTCCAGCACCCACATGGCAGCTCACCAGAGCCTGTAACTCCAATCCCAGGGAATATGATGCCCTCTTCTGAACTCTGAAGGCAACAGGCACGTGCGTGGTGTAAACACACAAATACAGATAAAACACTCATACACATAAGATAATATAACATAGACCTTTAAAGATTTTAAATCATAAACTTAAATTGTAAGGTAGTTTTAAATTTATAGGAAAATTATGAAGGTGAGCACAGAGGGCTCCCACACGTTACATGTTGAGTCTCTTCTGTTAACACCTTATTGTTAGTGTGGGACGTGTATTATAACTCAGATATCTATTCATTATATTGAGTCTTCAGATTTCTTTCGTTTCCATCCAATGCTTGCATTAGTTTAGCCACATGTCCCCTTAGGCTCTTCTTGGTATGTTAGTGTCTCAGACTTTCCTTGTTTGGGTGACCTTCATGGTTTCGTGAGACAGGCAGGTTTTGAGAGACTATCCCTCAGCTGCGGTGTGTTTGTTTTTCTCATGAGTAGACTGAGGTATGATGATCCTTGTAAAAAGCCTCTCTGTGGCCATGTGAGTTCATATCTCTTGAGTAAATATCCAGGTGTTGAATTACCAGGTCACGGAGTAGGTATATGTTTAGTTTTACAGAAAACTGCCAGAACTTGTTCAAAAGCGGTTGTGCCATCAGCAAAATATGCATTGTCGCCCTGCATCCTCACCCATATTTAATATTGTTGGACTTTTGGTTGGTTTTGTTTTTTGAGACAGAGTCTCACCATGTAGTCCAAGCTGGTTTCAGACTCGAGTCTCCTGCCTCAGTTTCTCCAGTGTTGGATACATGCTTGCAGCACCATTGAGCCTATCATCGTGATTTTTTTTTTTTAAATTGAGACAACCCACAGGTTTCCATTTCAAATTTGTTGTCAGGTTTACTCATTTTGTGTGTCTTTCCTGCATGTGCAGATGTGACCATGAGCATGCCTGGTGCCAGCACTGAGCAGAAGAGGGCATCAGCTCCCCTGGAACAGAAGTGAGTACTGACAATTGACACTGGGTTCTTCCTCCACAAGAGCAACAAGTGCTCTAACTGCTGAGCCATTTCTCCAGCCCCGTCATCAGGATTTTAAATGAGAGCTATTTTGATAGATGTATATTAGAACTTCATTCTGGTTTGAATTTGTATTTCCCTGAAAAGCTGATGATAGTATCTCTTTCCATGTATTTATCTACACATTTTTTTTCTGTGTGAAGTATCTTGTTAAGTCATTCATACTCTTTCTGTATTTACTTACATATTTATTTTTAGTGATATAACTAGGGATTGGCAAGGTGGCTCAGTAGGTATGCTGTCAGTCCTGGGGTTGAAACCTGGAGTCCACATGGTGGAAGGAGAGATTATTCTTTTGAAATATTTCTTCTGATTTTCACATATAGGCTGTGACCACACACACACACACACACACACACACACACACGTGCATGCCCGCACTACACACAAACTGTACAATATAAAAGAATCTTAAAAGATGTATCCAGTTTTTGTGATGACCTTGTTTACTGAGATGTTACTTAGCTTTAGTGTTTAAACATTTTCCTTAGGATTTTCGACATAACTAATCACCATTGGCAAACTGAAAGCATTTTTCATCTTCCTTTCCAATTTTTTATTTACTTTTTAAAAATTATTATATTTATTTTTATTTTATGTGCATTGGTGTCTCATCTGGATGTATGTCTGTGATGAGGGTGCCCCTGGAACTAGAGTTACAGACAGTTGTGAGTTGTCATGTGGGTGCTGGGAATTGAACCTGGGTCCTCTGGAAGAGCAGCCAGTGTTCCTAACCACTGAGCCATTTCTCCAGCCTCCTTTATAACCTTTATGTCTTCAGTTTCTTCTCTGCTGCATTGCATGGGCTGGAATTGCCAGAATGATTGAACAGAAGTGATAACAAAGGGTGTCTATGTCCTGTTCCTGTATTTGATGGGGTGAGGGATTCAGATTTCACCATAAATTATTTTAACGATTCGTTTTCCAGTGAGCCCAAGAAGCTCCCTTCTCTTCCTGATTTCTTTTCTTTTCTTCCTCCCTTCCTTTCTTCCTTTCCTTCTTTCTTTCTTTCTTTCTTCTTTTTTATTTGTTTTGAGATTGGGTCTCACTCTGGGGCCAAAGCTGGCCTGGCATTCACTATCTAGCCCAGGCTAGCCTTGAACTTGTGATTCTCCTGTGTCTAGCTCTCTCCAAAGTGCTGGGATTGCAGGTAGATATTTGTCACATTTTTAAGGCACCTGTTGAAATTTTATGGTTTTCCTGTATCTGTCCAGCAATTTGGATGAATAAAATCAATTTCACAGTAAGATCAATGCCTGAGATTACATTCCTTGCACTCCTGGGACAAACCCTGCCTGGTTATGACATAACTGCTGTGGTGTGGCTGGAGGACCCAACCACTGAACAGTTAATTAAGGATTTGTGAGTTTATGTTTGTGGATGGTTTAGGCCTATAGCTTTTTCTTTAATTTCTTCATTAGGTTTTGTTGTCATTTTTGTAGCATCCCCTCTTATTTTTAAAGAGTCATGTGACTCTGTATTTCCTCTTTAGTGTTTATAGTAGCATCTAAAGTAGCACTGTACATCTGAACTTTAAACACCAGCTTCATCTTCTAAACAGAAATGGGCCAATTCAGTTTTTTTTCCCTTTTGTTTTGTCGAGTTTTACTTTTCAAAGATTTTGCCTAAATTTTCTAATTGTCAAACCTATTGGGATAAGATCCCTGCAGTCTCCCCTTGCCATCTCTTTCTTTTCTCCCTTTCCATTAGGGAGACTAACCTCCAATAGCCAACTTTGGACTTGGTTAATTTTCTCTGCCAGTTTCCCCCTCTGAACTCTTCTGGGCTCTTCCTTCTCCTGCCTTCTTCTTACTCTGGCTTTAGTTTCTTCCCTTTTTTAACCTGTTAAGGTGAAACTGTAGTAAATTGTTTTAATGCCCACTTGCTAGTTGTGAACACTATACATCTCCCCTGAGGACTACACTATGAATTTGAGGTTTTATTCTCACTGTAGTTTAGTTATAATCTTATTGGGACTTCTTCAGTCCACTGGTTATTTTGTTTATACTCATTTAATTTATAGATATTTCACAGAATTAGTGAGTTCTCTGTTCCTTCTCTGTTACTGACTTCTGGGCAAGAGAGGTATGTCAGCGGTAGGCCAGCATGTACATGGTCCAGGGTTCAATTCCTTCTTTGCAAAACGGTGAAATGCGAAACATTTCAAGGATTTCTACTGAGTTTTAATTCTACTCCACTATAGTTTTTTTTTAAGTCTATGATGTCAGTTTTATTTATTTCAAGATGGGTTTTGGTTCTGAGACAGGGCTTCACTATATAACATTGTCTGACTTGGAGCTTGCCATGTAGACCAGGCTGGCTCTGAACTCACACAAATCTGCCTTCCTCTGCCTCCCAGGTGCTGGGATTAACCACCTCCAATTTCAGTGCTGTTGAAGTCATTAAGATGTGTTTGCTATCTGGGGGCAAATATGCCATAGGTAGTTGGGAAACACCGTCATGCAGTGGCTGGGGTACTGTATGATGAATGTCAGTGAGATCAAGGTAACTGATGTCATCTGCATCTTCCATGGATTTACTTCTACCTGGTTGGCTGTCCAGGTGCCGAAAGAAGACTCTTAAGTTCTTCAAGTACTGTTATTCATCTGTCTGTTTCTGCCTGTCTTTGAGGCCACACTACACGCCGTCAGTTTTCCACAGTCTGCTCCATTACGATTACACCAGCTCACAGTGGCTTGCAGCCATTTAAACCCTTTTTTCCACTCTGCAACCTTTACACTCTAGTGGTCACATGTCACATCTAAATAGATCACAAAGTTCAGGGGACAGCATTATTAATTTTTACTGTGGATAGCCACATTTTGTTTGACAGAAGTTAAGAGGGAATTTTACGTTGGCTTTAGCCAGATAGTTAGCATTTCTGGTGCTTTTCCTTTTCCTTTGTTTCATGAATGTCTGGTTCTTGTCTAATGTCAATTACCTACAGCCTAAAGAACTTCAGCTATAACTTAAGTAACTATATGAGGACAATTTCTCTTTCATTTATTTTGGTAAGTCTTTACTTTTCTTTCAAGCTTATAAGATATTTTATTAGGAGGTTGTCGAAATGGCTCAGCAGTTAAGAGCACTGGTTGCTCTTCCAGAGGACCTGGATTCAATTCCCAGCTCCCACCTGGCAGCTCACAACCATCTGTAACTCCAGTTCTAGGACATTGAACAACCTCTCCTGGCCTCCCTAGGTCCCAGGCATACAAGTGGCACAGGGACATACATGTAGGCAAAACATGCAAACACATAAAATAAAAAAGCAATTAAAACATTTTTAAAAGAAATCTTATTAGGCACAGAATTCTGATTCTGGGGATGTTGCCATTAATCCCAGTACTTGGGAGACAGCAATATGAAAATCCCTGAATTTAAGGCCTATATAATGAGCTCCCAGGCCAGTCAACCCAACATAGTGAGACCCCCATCTCAAATATAATTCTGGATTGAGCCCGGCACAGTGGCTCACACCGTTACCCCAGGGCTTTGGAGGACAAAGCAAGAAGATTGCCATGAGTTTGAATCTTGGGCTACGTAGTGAGTTCCAGACAAGCCTAGACCTAAAACAAAAACAAAAGAATCTTAGGTTGACAGTGTTGTTTTCTTCTGTCCCCTTAAGTATTGCACTGAATTCTGGATCTTAGTTTCTGATGAGAAATCAGAGGTGTATTCTTGCTCTGTTTATCGTGTGTTCCTTTTTCAGAGTTTTCGTGAATGTTTCCTCTTTGCCTTGGCTTGCAGAGGTTGATCATGGCAGGACTAGGTGTGATTTTATTTGCATTTTCCTACATGAACTCCTCTACAAAGCGAGGGCTTGTAAGAAACTTGAAACATTCCCAGATGGTAGCTCTCCATATACCTTTTCTGCTTGTTCTGTTTTTCTTCTATGACCAGTTACACGAGTGTTAGACATTTTCCTAGTTCTCATACCTCCCCAGAGACAGGTCTTTCTCATCCTAGTGTCTTTACCCTAACATTCACTGTGTGTGTGTGTGTGTGTGTGTGTGTGTGTGTGTGTGTGTGTGTGTGTGTGTGTGTGTGTCTGTGACTCTGTAGCCCAGGTTGGCCTGAAACTTGTTATGTAATTTAGGCCAGCCTTGAACTCGCCACCCTCCCGCCTCCACCTTCCTAGTGCTGGGATTTCCGACATGCCACCACTTCATTCCATTTACTAACTCTTCCATCATCTTAATTTGCTGTCAAACCCATCCAAAGAGTTCCTTGAGTTTTAGATATTGAAACCTTTTAATTCTAGAATTTTCATTTTTGTTATAGCTTCTTTGTTAACATTTCCCACTTGTTAATTCACTGTGTGTGAATTTTCTTTTATACTTTTGAGCATATTTACAGCTGTACTAGATTCTTGCTCTAGTTCCAGTATCACCTGCACACTGAAGATTCTCAACGAGGGGCAGGGCACAGAGCTAGTTCAAAGGCTTCATGAGCAACTGTCATATAGAATGAACATCTTTTAGTTAAATACAGCAAGAGAGCCTTTGTTTTGGTGACCAAAACGCAAACAAACAAACAAAAACCTGTTTCCCTTGAATCTTTAAAACCCTTTAAATAGGTCTCAATAATATTTAACAGAAATAATCCATGACTGGGATAAACTCAGTTCGTAAAGGGCTTGCCTCACATATGCAAGGAGCTGGAGTCTATCCTCAAAAGGAATGCATTGGTACGGAATATGTAGACCAGTTGTGTTGGAACTGAAAGCATAGGCATGAACCCTTGGCTCCTGGGGTCTCTAAAGAGATACAGAACACACATATAACTGTATGCACATAAATAAGTATGGACCCCTTGGCCTATATCATCTGGGAACTTAAGCACAAACTGCTCCCAGCCTCCATATAGAAACTTGCAAATATCATTGTCCTTTTGAAGGAACCCAGCTGCTCAGAGAAATGGCTGATGCCGAGCAAGTTGGCCAGGAACATTTTTTGGTGCCCAAAGGCAAGGAAGAGAATATTTCAGACACAGGAGTCATCATTAAAGAGTTTCCACTTGTTAAATAGGCATGAGTAAGCATATACATGAACAGTATTGAATTATAACCTGCTGAAAATCTGACGAAGGGGCTGGAGAGATGGTTTTGTGTCTGAGAGCACTTGTTTTTGTAGACAGCCCAGCTTCAGTTCCAAGCACCCACATCGTGGCTCACAACCATCTGTAACTCTAGTTCAGTTAAGTCCAATGCCTTCTTCTAACCTCTTGAGGACCAGGCTTGCAGGTTGGACACATATTTATGCAGGCAAAACACACAGACAAGGTAAAATAACATGGACACATCTTTTTTTAAAAAAAAAAATAAGTTAATCTGATGGTAAATGGACTACTTGTATAGTTTTGAAGAACTTATGACTTAGTTTTATTCATGCATTTATGTCTGTGTTAGTGGATTCCCTGTGTGTGGGGAGGCCAAAGGGGGCCAGAAGAGAGTGTGTGTAATCCCTCGGAGCTGGAGTTATAGGTGGTTAGAAGCCACCTGAAGTGTTCTGGGAAATAATTCAGGTCCTCTGGAAGAGCAGCAGGTGCTCTGTAAGCTGAGTTATCTCTCCAAGCCCCCCAGGTTGTTCTTTTGAGTACTCATGAATTAGAAAGGTGAGAGGCCAGATACACAGTGCTTCAAAGCCTGGTCGACAGGAGTTTAGATGAAGTCACATTGGATCAGCATCTATGTGTGCACCCCAATAATGCCCCTGTGGTATCCCTGTCAAACTACAGAACACGAATCACGCCAGAAGGGGGTCAACCTAATGCGAGGGAGGATTCACAAAGGACCTGGCTCGTGCTCCTCAGAGCGTCAAAGTCTTGACAGCTTGAGGAACTGTTCTGGAGTGCAAATGAAGAGATATGGCAAGGAGCACCGTGTGCTCTGGAAAGAGTGTTACAGACACAATCAGAACACTGATTGGGCAGAGGATAAATTGGTACTAATTTATCAATGTTCACGTTTCCTGGTTTCGAGGGCTTTATTGTGGTTATGCCGGAGATAGGGCATAAACTTTAAAATGTTCAAAGTGATAGGGTGATAGGGATCAAGTCAGCAACTTACGCTCAAATTTTCCAGAAAAAAAAGTGGTTTTTTTTTTTTTGCACTATACTGCAATTTTTCTGTGAGTTTGATGTTGTTTTTTTTCTTTAATTAAAAAAAAAAAGCTAGCTGTGAAACTTTCAACTGCACACTGGGAGGATTCTTAAAGGAAACAAAGAAGGAAAAGCCAGTTCAAAGCTCAGCGAGCAACCGTCTTGTGGCAACATCTTTTAGTTACATACAACAAAGTGGTTTTGGGTTTGGTGGTCTAAAGGCAGAGTCCTGGTCCCAGAGCCTTTTAAGCTCTCTGACAATGACATTTAAATTGGTTTTAACGCTTTTTCAGATGCAGTGTGCTTTTTCAGATGCAGTGTGCGCACTATAAACAGCACCAGAGGCAGCTGAGTGCCACGCCAAAGAGAAAGGGGAGAACTTCAACTCCGTTAGCATTGGGAACTTCAAAGGGACACCGAACAGCCTAAACCAGGCCACAGAGATGTTTTTCCCACATATTGAGGTGATGCAAAAGGTGAAGGACTTGTTACCAAGCCTCACAACTTACGTTAGATCCCTGGAACACATATAGTAGGAGTGAACGCTAAACCCTGCAAGTTGTCTTCAGACTTAGGCGCGTGTGCGGACGCAAAGTAAATAAGCAAATAAGTACAGAGACAATAAAACACAATACACTGATGTACATTCCCTCCATAAATTTAAAGGTTCCAAAAGATTGCACAGGACATTAAAATACAGTAGGTGACAAAGGGATTCTCAACTGAAGGCCAGAAACTTTTTAGGTATTTCAAAATTCAGCAAAAACTTTATGGTTTTTAATAATCATTTTGCAATTTCTCTGCATTTTACTGAAAATAACGCCCCATGAAAAGTTTCCAATTGATGGGACCTCCTGTGGTGTTTTAAATGTGTAGGCAGCCAATACTGCTTTAAAATGTTTGGACGGAAAGCTAACCAGAAAGGGTCTCTATATTCAGAAAGTAGATTGTGTTGTGGAGAGACAGAAAGTAGGGTGTGTGTGTGTGTGTGTGTGTGTGTGTGTGTGTGTGTGTGTGTAAGCAGGCGTGCAATCAAGAGCACACGCACAGAGGTTAAGCAAGCATAGGTGGTCAAGGAGTTGAGAATAGAACGCTGGATTCCCTGGAGCTGGAGTCATGGAGGCTGTGAGCCATTCTATGTGGGCTGCAGTCATAGGAGGTTGTGAGTCATTCTATGTGGGTGCTGGGAACCAAACTCTGGCCCTCTGGCAGAGCCTTATGAACTCAGCCACTGAGCCATCTCTCCAGTCCCGATCGGTATTTTCTCTTAACATTTTGCCTCTTAAGTAGCAAATCTTACAAAGGTCAGTACTAGTCTATTGCTGAGGAGTTGGTGAATACACCAGGGAGCAGCATTGAAGTGTTTCTTCTGTTGCTTTCCACTAGCCATTTACTCTTGTTAGTGATTCATGGCTACATTAGCAATTTCAAGGTTTCCTTCTGAGTACTGAAGACAGGCCATCATCACATTTTGAGACATAATTTCATAACATTTTTCCCATTTTATTTCAGTTTTGCAATTCTGGGGATTTTACCTAATGTCTCACACATACTAGCAAATACTCACTGCTAAGCTATATGTCCAGTCCAAAAGATGACAATTTCAACTTTTTCATCCCTTTTGATTACCTTTTCACTGCCAAAGATGCCACACAAAATTTTTCATGTTTGAAAAAAAATTTTTTTTCAAGACAGGGTTTCTCTGTGTTGCTTTGGAGGCTGTCCTGGAACTAGCCTTTATAGACCAGGCTGATCTTGAACTCACAGAGATCCATCTGCCTCTGACTCCCGAGTGCTGGGATTAAAGGCATGCACCACCATCGCTCAGTTTGAAGAATTTTTAAGATACCATAGTTTCTGTATTTTATGAGCTACAAAATGAAGGTGACAGATTACAAATAAAATTTAAACCTAGAAATGACAGGAGTCTGGCTGAGGATATCAAAACTTACATCTGAGCATTCAACTCTTTACCCAAGTTACTATAACTAAAACCAAAAACCCACAATTGCAACAAAATTTGTGAGCATAGTTTACTCAGACGGTTAAAACTCACCTTTATTTCTGATAGTATTCAATAATTATCACTCAACTAGGAACACTTTCAGGGACTGGAGAGATGGCTCAATGGTAAAGAGCACTGACTACTCTTCCAGAGGACCTGGGTTTAATTCCCAGCAACCACATGGCAGCTCACAACTGTCTAGAACTCCAGTTCCAGATGATCTGGACATTATCACACAGACATACCCGCAGGCAAAACATGGGTGCAGCCACCAGCTGTGCTCAACCCCAAAGGTCCCAGAAGGCCATCTCGATGCGGGGCGGTTTCTTTTATCCTGGTAACCATAAACCGATACTCTTTATCTCAGAGCCTCTTTTCAAAATACTTTCTCTCATTTAAAATGTCCACTTTGGCTTTTTAAACAAGTCTTTGGAATTAAGTTAGTCTTAGGACTGTAATTGTGGCAGAGGCATGGCAGCTATGGTTCTGTATGGCCCTCTGCCAGCTCCTTATCGCCACTGGCATTCCTGGAATGTCACGTTAAGATGAGAAGTGACCCCCAGAGCCAAAAACATAAGGAGTTCAGAACAGGATGTCTGTCTTTAGTAGCTCATCCGTCCCAGTCCCCATGCCCCCTCGTCCCCACTCCCCCCCCACACACACACACAATCACCTGACGCTTGTATATCCTTGAGCATTCTCTAACAGTACAGTCTCTGCTTAGACCTTTCTAACAATACTGAGGTTTTCATAGTTGTTTATTTTTTTAGTGTCCTTCCTTAAAAACATCTAGACAGATTTCCTGAAATGCCCACTTCAGGTCCTGGTTCAGTTTTGGGGATATGCAGGATAAGTTGTTACTCAGATGCTACTCCTCAGTTCCCTGGCCACAGTGAGTACTTTCTTATGAAACCTTTTTTGTTTGTTTGTTTTTCAAGACACAATTTCCCTGTGAAACTCTGGCTGTTTGGGAACTCACTTTGTAGACCAGGCTGGCTTTGAACTCCGAGATTTGCCTGTCTCTGCCTCCAAAGCACTGGAATCAAAGGCATGTGCCACTACCCGGCAATATGAAACTATTTTTGTTGGCACCTGATCCTACAAGAAAGGTGGCATCCAACACTGAGCCCAGTCGCGCAGTGAGGTTTCTTTTGATTGTATAGCACGCTGAGCCATGGGTGCAATGGTATTTACAACTGTCCCCATTTTACAGACAGGGTTCAGACATGAGGGAGCTCATCTCTAATCCCTGCCTCTGGAGGGCATGTGGGTCTCTGAGTTCGAGGCCATCCTAGTCCATACAGTGAGTGCCGCTGTTGTTTTGGGGACCTTAATCCATGCCTTTAAAGGCTCTCCCTGTAGGTTACAATCTTCGAAGCCAAGCTGAGCAGAGATTTCCAGGTCCTGTTAATCTGCAAACACCTCAGTTGACTAGCTGTGCATAACTGCAGACTGCGACAGACAGGGAAGGAAGAGGGGATGCCTTCAAGCTGGAGTAATCCTTCCCACCATGAAATTCTTCTCTCCTGATTCCCGGGACTAAGGAAAAAGGATAAGAAATATCCAGTCTTCATGTTTAAGAAAAGCAGATAAAATACAGCCAGTGTAGCTGTTCTTCCTCCCCTGCCCTTTTATATAAAGTATTCAATTTTCCCCTAGATTAAGTGTCTAATGAGGGAACTATACACTATGGGCCATAGAATTGCTGACAATTACCACTAAGACAACAAACCTAATGTCTAGTCTAGCTTTCCTTGTGAAGTTAGTCACCCTAAAGTTGTAATCCATAGCATGTATGTATTTCTATTTCACTATAGCTCTTACTAATTTCCCTGGGTGTCACATGCCACCAACGAGTGTATATGAAAAATAGAAGAACGGGCATTTCATGTCAATGCCACTTAAAGAAAAATGTTCATGCTTAAATGAACATTGTATTCAAACTGAGAATTCTGTTTTATAACTGTAAAATGCCTGGTATCGTTGTAACAGCATACTTTAAAGTGTACTAGCTGGGCTCAACAGCACATGCCTGTAATCCTAGCTTTTGGGAGGTAGAGTCAGAAGAACTACATTGCCAGTTCAAGGCCAGCCTGGAAGATATAGTAGGATCTAGTCTCAAAAAAAACTTAACAAAAAGCTACCCTATTTTTAAGACAATACTCCATTTCACACTACTACTTTACATTAAATATTTGTATGGGAAATGATGAATATATCTTTAGCTTATTGCACTCCACCAGAACTCTTTCTAAGGTTCTTGCAGGCTCCAACTTTTCCTGAAGGCTGGATATGGTGGTGGATGCCTGTGAACCCAGCGCTTGGAAGCAAAGACAGATGGATCTCTGTAAGTTTGATAACAGCCTAGCCTACATGGAGAGTTCCAGGCCATCCAGGGCTACATAGTAAGACTCTAGCTAATAAAAAAGGAGTTGTGTGATTCAAATTATGTTGCAAGTTATGATATAAAAATTGTGGCTTTCTAAACACCTTAATTTTGTTTTGTTATATATTGTCATTAAACAAATAACTATAAAAACTAAATGAAATAGGAATTCTACTCAGCAGGTAAGTGACTAAGTTAGTTACAGAAGAGAATATTTGCTATCTACCTCTAACAAATTACACATTTCCAAATATTAAAATATGCTTACAGACAAGGGCTAGAGATATAGGTCACTTAGAGGAGTGCTTGCCTAGCCCTCTCAAGGCCGTGGGTTCTGTCTCCAACAACCCATAAATTGGCTGTAGTGGCACAGGCCTGTAAGTCAAGCATTTAGAAGTGGAGGAAGAAGGATCAAATGTACAAGGCTGTCCTCACCTACACAAGCAACTTGAAGTCAGTCTAAGGTATGTAAGACCTTATCTTAAAAAGAAAAAAAGAAAGCTCACAATCTCATTGAATTACAGATCCAGGGCCAGTGAGAGGGCTCAGTGGGTAAAGGTACTTGCCACCAAGTTTAAGGACCAGAGTGGGATCCCTGGGACCCACACAGTGGAAGGAGAGACACACACAACTGACTCCTGAAAGTTGTCCTCTGACCTCCACACAAATGCTGTGGCATGCATCCCCTCTCCCCATACATAATAAATAAACAAACAATAAACAAATAAATGTAATTTAACATAGATTAAAAGCCAAGCCGGGAGTTGGTGGCGCGCATATCTTTAATCCCAGCACTCGGGAGGCAGAGGCAGGTGGATCTCTGTGAGTTCGAGACCAGCCTGGTCTACAAGAGCTAGTTCCAGGGCAGCCTCCAAGGCCATAGAGAAACCCTGTCTCAAAAAACCAAAAAAAAAAAAAAAAAGCCAGAAACAAATCCATTTCAGGAAAGAAGATTATGGGAGTGACCAATAAACAGAAAATACACAAAAGCCTAACTCATAGGGGGAATGCAAACGAAAGCCACAAGGAACTGCTAATACACACAACAGAATGTCTAGGAGTTTTAAAAGTTGACTATACCAAGTGTCAACAAGATAAGGAACATGTGGGACTCCGAGGCATTGGCAGTGTGAGGGTGAATTGTTCCAACATCTTTGGAAATATTTAGAGGCATATGTCAAAGCAAAACACCCACCTTATTACCCAGAAATGCTAGACATTTAAGAGGCATGAGTTTATATTTCTAAAAGAAATATAATATAATATAATATGAATAAATGAATGTCCATGATCAAACACTAGAAACAATCTAATATCTATCAACAGAAAATGAATTATAAATTGCTATCTGTGGTAGTTTGAATAAAAACGGCCCACATAGGCTCAAAGGGAGTGGAATTATTGGAGATGTGGTCTTAGAGTAAGTGTAGCCCTTTGAGTAGATCATGCCCTTGTTGGAGGAAGTGTGTCATGGGGGAAAGAAGAGGGGTTTGAGGTTTCAGATGCTCAAGCCAGGCCCAGTGTCACAAACGCTTCCTGGTGCCTGAGGATCCAGATGGGGAACACTCAGCTCCTCTCCAGCACCATGTTTGCCTGTGTGTTGCCGGGTTTCCCACCATGCTGGTAACAGACTAAATGTCTAGCTGTGAGCCAGCCCCTATTAAATGCTTTCCTTTATAAGAGTTGCCCTGGTCATGGTGCCTCTCAAAACCTTGACTAAGACATTGTGTGTTTTTATTTTGTATTATTCAATAGTAAAAGCTGTTGAAATACTATAAACATAACACATATGGATCTCAAAAATATATCAAGAAAAAGAAGCAAGGAACAAAGACCCCACGTCTGCACAAGTCCATTCAAACGGGATTCAAAAACTAACAACCCTAATTTATGTGACAGAGACCTGAATGATGTTTAACTGAGCTTAAAGGGAGAGACTGACTATAAGTGGACACAAGGAAACGCTTTGTGTGAGATAAATGGTCCATACTTTGACCTAAAAGTGTGTGTGTGTGTGTGTGTGTTATTGTATACACATTTTAAAAATTATTGAGGGGCTAGTAAGATGGCTGTTCGGGTAAAGGTGTCTTACTGCCAAGCTGATGACCTGAATTTGATCCCTGGAACCTGCTTGGTAGAAGGAGAGAACCAGCTCTGACAAGTCGTCCTCAGATCCCCACACTCATGCACACACACACATAAAATAAGTAAAATGTAAGTTTTTAAAGTTAAATTTATTGAACCCAAACAGCCACAAATCTCAAAGCTCAGGAAGGCAATTACAGGAAGAAGCTTCCCACTTTAAACAGAATGTAGAATTTCAGGGCTGGGGAGACGGCTCAGTGTTAAACGGTAGGTGATGCTCTTGCAAGGACCCAGATTCAGTTCCCAGCACCCAGGTGGCTGCTCACAATCACCCAAAACTCTAGTTTCCAGTGGGCCCAGCACCCTCTTCTGGCCTCTGTGGGCACCAGGCACACATTCAGTGTGATAATGTTCCAGTTGTAAAGACAGAATTCCTGTGAGGTTCCAGCCAGCCTTGCTCAACCATTATCTGTCAGCCACAAAGAGAAATGTTTGCTACGACAGCCTGTCTTCAGAGATAGCCTATGCTGCTTGAGCCAACAGTCCCAGAAAGGGGACACTACAGAGCCACAGGTAGCTGCCTACAGCTGCATCAGCTTCCTCATTCCCAAGCCCTCAGCTACCTCTAAGAAAGGTCTCAGGCAGCTCTCTCCCTTTGCAGACCCCTCCATTCCTGTGAGAGAGAGGCGGCCCCTTGCTGTGTGTGCCAATCTGTTGAGGTGGGATTCTGGTCTCTTCCCTGCCTTTTGTCTCTACTCCAGGCTCTGAAATCTAACACAGTGCACTTCCGTATGTGGGCAAAACACTTATATGTACACAAAATAAAAACAAATAATTTAACAAAATACAGAAGTTCCAGGACAGCCTAGGCTACATAGAAAAACTGTCTCGAAAAACAAAAAGTAAAACGAAACAAAAACACCCAGGTTCAAGGCTTCCTTAGGGTTCTATTATAGAATCTTTATAATATACATGCCAATTGTCTACCAAATGTTCTAAAGAGCTTTCAAATTCTCATAATGAGGAACTGGTTCACCTAATGTAACAGTACAGATAAAGCCTGAGAGTCTCCCAAGGGTCTCTGTGTAAAAGGCTGGTCCTCAGGATGGTGGTATTGGTGTTCAAAAGTTGCAATTTGGTGGAAGGTCCTTGGGTCACTGAAAGCACTGCCCCGAAAAGGGATGAAGGTAGCTCTTTTCTTTCCTTTGCTTTTCTTTTTTTAATAAGGTGTGTGGATGTTTGCCTGTGAGTGTATTTGTGCACCATGCATGTGCAGTGCCCTCAGAGGTCAGAAGAGGATGCTGGATCCTCTGGAACTAGAGTTACAGATGGTTGTTAGCTGTCATGCTGGGAATTGAACCTGGGTCTTCTGCAAGAGCAAGTGCTCTTAACTGCTGAGCAATCTCTAAAGCCACACCCCCTTAGCAGTTTTTTTGTTTGTTTGTCTTTTGTGTGTTTGTCTGGTTGGTTGGTTGGTTGGTTGGTTGGTTGGTTGGTTGGTTTTTCGAGAGAGAGTTTCTCTGTGTAACAGCCCTGGCTGTCCTGAAATCCACTCTGTAGACCTGGCTGGCCTTCAGCTCACACAGATACACCTGCCTCTGCCTCCTGAGTGCTGCCACCACCACCACCCAGCTCCCTTGGCAGTTCTTAAGAGTGTTTTGTTTTCCTCCACCACATTGTCTACAATGAATTAAGAGAGGGCCATAAGAGGAGCAAGACTTTTCCCTCTTCCATTTCTGCTTCCTGGATTTGAGATATGCCCTCCTCTTCCTACACACAGCCCGTTACAATGTAATACCATTCACTTCCTTCAACCGTGGCTAAGTCAATGGTGCTGCCTAATCTTGAACTTCAAACACAGAAAACTATGAGTTAAATAAGCCCCCTTTGCATAGTACCCTGCTTCACGTATTCATTATAGCAGTTAGTCGTCGCATTTCCAACCAGCAAGCCCCTCTGGTTTCCTTTCTTCACTCTGCTTTCTCTTTACCGATTTACCTCCACTACTGACCGCATGAGCTCTTTCTTGGGGCTTTGTCTTGAGCCCCACTCTCTCAGAACGCCTTTTTCATGTGATCCTGTTCATTCTGCCGGCTACTGATGTGCTGAAGATAACCAAAGTCCTAGCTTAGCCAGGCGGCTTCCTGCCCTCTGCCACTGTTTTCCATATGACTCATTCATTTTACTTCCTACATAGCCCTTAGCATAATTCTAATTTATTCCATTATTACTCCCTATTTTTTGTTTGTTTGTTTGTTTTTTGAGACAGATTTCACTGTATAGCTCTAGTTGCCCTGGAACTCACTCCATAGACCAGGCTGGCCCCAAACTCACAGATATCCTCCTGCCTCTGCCTCCTGAGTGCTGGGATTAAAGGTGTGCACCACCTCCACTGTCCAGCTGTTAGTCCCTCTTCTTAAAACCTCTTTTCCTTGCCTGAATAGAACCAAAGTCCTGTCTTCCCTCTTCAGTATAACCAGTGCTTTGCATATATGACAGGTGAGAGGCATTCTATACAGAATTTTTAAAAATCTAGATGAACAGCCAGTGGTGGTGACTTATGCCTTTAATCCCAGCACACGGGAGGCAGAGGCAAGAGGATCTCTGTGAGTTCCAGGCCAGCCTGGTCTACAGAGCGAGTGCCAGGATAGGCTCCAAAGCTACACAGAGAAACCCTGTCTTGAAAAACCAAAAAAATAAAAAAATAAAAAAAAATAAAAAATAAACCCTCATTGCTGCAACACATGCTAGGGAAGTAGTGATAGGTTTTGCTGACACCAGTCCAGCCTAGAGCAATGCACACAAGGGTTTCCTGGGGATCTGGGTGAAGGTCCTGATTCAGTGTATCTATCCCAAGTTTCTGCTCCTGCAACAATTCCCAGTGATGCAATTCATGAGGATGCTCTTGGTCTATGTGCTGGTTTGAATGAGAGCAGCCTTCATAGGGTCACACATTTGAATACTTGGTCCCCAGTTGGTGGAATTGTTTGGGAAGGATCAGGAGGTGTGGCCTTATTGAAAAGGTGTGTCACTGGGTTGGGCTTTGAGATTTCAAAAGACTCCCACCACTGTCAGCACTCTTTCTTTCTGCCTTGTGGTTGTGGACCAAGATGTCACAGCTGTCTATTTGCTCAGCCACAATGGACTCTAACCCTTTGAAACTATAAAACAATTTCTTATATAAGTTGCCTTGGTCACAATAGAACAGTAACTAAAGGCAGCCTACAACCAAGATTATCAGCAATCCCTGAGATCCTTGTAAGGTATGTGTGAACTAACCCAAACTGCTCAGCTAGACTCTGAGTCAGTGTCTTTTTGGGTTTTTAGTTAGTTTGTTTGTTTGTCTTTTTGAGACAGGGTTTCTCTGTGTAGCCTTGGCTGACCTGGAACTCACTCTGTAGACCAGGCTGTCCTCGAACTCAGAGATCTGCCTGCCTCTGCCTCCTGAGTGCTAGGATTGAAGGTGTGTGCCACCACTGCCCTGCTTCTGAGTCTATTATTAAGCTGATTTCAAATATATTATCTTATTTACACTGTGACTGGTTGGTCTCTCATGATGTAATAAACTCCTATTTATCTGAAAGTTTTTTTGGGGGGGTCTATCCTTCAGATAGAAGTGCCCTCCTTCAGAAGAAATATTTTTAATCTCTTTTTTGATTGCTGTGGTTAAATATTGCCTTCTGGCAGATAAATTTTCTTTTTTTAAAAAAGCCCTAACTATAATGTAAAATAAATTAATAACAAAATACATAATCTGTATTTCAAAATGTAAATGCACTAACATTTATTCTAGAAATCAGTGTGGTAAGGCAACCGATGAATCTGTAAATTGCTTTGGAAAAAAGACCCTTCCATGCAGAAGGATACAGGTGCACTGACAATGACAAAGCACTTGTTGTGAGCTGAGCAAATAAAGCATCCTCTCCCAATGAACATGGTATTGTAGTTACAATCCTAGACAGACCAGAGTGTGCTCAAACTGTGCAAAAATACTTTATATTTAAACATAAAATGGAGTGAGAGTCTACAAGTAATTAGACTTTGAGCTAAGGAAGAGAATCCTGGAATAAGCAGCAGCTTCTTCACAGAGAGCATCTGGGAAGAACCATGGATGGACAGGGAACCCCACTGCATGGCTGGGGTGTTATTAACAGTGTTGGGAAGCCAGAGAAAGCTGATCTGGGTGTGAGAGTGTGTGTGTGGGGGGGGTGAGTTCAATTTTGGACTCACTGAGTTGGAAGACAAACATTAGAAAAATCAGCAGTTGGGAAAGAAAATGGGTATTCTGGGAACACTCTCAGTCCAGAATGGCAATATTAGAAGACAGAAAACATCACTGGAAAAACACACTGAAGCTATATTGTCACGTGTTTGTAGGAGATTAACTTTCTAATGTGGATAGGTCATTGTGGCAGCAATCTTCAAAATATATTAACAGTAGTAAGTCTAGATACAAGTGGGGACGGAGAGGTGGGGTACATGACATTCTGAATCAGTTCTTTTCAAAATGGGGCTCCAAGTTCTGGGGGCCAGGCACCACAGGTGTTGACCTTTGGCAGAAAGTAGGCCTAACTTTTTTCTTGCTCCCTCCCTTCGTTATCTGAACAACACACTCACATCTGGGCCTCATCACTTCTTTATTAAAAGGTGTTCCATTGTCAGGCAGTAGTGATGCACGCCTTTAATCCCAGCACTTGGGAGGCAGAGGCAGGCAGACCTCTGTGAGTTCAAGGCCAGCCTGGTCTACAGAGCAAGTTCCAGGACAGCCATGGATACACAGAGAAAACCCTGTCTTGAAAACCCAAAACAAACTAACAAACAAAATGCATTCCATTGCTAAATACAAGCTATGTCTCATTTTTGCAGCTAATGATAATTCTTGTTGAACTGTGGCACTGAGAGTGGTTACAATAGTGGTATACAGTCCATAGGTCCTCAAGTGCATGCCTGTAATCACAACACTTGGGATCTGGGGCAGAGAGATCAAATTCAAGCAAGCCTGGACTACAGAATGAGACTCTTGTCAAAAAATGAAATATACAGGCTGGAGAAATGGTTCACAATTAAGAGTCTTTGCTGCTACCCTTCCAGTGGACCTGACTTTGATACCCAACACCCACATCTGTAATTCCAGCCTCAGGGGATCTGAAACCTCTGTCTTCTGAGGGGGCCTGCATGAACATTATCACACACACACACACACACACACACACACACACACAAACACACACACACACAAACACACATACACACACACAAACACACACACACAAAAACACACACACAAAAACACACACACACAAACACACACACACAAACACACACACACAAACACACATACACACACACAAACACACACACACAAACACACAAACACACACACACAAACACACACACACACACACACACACACACAAACACACACACACACACACACACACACACACACACACACACACACACACACACACACACACACACACACACACACACACACACACACACACACACACACACACAAACACACACACACACAAACACACACACACACACACACACACACACACACAAAACACACACACACACAAACACACACACACAAACACACACACACACAAACACACACACACACAAAAACACACACACAAACACACATACACACACAAACACACACACAAAAACACACACACAAACACACACACACACGAACACAGGCACTTAAAAAATAATAAAAAGAAGTCTAAGAAGTAATAAAATCTAAGGCCATGTATGGCGGCACACCTGTAATCCCAAAGGTTTGGAAGCAGAAGTAGAGGATCGGGGGTTTAAGGCCAACCAGCCACATAGAAAGTTTGAAGCCAGCCTGAATGGGCAAAACAGCCACACACACATGGAGAGAGAGAGAGAAAGAGAGAGGGAGAGAGAGAGAGAGAGAGAGAGAGAGAGAGAGAGAGAGAGAGATCTATAAGAACTCTATCACCTTTATATCAGTTATTATTTGTCCTGTAATTGTCCTTACATGCCCACCCCATGTTAATTTTTTAGCAGTTCAATTTAGAGGCAACCAAGATCATATTAGGTCACTGATGTTTGCAACAGCTATTTGTGAAGTCCTTTGAGAAACACAAATTAGCCTTCAGAGAGCCGTGCATGCCATACTGTTGGCTTGGTGTGCTCAGAAGCTGTGTACTTGATTGTATATTCTGGTCACCTAGCCCCATGAATTGAAATTCTAGAAGATTTATTCCACTTAAATCTTCACATGTATAAATCATAACACATGCAAATTATCATGTCTTATGTTTTATATGTATTATAATTTACAGAGTCAAAGCAACTGGTTACATTTTTAAATGCAAGGGTTGATTTTTTTAAAAAAAGAAAGATTTATTTTCTTTTTATCTGTATGTCTGCACGTGCACTTGAGAGCACATACATGCAACAATGGAGTTCAAAAGTGGATGTTGGATCCCCTGGATCTGGGCTACAGGTGGTTGTGAGTCACCCAACCTGGGTGCTGGGAATCTAACTCTGGTCACCTCAAGAATGAAAAGCATTCTTAACTAATGAGCCATCTCTCCAGCCTCAAGGGTTGATTTTTATATTTCATTCTTGCTTATCAGCTTCCTAACTGCACTACTAGAATATGAAAATGTTAAAAGTGTTATCCTAATCCTCTCATCTTTTATTCAGAGAAATTTTATTTTAATAATAGCAAACCGTCTGCAGATGGAGCTAATTGGCAGAGTTGCCTGCCTAGTATGCATGAGGCTCTGGGTTCCATCCCAGAACCCAATGAACCTAGCACGGTGATGCATGCTTGTAACCCTGGGGAGGTGGAGGCAGTAGGATCAGATGTTGGAGGCCATCCTCAGACAGTCCATGAGATCCTATCTCAAAGAAAGGAACGAGCAGACAAGAAAAGAAGAGGGCCAGAGAGACGACTAAGAGGTCCAGAGCCCCCTGGCTGTTCCCCCAGAGCACCTGGGTTCAACTCCCATCACCAGCACGGTGGCTCATCCCCATCTATAACTTCAGTTCCAGGGCATCCATCCAATGCTCGCTTCTGGCCTCTTCAAGCACCAGTCACACACGTGGCGCAGATGTGCATGCAAGCAAAACACGCGCACACACATAAAATGAAATAAATAGTAGCATGCAGGTGTGTGTTTGTTAGGACAGCCCAAAACACCTCTGCCCTGAAGTGAAGATCCACAAAGCAACAGCCACTCCACGTGATGGCTTTTAAACTGTGGGTCACATAACTCAGTGTGGGGGTTCCTAGGACCTTGGCAGCAACAAAACAGTTTTGAATGTGTACTGACCACAAATTAGGTCAGTTTGGTTTGTTTGTTTGTTTTTGTTTTGAGACAGGGTTTCTTTATGTAACCCTGGCTGTCCTGGAACTCAATCTGTAGACCAGGCTGGCCTCAAACTCACAGAGATCCACCTGCCCTCAGGAGTGCTGGAATTAAGGGTGTATGCTACCACCACCCAGCTTTTTTTTTTTTTAAATATAGACAATTTTCTCCTTTTATGGGAATATAGTAGTTTAATTATGGAAAATAAGACTTTTAATATTTTCCTACCATCGTCCCTCAGCGTGTGATAAGTTGGTCTATCTCTGGACTGGATTAGATTAGAAGGTATATATATTTTTAATTGCTGTTTGAGGGTTGGGTGGCTCAGCAATTAAGAGCACTTGCTGCTCTTACAGAGAACACAGTTTATTGGTTCCCAGTGGCCCACATCAGGTAGCTCCAGCTCCCGTGGATCTCACGCCCTCTTCTGGCCCCCACATGCACTGCACTCACATATACATACACACACAACATAATGAAAAATAAAAATAATTTGGAAAATTGCTGTTTGAGTTGCTGAATTAAACCATTAAGTAAATTTTGACTTGGGATTAAACAATAAATTCTGAAATTGCCCTCAATACACATTGGCCATTTTGTTCTACATGTTTATATGAAATAGTGTTCTCAGTATTGATGACTCTAAAATAAAAATGTCAACCAATCAAGTCTGAAAAACATTGACAATAGTCTGTCCTGCCATATTAAATACTTGACCAAGTGTCCCGCGCGCTATATGTTCTCGCCGGCAAGAAATACACGCAGGACACTCGGATCCTTCTGCAGGAAAGCTTTAATGCATCTTGAGAGGGGAGAGCATAAGCTTACCAGAGCGGAGACCCTGAACCAAGAATCCCATCCCTTAATAAAGGCTGGCCGCGGCTGCCTGGGAATGGAATGGCTTCAGCTCCTCAGGCCAAATGAGCCACGGGATAGGCAGAGATCAAAGGAATGGAAATTACCCAGCGCCTGCGAAATAATTTACATTCGGTGTCTGCAGGCACCATCATTGTAATGGAGAATGCAGGAACGGCTCCTTACAACCAAGAGTTAATTCTTTTATAAAAATAAATAATCACAATTTCACTAATATGAAATTTTTAACATTGTCTTTTTTTTTTTTTTTTTTTTTTTTTTTTTTTAAGACAGGGTTTCCCTGTGGCTTTGGAGGCTGTCCTGGAACTAGCTCTTGTAGACCAGGCTAGTCTTGAACTCACAGTGATCCACCTGCCTCTGCCTCCCGAGTGCTGGGATTAAAGGCGTGCGCCACCACCGCCAGGCTAACATTGTCTTTTTTATTTTATTTTATTTTATTTTTTGGCTTTTCAAGACAGGGTTTCTCTGTATTGTTTTGGAGGCTGTCCTGGAACTTGCTCCATAGACCAGGCTGGTCTCAAACTCACAGAGATCTGCCTGCCTCTGCCTCCTGAGTGCTGGGGTTAAAGGCGTGCACCACCAACACCTGGCTTTAACATTGTCTTAATAAATTTATTAAATTTATTTCTGGTTTATGATCGTCCTGTGTCTGGTTTGTACACTTATTTTATAGAATTATCTATGCACACAGAAGTTTCTCAGGTGAAAGGGAGTTTTGAGTGAGGCAAGCTTGAGAAATGCTGCTCCTCTCTGGCTCTGAACAGTTTCTCTCTCCTGGCTTCCTTGCCTCAGCTGCACATAACTGATTTAGACAAATGATTCTTGCAAACCATTGGTCCATGTACTTCTCAAAGTCTAACTGCTAGAGCATAACACCACGGTACCAAGATGGAGTTAGGAAGTTGTGTGTAACAAAGGAAGTTATGTAGCTCTGGGGACCAGGGGCTCAATATCCAACAGCTATAATTGCCACAGAACTCACTGCCACGTAGTGGAAGGACAATACTGACTCCCACAAGTTGTCCTGTGACCTCCACTTGTGTGCTAGTCATGTGTGTTCTCCTTCCCCCAACACAAATAAATGTAATAAATACTTTAAATAAACATCATAAAAACTATTTTCAGTACTGTTTTCTTCATTGAATGCAAAAAATTCTGATAGCCTTCTACAAACCAGGCAACGGGCATACAAAAGTAAAACATAAAGGGATGGGAAGATGGCAAGAGGACCTGAGTTTGAAACCCCAACACCCACATAAAAAGCCAGATGGGGCAATGTGTGCTGGTAATCCCAGCAATGTGGAAGCAGAGACAAGAGGATCCCCAAGACTTTCCAGTCAGCCACTCCAGCTGAATTAGTGAGCTTCAGGCCCAGTGAGAGACCCTGTTTCAAAAATAAAATGGTGGCGCATGCCTTTAATCCCAGCACTTGGGAGGCAGAGGCAGGCGGATCTCTGTGAGTTCGAGGCCAGCCAGAGCTACACAGAGAAACCCTGTCTCGAAGGACATAAAATAATAATGATGATGATAATGATGATGTGGAGAGTCACAGAGGAAGACATTGGCCACCAGCCAACCTCTGGCCTCCACACACATGCACAAAAATAAACAACCAAGTAAAACTAGTCTCTCACTGAGTGTGGTAGCCACCCGAAATCCCAGAACTCAAGAGGCTGAAGCAGGGGGATCAC
This sequence comes from Cricetulus griseus, assembly GCF_003668045.3. Lineage (NCBI taxonomy): Eukaryota > Metazoa > Chordata > Mammalia > Rodentia > Cricetidae > Cricetulus > Cricetulus griseus. Next base: position 111,675,380 of record NC_048600.1, read on the forward strand.
GCATTTGAGGCTAGTTTATGTTACACAGTGAGACCCTCCTTCAACAACAAAAAGCCTTAAAGCCCACAGGAAGGATAAAGCAATCCATAATTTTCATGCACCACAGTAGAAGTATCTAGAGAAAGGAAAGGGCTTTGGCACAAGTGGAGGAGGGAAGCAAGGTACTGGTAAGGGGTGAGAGCCAGATGGCAGTAGGGAGAAGGTTATCAGTGGAGTTTTCATGGCAATGGTGCTTACACAGAGCACTGAGACCTGTTGGTGAGGGTGCGGGCGAGGTGTTAGGAAAGACATGGAAGTGTGAGATGCAGTGTTAGGTGCAAACAGAATTTTAAAAATTATTCTCTACCAGAAGCCCATGACATTTCCATGCCTGTGGTTTCTTAAAACTTTAATATTTTAACCTCTCTACACTCACAATACAGAGCAAGGAAACATCACCTAGAAGCTAAGTCTCTTTAACCTCTACCATCTGGAACATGGAAAAGGACCCAAAGAATGGCTATCACAAAATCCGTGCACTGAACTAAGTTACAGAAGCCAGCAGTAAGATTGCCTAATAGGGGTCCATTTGGTACAGGAGCATTCGGTTCTGTGCAGTTTAAAATCTCCCATAAGAGTGCAATGTGGTGGTCTATGGGATGCCCAGAGGCACTGTGATAGTTCTCTGTTGTGAACCATGTTTATAAAGTGGGAAACTGTATAAAGTACACATACACTTGGAAGTGGAGTTAAGAACACAAGCTGCTCTCTCAGAGGACCCTGTTTCAAGCACCCCTTTGTGGTACACACTCCAGTTCCGGAGCACCCTCTTCTGACCTCCATGGGCACCAGGCATGCATGTGGTACATGTACACACACACACACATAAATTAAAATAAACAAACCTAAAGAAAAAAAACGCACTTACAGAGATCTTTCCGTATGGCTAAAGTGAAGACTTTATATTAAGCTAGAAATCTGCCATTACTTCTGAAAGTCACCCCTGTGAATCACCTACTCTCTTAACCACTCCAGATGAAAGAGATGTTAATGCCGTATTAGTCACTAATAGACAGGTGACATTGGTGATACCTAACCTTGGCTGGGGAGGGGTGGGGGGGGGAATATCGAAGTCACTGACTGTGAGGAAATAAATGCTACAACTGTTGTTTGTTAGACTAACTCTTCATATTTACATGGCAAATTTCTTTTTATGAAAAGGTGATACAGCCCAAGATTTCTATTTCAAAGGCTTATTTCATCTGACATCTTCACACAGAGAACACTTCCCAAAAATATGCATTGATGAATGCAAAGATAAATGAATGAAAAATTACTTTATCTACTGAAGGAATGACAGTGTAGTCTTGCATTTCACAATAACTGTAATGTATTACTTTGACCACCAAATTAGGCAGAAACAAAGGTATTTCATAAGGCATTTTACTTCTTACATTAGTAAGAGAGGGCGATGCAGGACAAATCTCTGTAACACCAAATATCAAAATAGCACAAAGTTTTTCATTTTAAATCTCAAAGCCATGAGCCAATGTGATGCTGCATGTCCTGTATCAGTCTCATCACTCAGGAGACTAAAGCAGGAGGATTGTCATGAACTGGAGGCCAGCCTAGGCTGTCCAGTGAGTTCAAGGTTAACCCTACATTGTCTCAACAAACAATCAAAATTAGCCAGATTAGTCTAATTAGTAGAGTTTTTTTTTTTTTTAGCTATTTTACTACATCAACTATTCTATCCTCAAGGAGGTAAAGTTAAAATGGCCAAGCTCTGCTGGGCGGTGGTGCTGCACACCTTTAATCCCAGCACTAGGGAAGCAGAGGCAGGCAGATCTCCGTGAGTTCAGGGCCAGCCAGGTCTACAAAGCTACACAGAGAAACCCTATATTAAATATACTATATGACATCTATCTCAATTATTTATTAATTTTATTCTAGTCATCCAATCTTGTAACTTCTTTAAATCACTAACCTGTATTCTATGCATTCTTTTCCCACATATAGCTTACAAATGTTGAATTATACAAGTTTTCATTACTTTCTTCTTCAAGAAGTCTTCATTGGTCCTATTACAAAGTCTGGTAGGACACCCATGTCCTAAAATATATTACTTAGCTTAGTGTCTGTACTTCATCTTGAATAATTAATGAGAAAATAACATTTGCTCAGAAATACTCCCGTTGTGGGTTTACATTATTCCTAACAAATGACATGGTTAGGACTAGGAAAATAGTGTTGGAAAACTGACTAGTAACTTCAGGAAAAGAGATTATTTGTAATAGTTAAGGCATGAGAGCTTGTTTTAAAAATAAAATTTCCCATAGTATACACAATACCAAGTTTTTTCTCTGTTCTTGGATGAGAAAACTTTTACATGTAAAAAAGTTACACTTCAGAGATCGTTATTTAAACGTCAAAAAACTTTGAAGTTATTTTTTAAACCTTGACAATTAAAAACATTAGAAGCATATAGATTTTTTTCACAAGAGAAAATCTTTGAAGCATCATCCAACAGTGGAGATTTAGAACTGTCTATTGACTGCATTACCATTTGCCATCTTATTGAGAGAAAAAATATGTTTACATGAGTAGAAGCAAGAAGGAGGAGGAGGAGGAGAAGAAGATGAAGAAGAAGAAGAAGAAGGCATAGCCAGCGTACTCATGCACAAACTGAGAATTGAGGGTTGTGTCGCACTCTATCACATTGTGAAACAAAAACGTTTTACCATGTGTAACTGTGTCCCAAACTATTCAATTATATTTCATCGCTTCACATACCCTAGAACTAAATAAAGATGCCAAAGATCAAGGCTCCTATTTTAAAAGAGATTTTTCAACCATTATAAAGAAAATATTCACAATATTTATCAGATCAACATTTTAGTTAAGTGTCAGCATCTCTCTGTTTTTTGTTTTTTTTTTAATGAATGTGCTGCCCTACCTCTGATGGTCTAAACGCCGCCTCTCCCCCCCATCCCCCACCCCCGCCCCGAGGTTGAGCCACATCTTCCATCTTCAGAGTTTTAGAAACACTTGTTGAAAATGTGAAATTGCACTTATCTTAGGGAAGTTCGTACAGCGGGACTTCCGAGAAGCAAAGCTATGCTTCTGAAATTAATTCACATGAAATCCTTAACGTGAGTCTTATTTTTGTTTTTGCGCTTTTTAAAAAGTTCATTTAGAAGATTGAGTTCCAAGCTAACTAACTACAAGTGCCAGTCACTTAAAAATGAGCCCTTTGCCTCTAAGACAGAATTCACAGAAAAGCCCCATTGCAGATAAGTAGCCACAAGTAACGCACATGAACATAATTCCTATGGACACTGAGGCCGTGCACCCCCCCCCAATAAAAAGATTATTACATCTCAGGCTTGGTGCCAAATTCAGGGACGCCCCAAGAATGCTCTTCCTTTGAAGATTTCAGGCGACCCAGATACACCCAACGTCTCACAACCCCTACGAAATAAAACTGAAGAGAATTTAGCACTTTCCCAAGTTGGGGGAGGGGGTGTCTGAGAACCGACACGCATTTAAATTAACAAAAAGAAATAAATAGAAGCAAAACCGAGATTCAGAAGGAAGCGGTGCCGCTGCGCGCACCGCTCGGGTTACTCAAAGACCCCAGAGCAGCCGCGCGGAGCTCACCTTCCATGTCGCCGCGGGCCGCTCGGGCTACAGCTGTCGCTCAGGCTCCGCGGGCGCTCCACGTGCTCCTGCCGTGGGGACCCGCGCGGCTGGCGGGAGACTAGCGGCGCGGGGAGGCCCCGGGATCGCTCGGGCGCGTCGGCGCAGATGCAGTTCGGGAGCCGGCCGGCAGCCGGTGCGCGGGGTTACAGCGGCGCTGGCTGGCGGCCGCTTTAAAGCGCGCTCGGAACGCCGCGGGTTCCGCACCCTCAACCCACTTTTGAATGTCAAGCCTGAGGAACCCTGATCTCGTGGAAACAGTGCCTCAGTGACGGTCTCTGGACGTCTACTTCAGACACACCGGGGATGAGGGCGCTGTCGCAGGGAGAAGAAGGGTGTGCGCAAGCCCAACTTCCAGATTCGCCTGACGCGGACCGCTCTGGAACTTTTTATCTAGATTTGGGGATGAGAGTCATGAAAACTGTCAATGAGAATTCACTTCACTGAGTTATTTGTGGAAGTTTCCCCCACCCTTGGGTTTTTCATTCCAGTTGGAGTAGCTACCACTGTAATCCCAGCACTTGGGAGGCTGAGGCAGGAGGATTGCCACGAAGTCCAGGCCAGCCGGGGCTACAATATGAGCCATTTTCTCAGAAAACAAACCTTAAATGTCCTTGGCCCAGATTTATACATATAATTCAAAAGTACCTTGGCATTTACATCACTCCAACTTTTTAGCTTGAGGGAACAATTCTTTCATTTGGCTCTCCTTTCTGAGAACTGGTTGATTTACCATTGTTCAAAAAGATAACTCTACGTATGTGTGTTCATTTCCTACGAATCTTCTTTCTCCTAAAGAGTACACTTTACAAAAATACACATATGATGTGTCAGGAAAGTAAAGAGTAGAGCTATGTGGGGTAGATGAAGCAAATCAGGGGAAGGTGTTGTTTCACAGAGACATACCAATCAACAGCCTTTCCCATCATCTCACTTTATAGAGGAAAACACTTGACGGGGGGGGGGGGGGGGGGGGGGACAACAAAACTTTTTTTTCAAAGCAGAGTGTTTCATCACCATCACACTAAAATCTTAAAGAGACTTCTAAGGATGCCCAATGGTGTTGAAGGAATGATCCCACTTCCTACTGTCATTCTTGCTAGAAGATTATATTGTTAATTATACAAATATGTTTGAAGCACAGTGTGGTGGCAAACACCTTTAATCCCAGCACTCTGTGAGTTTGAGGCCAGCCTGGTCTACAGATTGAGTTCCAGGTCAGCCAGGACTTTGAAATACCCTGCCTGAAAAGACCAACACACACACATACACACACGATTTAAGGTTGAATACATGTACATCAATCTCCTATGTCTGAAAAAAATCATAATTATGAGTTAGGCAAGCACACTGTTTTTTAACCTAAGTCTATGTTAACTGGTATCTTGGTACAGGCAGTCCGTGTTATATGCATATATAACATATGAGTGACTCACACCAGCTTTATGATCACAGAGCCACAGCAGCATCTCCACAAACATGAGATAGAGTTCTGCAGCAAAATACGGAGTTCAGAGAAATACTCTAAACACTAATGTTTAATTTTAGTACTGAAAGGGGAAATTTGTTGTTTGTTAGTTTCTAAAAGCAAAAATAGCACATCAAAAGTAGCAGAAGAGGAACTGTAAACTTTCACAGGGATGATAAGGATGAATAACTAATTGGTTGTTTAAAAGTTAGAAATTTTGTGTTACATTGTTAACATTTTGTGTTACAATATTCTCTATATGTAACAGTAAATTGTTATCCGGCTGTACAGGCTTATTCTAGACTACAGATACTTAAAGGGATAAATAAAAAGCAGATTGTACAATCATTTATGTAACTACTCCACCCTCAAATAGGTGGAGCATGAAGTGTAGGGAACACACAGTGACACCCTTCTAAACAGTAAAGTATGAAGAGGGAGGGGTAACCTTATAATGGAGAAACCTGACAAACATTCCTTCAGCCAGTTGAACACATTTAACATCAAAAGTGGCAAAGCATGATAGTATGCACCACTGATATGGCATATTGTGAATGTCATTTTACAGCTGCTGTCCTCACAAAAATCCATAGTACTATAGAATAATGAGAAGAAACACCAAGCAAAGTCCAGTAGAGAGGCTTTCTACAAAATAGTTATCACTTAAGGTTAAGTCAGGATCATCAAAGCAGTTGTTAACTGCCAAAGTCAACAACAACGACGAAAAAAAGATAGATAGATAGAAAGAAAGAAAGGAGAAGAAAGAGAAGAAGGAAAACAAGAAACGCCTGAGAAACTGTCAAAAACCCAGAGGAACCCGAGGAGACAACAATTAAATGTAATACAGAAGCCTGAATGTGACTCTGGTCTAGATAAACTAAGGTGAAAACTAAGAAAATATGAATCAAGTGTGAACTTTAATTAATAACACTGTATCATGCCAGGCATAGAGACACACACCTTTAATCCCAGTACTTGAGAGGTAGAGGCAGGTGGATCTCTGTGAGTTCAAGGCCAGCCTAGTCTACAAAGCAAGTTTCTGGACAGCCAGGGTTGTTACACAGAGAAACCCTGTCTCAAAAAAAAATGAATTTCTCAAGTATGCATCATGCCAAGTATGAATATGTAATTTTTCATGTTAGAATAGTAACTTGGGATAGCAGCATTATTGATTTGTCCTGTATAAAAATGTGTCTCTTTCATTTCCCGAATTACTGACATAAATCCATCAAAACTAGATGTCAAGAATAAAGAAAATCAACATAGATTTCACAAGTATACCCACCTTATGTAGTTTTCCCACAGAGTAATATAACAATTAAGTTTTTTTGTAGCTCGCTGAGCATGCTACTACACACCTTTAATTCCAGCACTAAGAAGGCAGAGGCAGGCAGATCTCTGTGAGTTCAGCCAAGGATACACAGAAAGACCCTGTCTCAAAAATTAACAAACAAATAAATCTTATAAAGTACAAAGCTTACTTTAAAAGAGTACATGTACTTTCAATACTCTACTACTCTATTTTTAAAGGTTTTCTTTTTTACTGTGTTTATGTGGGAGGGATGGGGTGCTATGTTTAGGTGAATGCAAGTGTCCATGGAGTCCAGAAGAGATCGTTGGATCCCCTGGGGCTGGAGTTATAGGCTGTTGTAAGCTGCTCAACTGGGTACTGGAACTAGGGCCCTCTGGAAAAGCAGATAAACTCTTAACCACTGAGCTATCTCTCATGTCCCACTATTCTATTTTTAAGACTCTTCTCATAGGAATCGAAATTTAACACAAAGTTTATAAGAATCAGTTGCAATAAGTGGAAAGTTAACAACACATTGTACATTTGGACAATGCTTTGATTAAATCTTAAGTGAGAGGAGTCTCCGCAGTGAGGAGTGCTGTCTGCTCTTCTAGAGGACCCGCGCTTGATTCCCAGCATCCAAATGCTGGCTCACAGCCATCTCTAACTCCAGTCCCAGATCCAACATCCCCTTCCGGCCTCGGGGAGCGGTGTGTGCATGCCTGCAGTGCACAGCCAGCCAGCCATGCAAGCAAAACACCCATGCACAGTTTTAACAGTTGAAACTAAACCGTGAGTCTAGACATAGTAACTGACGATGGGTGGATCTGACTCATTGAATCACATTTTTCATGCGTGTGCTATAAAGATAAAATTAACAGTGACTAAAAATGAAATTCCTGACAAAGGTTGCTCCTGGACCATCTGAAACAGTCCAAATACTGACTCGGCTCAAAGGAAATAAAACTGAAAACCCTTGATCTCACCCCAAATAACCATTCTGCACCCTATCTGAACCTTGGGCTCTCTACCTACCAACCTACTCAAAACCACTACTGAGGATGGTGTCCTACTGCTAAGAAATAAACAGCACACGGGGTCTTTCAGGTCATCTAAATAGTAGTCAAGATGGGACCACGCACGACGTGGTTGACGACTCAGCTCGGTGAAGGTCCTGAGTTTGGTGCCAGCATGGGGTATGGGGAGAAGAACTTTGAAAGACTGTTTCGGACCTCCCTGGTATTGGCTTATCTCACATCAGCTGAGGAAAAGATCATACACTCTTGCCTTTCGATGGGGCCCATTTTCTAAAGCAATGTTACTTCCGAATAAATTTGCATAAGGGGGTGTCCCTCTACATCATCTCACACCCTAAGCTGAAAAATAAAGGTTCGACTTCCCTCCACGTGGGGAGATCGGGGGCACCCTTTTGGTGCCCTGAAGGCTCTTCGAGATCTTGGTTTTGAGTGCCAGAAGGCGATGTGTGACGCTCTGACAGATCCGGCAAGCTTGCTTTATGTCACCCTGGGGAGTTCCCGCGCGGGACCCTCGCTTTCAGGAAATTGTCACAAACGTCTCCCTTCCTCAGATCCCCAAACGAAGGCATCCTCGGGCAGCTCGGCGCCACCGTGGCCCTAGGGAACCCACTGTGTTCTCATGTCGGTTCCTTTAGCCCCTGGTTTGAGGCAGTCCCCGGAAGTTTTGAGCTCGTTTCCTTCACTCTCTCTTTACACCACCGGGCGGACCAGAGCTAAGGCGCGGGAACATGGCACCCCACGCGAGGTGCGAAAGGCTCGGCGGGAGCAGCGCTCCGCAAGTGCGCATGCGCCAGGAGGCGGGGCTCGCCTTCCGCGCACGCTCGCCCCGCCCCTCGTGCCAAGCCGGAACACGCAGGCGCTCTCGGGCGCAGCCGCCCCCGTGGTAGCCTCGGACCGGTAGGGGAAATGCCCTCGGCGGTTTGCTTCGCTCTGTAGAGGAGCGATGGGGAGGCGTTGGGCCTGGCCTGAGGTAGGAGGGAGCCCAGCTGTCGCTGCTTGTGCCTGAGCCGTGATGCTCGTGTGGGCCCTACTCTCCGCGGTGCTCTGGTCTGTCGCAAGAGGTGGGGCTTGGCCCGCAGGCTCCTCCCCTCTGCCCGAGGTTCCCTGTCCCACCTCTCCCGCGCCACCCCTCGCCCTGCTCCCTGCTGAACCCTAAACACTAATAAGTCAGAGGTTTTCTTCCTTCCGCAGTTGGAGCGCTACGTTCTTCTTTATTCAGCAAGAAAGGCTTTGTTTACGGCTCGATAGAAAACCCAGGTAATAAGTGCCTCTTCTTCCCACGCAGGGCCTGTCCCCAGAGCTGGGGGTGCCGCCCACCTGCTTAGGTTCTTCCCTGGAGGGGAGAGGGAGGAGCGAGCCGGTCTGCTCTGTGCTCTGCAGTTGGGGAAGTTTGCATCCTTTTGACCTCCCAGCAGCGCTAGTCTCGTGTCCCAGTATTCATCGCAGATCTAGTGCTCTCTTCCACATACTTCTGCTTTGTAATGAGTGAAGCCACGTATCGGGGTGGACGTCCCTCTGCAAGAGGCTTCTCTCCTTGTGTTAATCAGCCCTACTCATCCATCCAGCTCCAGTGTTGCTCTCTGTAGCTTAACTTTCCTAGTGGCACGACTATTTTGAGATAACGTTGAGCCACTTCACTGTATTGTTTTTAGAACATCTCCGCAGTTAAGGTCTTTCCCTTCCCAACGCCACAACTGCACCACCAAATTCTATAGATTCAGACCCCCCCCCCCCGCAATGACTGGGCCTTAAGATATCTTGTGAGATCACGTACTGTCACTGTCTACCAATTTTATCAGCATAGATCTCTACAGAACACCCTCGTAAGCTCCCCATGGGACAACAGGAAGTCTAGGTGACATACCAAGTTTTCAGTTTTGAAATAGTTTGTCAGTCAAGCTCACATCCTCTGAACATTAATCCCACGAGCCCTTCAGACAGTTATTGGAACTATTTATGAATGTGTACATAGTAAGGAACTTACATTTTAATGGACTGTCACATTAAATATAATGACTGACAAGGTGTAGTTTTAAAGGCTTACTATGAGAACCAAAATTGACTTCATTCTAAGTGACAACTAGCATCCAACATGTTACCACTACTTTTTATTCACTGAAATCCATAAAGAACTAATTGGTATCATTGGGACAAATCAATAGATTCTTTATTTTTTGGTATAATGTAAGTTACACCAAAATTTGTTTTATCACAGTGAAAATATATGTAAAGTTACATCAGGATTCCCCTATCCTTTTTTGTATGGATGTTAATCGTGCTAGTAAAGAAACAGTGGACCCCACCTACTTATGGATTGGGCCAAATGAAAATACATTAACAGGTAAATTATTTTAATATATTTTAATGATGTAAACATTGTTTTTTAAAGTGCTGTCATTGTTGAAAAGAACAAATTTAATTTGAAACATTTATGAAATTTATTTTATGTTTATATGTATTTTATTTTTTTGCCTTTGTGCATGCATGCCTGATGTCCTTGGAGAACAGAAGAGGGTATTGGATCCCATGGAACTAGAGTTACTAATGGTTGTGAGCCATCATTTGGGTGCTGGAAATAGAACCCAGGCCCTCTGCAAGCACAACAAGTACTCTTAAACACTAGGCAATCTCTCCATCCCCCCAAAGTGTAATTTTAACTGTAATTAAATTTGTTCAACTTTTTGACAAATTGTAATTTTTCTGGTCTCTATGACTTAAATTCTTCCTATGTAAAAGCAGATCTAAAGGATGGCACAGGCCTGTGAGTGAAACACTCAAGAGGTTGAGACAGGAGGATTACAAGTTTGAAGATAGCCTGAGCTAACCAAAGAGACAGTTCTTTGTTATTTTTTTTCCCAATGCTTAGAATTGAATCCAGAGTCTCCCTCTCTAGCTCCCTCCCACTGTGCTGTCCTACTATCTTCAGGCAGTTTTTTCTGTGCCCTACTTTCCAAAGCTATTAAAAATTTTCATAAATACTAAAGTATACCCATGAAACACCAGTAATATGAGATATTCATTGTGTAATTTTTCATGTTAGAAGAATACCTTGGGATATCAGCATTATTAATTTGTGTCTTATGTAAATGTATATGTACATATACATAAATATATATATAATTTATTGAATTGCTGACATAAATCACTAGAACCACAAAACAAATTAACATAGATTTCACAAGAATATCTGGCTTGGCTGGAGAGATGGCTCAGAGGTTAAGATCACTGGCTGCTGTTCAAGAGGTCCTGAATTCAATTCCCAGCAACCACATGGTGGCTCACAATCATCCATAATGCAATCTGATAGCCTCTTCTGGCCTGCAGCAGAACACTGTATACATAATAAATAAATGTTTAAAAGAAAAAAAAGAGTACTCTGCTCATGTAGCTTTTCCGTTGGGTAATATGACAATTAGGATTTTTTTCTGGGCACAGTGCTACACTCCTTTAATTCCAGCACTCAGAAGGCAGAGGGAGGCAGATCTCTGCCAGTTCCAGGACAGCCAGGGCTATGCCGTGAGACCCTGTCTTAAAAAAAAATTTTATTGGGTTCTTGAAGTTGAAATAGTCTATTAATTTTGATTTTCTTTTTGCATTTGTGTTTACAGCTCTGAGTTTACTGAGTAATGTTTAAGTTACCTGTTAAGTAACCAAGTAATTTCCTCTTTCTGATTAGAGAATGGCCAAATAAACTTAACAAAGGAAGGAGCACTGATAGTGAAAGATTTTATGGAATCATTATCTGGACTTTACACATGTACTCTTTCCTATAAGACCATCAAAGCAGAAACCCAAGAAGAAACAACAATAAAGAAGAGATATGACTTTTTGATCTTTGGTAACAGTATATTTATATATTGTTATATATTTATATATTATATTCTATAATATAATAATTATAGAAGCAAATGAGCCATCTCTCTAGTCTTCCCAAAACATTCTTACATTTTAAGATTTCGTATGTGGGTATGTGTACGTGTGTGGGTATGTGCATATGAGTGCAGGGACCAGCAGAGTCCAGAAAAGGGCATTTGGTGACCTCGAGATGGAATTATAGGCAGGTGTGAACCACCTGATGTGGGTGCTGGCCACCACAGCTCTTAACTGTTGAGCTATGTCTCCAGCTCCAATGTTTTCTTTTCTTTTCTTTTTCCTTACCTTTTTTTTTATTTTTGGCTTCTTTTTATTTTTTATTTGTTTTTTTATTTCTTTTTTTTCCCAAGACATTATTTTTTTATTAGTTGAAATTAGAAACAAGGCTGCTTCACATGTCAATCCCTTCTCCCTCTCCCTCCCCTTTCCCCAACCCCCACCAGACCCCCACCTCATCCCCCTTCTGCTCCCCAGGGAGGGTAAGGCCCTCCATGGGGTTCCCCAAAGTTGGTCATATCATCTTGGGTAGGGCCTAGGCCCTCCCCCATGTGTCCAGGCTGAGAAAGCATTCCTCCATGTGGGATGGGCCACCAAAGTCCCTTCTTATACCAGGGATAAATACTGATCCACTACCAGGGGATAAAGTGCCGGGGCCTCCTCATTGACATCCACGCTGAGGGGTCTGGACCAGTCCTGTGCTGGCCTCCCAGACATCAGTCTGGGGTCCATGGGCTCCCCAATGTTTTCTTGATACTATTAACTTAACCTGTGTTGTGATCCCACAGAAGCCGTTTCTCCTAAGTAGACAGACACCAAATGACAATGACTTTTTCCTTTAAAATTAGTTAAATGTATTTTGTAAACAGACTTATGAAGTGTTGTAGTAGACCAGTAAAATTTCTAAACTGATTTGCAAGATTAATGATATTTAACATTGCATGTTTTTTAACTTTTTGAATAGCAGAAATCAATGCAAGGCATGATTGTTTTTATTCTCACCTTTTCCCAAAGCCTATCGGGAACCTGATTATTCTTACCACATGGCTGTGCGCTTTACCACAAAGTCTTGTGTAGGAAGATATAATGACCTGCTCTTTAGAGTGCTGAAGAAAATCTTGGATAATTTAATCTCTGATTTGTTGTGCCATGTCATAGAACCATCATATAAGTGCCATTCTGTTAAAATTCCAGAGAGTGACTTCGTGAATGAGCTATTCATAGCCTTTCAAGGTGAAACAATTTTACAACATTAATTTTATGACTTTAGTAGAAAACCATGATAGATGATAAAATTAATTGCCATGTAAATATGAGAGGTCTCATAAATTACAGGTTTGAAGTGTTTGCTAAGCATTAATATATACTGTTGACTGGTTGTGGTTTAAATGTCAGCAGACTAGTTGTTTACCTTAAAATACTAAAATTTCTCATTTGAAGTCAATATCATTTTATTAGCATAACCTTTAACTATGCAGTTTTAGGAATTTATTTTTTATTTTTTATTTTTAAGGACTTAAGAGGGAGTAACCAAACCCAGCCTGTTTTCATTTTCAAGTCTTGTAGTTACTTCCATTAGCCCCCAGATGGAGTAAAGTCACAGTGCGTGGGTTATTCAAATGTATGCCTAACTTTACATAGCTGGGTTAAACATACATATGCCTGCCTACCAACCAAAGCATGTGGGGCTTTACTGAAGTGTTGACACTTTTTAGAAGCTGGTGTGTACCTGTCATGTTTTCCTCTCCAGTGAACCCTTTTGCACCAGGCTGGAAAAGTGTCTGCAATGACTCTATAGACTGTGAAGATGCCACTAACCGTAACATCCTCGAGGTGAGACCTCATCCTGAGGGAAAGTGCTTGAGTGACCTAGAAAGTTTTGGGTAAATAATTTGTCTTGTTAGCAGGCATTTAAGGTCAACTTCAGCTACACAGTGAGTTCAGTGCCAGCCAGGGCTACATGAAAACCTATCTCAAAAGAAAAACAATTCTTCAAGAATCCATCTCAGGTTGTCCTCTGACTTCCACATGCCATGGTATGCATGCACCCACATACGTATACCTACACAGGAGCACACTCACCCATGCACACACACACACAAACACATAAATATGTGTGAATATATGTATGATATATATATATATATACATATATGAAACACAACAATACTGCTCTAGTTTTTTAAAAGAATAAGTTTATTCCTTCTAAATTTTTAAAATTATGTTTGTGACCTGCCAGTGCTGGTGTACACTTTAATCCCAGCACTTGGGAAGCAGAGGCAGGCAGATCTCTGTGAGTTCAAGGCCAACCTTGTCTACAGAGCGAGTCCCAGGAAAGCTAGGGCTACACAAAAGAAACTCTGTCTCAAAAAAAAAAAATTATGTTTGTGTGTTACATACCTATAGCACATTTTCTGCCAGTTATCACTTTTCATCTACAGCCCTGTAAATGTTTTTATTAAGGAGAAAGCACTCAGGAGACAGAGATGGGTAGATCTCTGAGTTTGAGGCCAGCAGAGTTGAGTTCCAGGACACCAGGACAGCCAGGGCTACACAGAGCAACCTTGTCTTGGAAAGACAGCAGCAACAACAACAACAAAAAATAATGTTTCACTCTCCTGTCTTGTTCTGGAGTCCATGCCTGAAATGAAGTGTAATAAGTACTCATTTAGGCTCAGTTATTAATTATAGTTTGTCCCAAAGCCAGATTCATACAGTTAGTTTGTAACGCCGATTAAATCCTTGATTTCTATTTCACTTTGCTCTTTTTAAAATTTTATTTATGTGTTTAATGTATATTAGTTTTTGCCTACATCTATGTCTTGTGCCATATATGTACCTAGGACCTGAGGAGGCCAGAAAAGGGAACAGGATCATCTGGAACTGGAATTACAGGCAGTTGTGAGCTGGAATTTGGGTGCTGGGAATCGAATTTAGATCCTCTTGAAGACTGTGCTCTTAACTGCTGAGCCATCTCTCCAGCATTTTGGCTTTTTGTTTTTTGTATCTATGTGTGAAAAAAAGATGTTATAAACAAATCAAAGGATGTGTGTATGTGTGTGTGTGTGTGTGTGTGTGTGTGTGTGTGTGTGCACGCGCTACAGTACCACTTCAGATGTCAATCTCAGGAACATTATCTCCTCCTTTGAGATAGAATCTCTTCCTGATTAGGCCAGACTGTCTGGCCAGCATGCCCCAGAAATCTTCCTGTCTCTACCTCCCTAGCACTGGAGTTTAGGGAAGGAATGTGGTTGGCCAACTGAGCCATCACTAAAGCAAGTTTTTATACCTGTTTTCCATAACCACTTTGTGTATAAATTAACAATAATTAGTAAAGTAAAAGCTAGACTAATTTTAGGTTTTAACATAGATTTTTCAGGACTTCATCTAATTCATGAGCAAGAAATATTTCTGCTACATTTTATGCCCTGAGAAGGAGTTCGTTTTTTAAATTAATCATTGTAATTTTTCTGGTATTTCTAAATCTTAGGCAAGAGATCGGATAGAAGAATTTTTTCGGAGCCAAGCATACATTTTGTACCATCATTTTAATAAAACTATACCAGCTATGCATTTTGTCGACCACAGTTTTCAAGTAGTACGTATAGATAACTGTCGACCAGGCTTTGGGAAAAATGAAGGTCTACACAGCAATTGTGCTAGCTGTTGCGGTAATTATAAAATATAAGTACCTAAATGCCTGTATATGCCAGAGAAAAGATGAATAACTCACCTAGGATTCTTTTCATTGATTTTTTTCATAGAAAAGATAAGTCAAAAACTTGAAATCCCAAATTTTTAAATATAGTCATCCTAATGTATATTCTTTGTGCTGTTATCTCTTATATTACAAAGCATTTCCATAGTGTTCTGACATATAATACTGTTCTGTTGGTCCTGCCTGGAAAGCACAGAGCTAGGACAGGAGGTAAAAACAGCAGACAAGCACTTATAAATGAAGCACTGAGAAGTCTTCTGAATACTGATAGAAGGGAAAATACAGTATTCTAACACTCCCCTGTGCCAGGCTTTCTTGGACTGCCAGCCCCCAAATCATGACACGGATATTTATTATTAGTTATGAATGCTCAACCTTAGTTTAGGCTTGTCCCACTAGCTCTTATAACTTATTTTAACCTGTTTTCTCTTCATCTGTGTTTTGCTTCAGGACTTTTTACCTTTCTTTCTGGCTGGCCCTGGGGATCTCTCTCTAATAAGCCTAGGTTCCTCCTCCTACATATTCTCTTTGCCCGCCAGCCCTGCCTATCCCTCTACTGTTTACCTATTCTATTGGTCATTCACCTTTTTATCAGACCAGTCAGATGCCTTAGGCAGGCAAAGCAACACGTCTTTACACTGTTAAACAATTTCAGCATAAACAAATGTAACACGCCTTTCCATAGTTAAAGTAATATTCCACAACACTCTCCTGTTGTTAAGATTATCACATTACAAAGTTTGAGGTAATCTTCATGACTTCATTGGCTAAACAGGTGTGGGTATCCTCTGTATAGGGGTGTGGTGTTGAAGATGATTTTGTATTATTGATGAGGTATCTCTGAACTGTACTCACTGATGGACGGCCTGCATTTTCCCTTGCAGTGGTCTGCAGTCCTGGAACATTCAGTCCTGATGCTGATGTCACCTGTCAGATCTGTGTTTCTGTCCATACATACGGAGCTAAAGCTTGCCCATAAACTTCAAGACCAGAGATGAAAGCATGGTTACTTGCCCCTGAAGGTGGGGACAAAGATTTGTTCACATCTGAGCACATCATAGATGCCTCCAGAAAGTAAGAACAGTAAGAGCAAAACTCTGGGGATGTGCATTTTAGAAACAGCAACAGAAAAGAGTTGACATGGCTTTTCTAAGAAGGAATTTCCTTCAATACCTCCAGTGTATGAGGGGGGAAGTTAAGTGTTAGTGGATGATTTAAATGAAATATGTTCTATTATCTAGAAACTAAAACATGCTCTGTATCTGATACTATATTAAGATCAAAAAGAGTAGCAAAGTATAATATAATAAAAAAAATTCTATTTTCCATATATTAATTTGTTTGAAATGACTTTTATCAAGACATACATAATACACTTTTTAATTTTGTTTTCTAATGCCAAACAGTGGTGATGTGCATGCCTTTAATCCCAGCACTCAGGAGCCAGAGCCATCCTGGTCTATGGCTCCGGTTCCAGATGGCGAGGGCTACACAGAGAAACCCTGTTTTGAAAACAAAAGAAAATAGACTTATTTTATTTTATGTGTATAGTTGTTTTGGCAGTATGTTTATCCATGCATCACATACGTGCTTGGTACCTTCAGAGACAAAAACAAGGCATTAGATCCCCTGGAAATGGAGTACAGAAGGTTGTTAATCCTCAAGTGGGTGCTGGGAATCAAACCCAGGTGCTCTGGAAGGGCAGCCAGTGCTCTTAACCACTGAGCCATCTCTCCAGCACCCATAGGACTTCTGAAATTAGAACTAAACAAGTGACTCTAGTCCCTTTGGTTTTCTTTTTTTTAACAATTAATAGCATCATGTTTAGCATAGGCTTAGGTTTACAGAAAATGAGACAGTGATATACAGCTCCACTTGACTCCCCACGTATTCCCCTGTTAATTAATAGTCACTGTAATGCATGGTTCACATTGAGGTTTCATTCTTCATGTTATAGGTTTAGGCAAAGGCATAGTGATGTGTTTGCCATTTGGTTGAATATAAAATGATATCACCACACTAAAAACCCACCATGCTTCACTTCTCTGCTCCCTCCCTCCATTCTGAGCCCTTGGCAGCTCCTTGGCAGCAACATCTTTTTTTGTTTTTGGTTTGTTTTTGGTTTGGTCTGTTTTTGGGCACAGGGTTTCTCTATGTAGCTCTGGCTGTCCTGGAACTCACTCTGTAGACCAGGCTGGCCTTGAACTCACAGAGATCTGCCTGCCTTTGCCTCTGCCTCCTGAGTGCTGGGACTGAAGGCGTGTGCCACCACCACCCCGCCCATCTTATTGTCTTTATAGTTTTACCTTTTCCTAAATGTCATGCAGTTGGGATTATACAATGCATTGCCTCTTCAGATTGGCTTCTTTTCACTGGGTATCGTGTATTTTAGGTTTCTTTATGTCTTTTCATGGCCTGATAACTCATTTTTATTGCTGTGTAATTTCTTCCATAATATAAATACAGCTGCCATGAACATCTGTGTGTAAATTTTTGTGTGGACATAGTTTTCAGCTCAGTTGAATTAATACTTGGAAATGTGGTTGCTGGCTAAGATGGTATGGCATGTCTAATTTTGTAAGAGACAAGCATACTGCCAACCAAAGTTGTTTACCATTTCATGGTCTTGTTCCTTCTCCTCACCAACATTTGGTACTGTCAGTCTGGGGGTGGGGGGTGACTACTCTCACATGTAGAGGGTTTCCTTTTTGTTTTAGTTCCCAAATTCTTTCAAGCCTCCTGATACTGAGTGTCTTTTCCTGTGGTCACTTGCTATCTGTTTATAATTGTTGATCATTCTTTGTTGTCCGAATTTTTTGCCATTTTTTTAATTGGACTTTCTGTCTTCCTGTTGAGTTCTAGGATTTCTTTGTATATTCTGTGTACAGAGATTTAGATGCTCTTACAAAAACTTTTGCTCCTTCTGGAATCTGTTGTCTCATTCTTTCACACTTTGGCTCACAGAGCAGAATTTTTCATTTTAATAAATCTCTGCTTCACTGTCCACTTGTCTGTCCTTTAGTCAGTACTGTGCCATCTTGACTCATGGGTACCAGTCACAGTCTAATTGGAATAGTGTTCTTCCACTATTAGTAATTCTGCACTTATTAATATGGTCATATGATTTTCCTTTAGCCTGTTAATTTGATGAATTACATTAATTCAGAAAGATTATCATAGATTAAAGACCCCCCCAGGCTACACGTGCATTCCAGGGCTGCATACAGAGTGAGACTCCTGCCTAAAACTTCTCCCAACAGAATTTTCAAATGTTGGGGCAGATTTGTGTATTTGAATAAACCCTTCCTAGTTGTTATATATAATTTTTTCTCTGAACACTTTATCTTTCCCAAAACACACTAGCATTATGGGTTTTGGAAGAATTTGGACTTGTTTTGCCTCATTGTTGGTTGTTGTTTGTTTGGTCTGGTTTGGTTTGGGTTAGTGTGCAATTGTTTGGCAGTGCTAGGGATGGAATCCAAGGTCTCATATACACTAGCTGCAGTGGTTTGAAAGAAAATGGCCCCCAAAGAGAGTAGCATTATTAGGAGGTGTGGCCTTGTTGAAGTGTGTCACTGGGGAGGGGGGAGGCTTTGAGGTCTCCTATGCTCAAGCTATGCCCAGTGTCATAGTCTACTTCCTGTTGCCTACTTCCTGTTGCCTCCTCTAGCACCATGTCTGTCTGCATGCCTCCACGTCCAACCATGACAATAATGGACAAAGGCTGTGAAACTGTAAGCCACCCCAATTAAATGGGGAAGGGAGGGAAAGGGAAAGAACTCCTCTAAAAATCTAAAAATCTCAGTTTGAGCCCTTTCCTCTTAACAGATTCATTTTTGCTGCCTCCTCAACAAACTACATTCATTCCTCATGTGTAGAATCCCTCCCTTCCTCCCTCCATTTCTTCCTCCTTCTCTTTCTTTCCTTTCTTTCTTTCTTTCTTTCTTTCTTTCTTTCTTTCTTTCTTTCTTTCTTTCTTAGCCCAGACTGGCCTTGGACTCACTGCAGTCTTCCTGCCTCAACCTTCTGGTTGATGGGATTACAAAATTATAGCCACCACACCAGTTTCCCTTCTGCTCTTGCATTTACTTACTTAGAATAGTATTGCCCACCCATCACTTTCTTCCTTGTCCCCCTTCCATTGCTGATTTTATCAAATAGTCACACTCTTTTGTCATTTATATTTAAAAGCTTCATCATTGTAAAATGTATTGTAAAATGGTAGTTCACACCTGTCTGTTGCTGGTATTTCCTTGTCCTGCCAGGTGCCACCACCCTTCTCAGCCCCAAATAAACACACAGATGCTATATTCATTATAAAACTGTTGGCCAAGCCAGGTGGCGGTGGTGCACACCTTTAATCCCAGCACTCGGGAGGCAGAGGCAGAGGCAGGCAGATCTCTGTGAGTTCAAGACCAGCCTGGTCTACAAGAGCGAGTTCCAGGACAGCCTCCAAAGCCACAGAGAAACCCTGTCCCAGAAAAGCAAATAAATAAAACTATTGACCAGTGGCTAGGACTTCTTATTGGCTAGCCCTGTCTTAATTATTAACCCATTTCTATTTATCTAACTATTTCCACGTGGTCTTGGCTTACCAGAGAAGGGTCCAGACCTGTTACTCCTTTCTCTGCTACATGGCGTCTCTTTCTGGTGGGCTCCCTCTGCCTACCATTCCCAGAAATCTCCTCATCTCCTAGTCCTTCCTATCTTCCTGCCTCTATTGGCCAAACAGTGTTTTATTCATCAACCAATAAGAGAAACATGCATACAGAAGGGCAACCCCCCATCACCTGTCATCCCAGCACTTGAAAGGAACAGACAGGAAGATTGCAGTGAGGCTGAGGCAAACCTCGGCTACACAGTGAGTTGCAGGCCATCCTGTAATTCCTATTAAATAATAAAGTTATGAGCAGGAACACCCTCACGCTGCCTTACAATCTTCTTTGTTAAAGTTTGTGTGTGCATGTATGTGGGGAGAGAGCGGGGAGTGTTCATGTGCCTTCTGGTACATGTGTGTATGTATGCTTCAGATACCAGAAGTCAGCCTCACACACTGTTCTTTCTACTGCCTACCTTGGGTTCTTTTATTGCATTGTGTTGTGTATGAAACCACATCTCACTAGGACCTGGGGCTTGCCAATTCAACTAGACTGGCTGGCTGTGGAGACCCAGGGGATCCTGTCTCCATTTCTCTGGCACTGGGATTACAAGCACATGCCACCACACCCAGCTATACATTTATAGATGTTTGCTTACTTGGTTTTGTTTTTGTCTGTGTGTACATGCACATATCAGTATCGATGCTCCAGAAGCCATAAGAGGATACTCTTTGTCTCCTCTGGAAGTAATTTACAGGCAGTTGTGAGTCTGTCAGCATGGGTTCTAGGAACCAAACTGTAATCCTACAAGAGCAACAAATGGTCCTAACCACTAAGCCGTCTCCCCGCCTGTCATCACCCAGCTTTCTTACATGGGTTCTGGGTACCAGACTAGGATCCTCTTACGTGACTGGCGAACACTTTACCTACTCAGACATCTCCTTAGCAACCTCTTGTGGTGATACATTATTTGTGACTTAATAAAGATTGCCTGAAGTGTCAGAGAGCAAAGCCAGCCACACTAGTTAGCTATAGAAGCTAGGCAGTGGTGGCACACACCTTTAATCCTAGGACTTAGGAGACAGGCAGTTGTGTCTCTCTGAGTTCAAGGTCACCCTGACCTACACAAGAGTGAAGAGTAACAGAGTTCACACCTTTGATCCCACCACTAGGGAGATGGAGACAGGAGGACACGGCTGGGCAGAGAAAGGAATAATATATATGTATGTATGTATATATATATATATATATATATATATATATATATATATACACACACACACACACACACACACACACACACACACACATATATATATATGAATTCAGAGCTTTTGCCTCTGAGGATTTGTGGAGGCAGGGTCACCCCTTTGAGTCTGAGGTAGAGACAAGAGCTAGTGGCCATCTGCTTTGCTTCTCTGATCTTCAGCTTGAAGCTTGAACCCCAGTATCTGTCTCTGTGTCCTTCATTTTTCATGTTACAATCTTTGTTTTTTGTGATGGTGTTATTTGATCTTTTGAGACATGGTCTCATGTAGCACAAGCTAGTGTCCAACTTGTAACTAAGGATAGCTTTGATTCCCTAAGCCTCTTTCCTCTGTCTCCCAAGTGTGTGTGTCTCCATGCCAGACCTGAATCCCCCTGCTTTGAGAGTTGTAATGAATTAAATTAGCAACTGAGTCTGCATCCAAAAGCAAACTGCACATTGTTTATTTTGAACTTTGAAATTGTTTCCTAGTGGTTTACTGAGTCACATTCTCCCACCCACAACACCCTAATCCAAAATAACCCATTTAAATATAATACAGCAAAATATGAAGGGTATATTGCATAGTAAGTCAGTAATTAAGTTCAGTGACTGTCATCTTCTCTTTTCACTAGCATAAAAAGGTCCTGAAATGGCAACAAAGTTACATCTTCACATTATTCAATAAAAACAGATACCATAACATCATCCTCACAGTGTAGTGTTGGGAAAGTCCCAGCCCTCTTTCATCTTGAGTCTGTAAGTGTCCCTTTTAGGGCTTAGAAGTCAAATGTCACATAACTGTTATCTACCAAACATCACTGTTACATAATGTTTTGTTCTTTGTACTGCTACAAGGGTATTTTCCAACATTGGTAGATTATTAGTGATAGAGGAACATTGGGATCCAGTTTGTCTGCTCTAATACCCATCTGACTATGTGCAGTGTTAAAAGGCGTAAGCCTTCATTGTGAGAGTTTTGCCTTTCTGCCTTGTGGTTGCTGTTTCTTGAAACCACGAAAAACATTAGTGCATTTAACTAATTCAAATAATAGACTTTAGTAAAAATTTTCTGTCCATATGCAAAATACCATTGAAGTAAAAGAAAATTATTTATCATACAAACTTTGAAGAAAAGAAACCTGAAGAACATAATTTCAGGCTGGAGAGATGGCTCAGCTGCTCTTGCAAAGGACCCAGGTTCAATTCCCAGCACCCACATGGTAGCTCACAACCATCCATAACTCCAGTTCCAGGGCATTGCAGGTGACTAACAACCTGGCGGTCTGCATTATCTGTTGGGCCAGGGCCATATTAACTCCTATCAACCAGGACCGGAGGTGGCTAGTGATATAAATGACCCTTACAGCCAGGAGCTCTTTATGCCCCTACACCAGGGAAACCTAATAGTCTAAATGTACAGCCAGGGGCTCCTCCAGCTCCAACAACAGGACCAGAGATGGCTAACAGCCAGATGACCTCTACACTATCTGTGTGACCAAGACCAGGCCAGATACTTCCCTAGACCCTTAAACTAATACAGGTAGCCCATCTCCATCTTCTTAAAAGAAATGACATGTGCCCTGAGTTGAGTTTTGATGTAATTATGCTATCTTGTGCACTGGGGATTGTATTACACCAGGGAACTTTTTTTCAGTTATACTGTGTTTAAATATACTGGCAGTAAACTGCCTGGCATCAGACTCCCTGGAGTCTTTTATTTATTTATTTATTTATTTATTTATTTATTTATTTATATATATATTCATTCATTGCTTATATGTATGTGTGTGTGAGGGTGTTGGAACCCCTGGAACTGGAGTTATAGACAATTGTAAGCTGCCATTTGGGTGTTGAAAATTGAACCCAGGTTCTCTGGAAGAGCAGCCAGTGTTCTTAACCTCAGAGCCATCTTTCCAGCCCCCTCCTTGGAGTGTTAAACCAGGTTGACGAAGTCAATCTGAACGAAGTTTTCAATCTCACCTCTTCAGGACACCAGCAGAGACCCCTTCTCCCAGGTTTTTATTTCTGTGATGAATCACTGTGACCAAAAGCAACTCGGGAAGGAAATTTCACTCACAGTTTCATTTAAAAGTTCAACATCAAAAGCAGGGCAGGAACCTGGAGGCAGGAGCTGATGCAGAGGCCATGGGAGGAGTGCCGTCTACTGGCTTGCTCCCATGGCTTGCTCAGCCTGCTTTCTTGTAGAACCCAGAACCACCAGCTCAGGGGTGGCACCCGCAATGGGGTGGGCCCTTCCATATCAATAAGGAAATGCCCTACAGTGTTGCCTACAGCCTGATCTTATGGAGGCATTTTCTCAGTTGAGACTCCATCCTTTCTGATGACTCTAGCTTGTGTCAAGTTGTCATAAAACCAGCCAGCACACCCAGCAAACACCACGAACTACCTACCACCAAAGCAAAGACAACTCTCCCATGCATTATCCAAACTGTTATTGCAGTTGGCTGCACTAGCTTGTGTTGTATGGAAGTTCTTGTTGGCTCCTGGCTTAGATGTCAGCCCATCATGGTAGGAAAGGTGGAGCAGTTAGAGTAGCTGCAGCGCAGGGCAGCAGACGTTTGCTGAGTGGCTTGTGCACATTTTGTGGGATCAGGAAGCAGAGGCTGGAAGCAGAGCTAAGATATCACCCCATGTGGCCTTTATCAGGACCCAGGCCCTCCATCCCAGTACTTTTACAACCTCCAAATCAATGCTTCCAGCTGGAGATGAGTTTTCCAAACACATGGATATATGGGACACTTTCCGTATACACTATAAAAATAATGCTGTTGAAATCCCTCACATGTTTTCTAGTGGCTCCTTTGTTCCTGACCTGTACTGGCCTTCATGTCCTGGATGGCAGTCTCTGTAAGGGGCATTGTTTTAAGTAGTGTCTCTCATTCTGTGCTGCCTCTACCCCACTTGTGATATATTTTACTGAAACTGAAGTTTTGGTGTTACTATAGTTACAGTTTTGCCTTTCACAGGTTGATTCAAAGTGCTCAGGAGCTAGCACTGTGTGGAGGGATGGACTTTCAGTAATTACCTCTGTGGTTGACACATTGTCCTGGCCTTTCCCACTAATCTTCAGTCATTATTCCCTCACGTGTCAGAAGTCCTCTTACACATGGGATCCGTTTCTGAGGCATCTCATCTGTTTTTTTGTTTGTTTGTTTGTTTTTGTCTACAGCAGCTCCAACATCACACTAAAACATTGCAGGTTTTATAGTCAGTCTTAATCTAGGGGAACAAGTTTTCCAACCTTGTTCTTTTTGAAGGTATCATGGTTGGGGTTAGAGAGGTGACCCAGCTGTTAAGAGCACTTACTGCTCTTGCAGAAGACCTGGGTTCAGCTGGAAGAACCCATATCTGGCAGCCCACAACCTCCTGTAACACCAGTGCCAGGGAATGCAGCACCCTCTTCTGTCCTCCTTAGGGACTGCACTCACATGGTATGCCCAAGCTCATATAGGCATGCACACATACACAAAAATAAAAATAAGTAAATCAGTATTCTTTTTACCCATCATAGCTGGTTTTAATCCTTTGCATTTTCAAATCAGACAGACAACCATTGGGATTTTACTGATCTGTAAATTACTGTGAGAAAAATCAACATTCTTACAATATGTCTTTTAATTATTCATTATTTATCTTTCATTTAGTCTCTTCTAAAATCTGTCATATTAACAAGGGAGTGGAGCCCTTTTATGCCCACTGTTGATACTTTCTTAAGTATTTAATATTGTACAAATTTTATTTTGCATTTATTGGCTATCTGTCTAGTAAATATTGATTGTATCAAAATACTGTTATTTTATTTTCATAATGTTTCTGTAAATCTATAGTTTTGATGCATATATTTGATCATCTTGAAGCAATATGGTGTTCTTCTCCTCTGCCTCCTCCTTCCACAAGTCTTGCCCACTAGGCCTCTTTTTCTTGCCGTCCTGTTCTTGCTAGATCTGAAGAGTGTGGAGTGGAGATAGTGGGAGTAGACATGCCCATCTCTCTAGGCCCAGAGAGGACACATACAAACATTCCCTCTGCCATGCCTTTGCCTTATGTGTGTTTTCATGGACTCTGATCAGATTCAAGCAATTCCTGTGTGTGTGTGTGTGTGTGTGTGTGTGAGTGTGTGTGTGTGTGTGTGTGTGTGTGTGTGTGTGTGTGAGTGTGTGTGTGTGTGTGTGTGTGTGAGTGTGTGTGTGAGTGTGTGTGTGTGAGTGTGTGTGTGAGTGTGTGTGTGTGTGTGTGTGTGTGAGTGTGTGTGTGTGTGAGTGTGTGAGTGTGTGTGTGTGTGAGTGTGTGTGTGTGTGTGAGAGTGTGTGTGTGTGTGTGTGTGTGAGTGTGTGTGTGTGTGAGTGTGTGTGTGAGTGTGTGTGTGAGTGTGTGTGTGTGAGAGTGTGTGTGTGTGTGTGAGTGTGTGTGTGAGTGTGTGTGTGTGTGAGTGTGTGTGTGTGTGTGAGTGTGAGTGTGTGTGTGTGTGTGAGTGTGTGTGTGTGAGTGTGTGTGTGAGTGTGTGTGTGTGTGTGTGTGTGTGTGTGTGAGTGTGTGTGTGAGTGTGTGTGTGTGTGAGTGTGTGAGTGTGTGTGAGTGTGTGTGTGTGTGAGTGTGTGTGTGTGTGTGTGTGTGTGTGTGTGTGTGTGTGTATTCCTGGTTTTCTAGGAAATGAGTACATACTGAATCTTACAGAGTGCTTTTTCATTTCTATTAAAATGATCATATCATTTTCCTTCTTAAATTTCTTTCTTTAGTTTATTTTGTTTTGAGACAGAGTCTCTCTGTGTAGTCCCAGCTGGCCTGGTATTTGCTGAAATCCTCCAGCCCGCATCCTGACTCCTGGGATTACAGGAATGAGCCACCATGCCTACTTGAAGTTGGAATAGACTAAAATCTGCAATGTTAAACCAGGTTGAAACCCCAGATTAGTAAAGATAGATCCTTTTTATTGCTTGGTTTGTTTTTTTCTGCTTTTTCCTCTAAGTTAATGAAGGAACTTCTTTGACTACACTTGTTAGATTGTGCTATTACTCAGAATCTTTATTGTTCCATCACCTTTTTTGAGGCAGGATCTCTCAATCAAACCTAGAGCTAACAGATATGGCTGGTCTCGATAACCAGTTTTCTCCAGGTTCCCCTCCCAAGGCTGAATCCAGGTGGTCATCACACCTGAGATGGCTTTTGCTTGGCTTCTGGAATCTGGATTCCATTCCTGTTGCTTGCTTGTGTGGCAAGTGCTTTAATTACTGACCTGCCTCTCCAGGCTGTAGTCCTGTTTTGTTTTGTTTGTTTTATTCTAATATAGTTAGGGAAATTCATATTTTTCTGTTTTAAAAAATGGTCTTAGTCAGCTGGAAAGATGGCTCAGAGGTTAAGAGCACCGACTGCTCTTCCAGGGGTCCTGAGTTCAATTCCCAGCAACCACATAGTGGCTCACAACCATCCGTTATGAGATCTGGTGCCCTCTTCTGGTGTGCAGATATACATGGAAGCAGAATGTTGTATACATAATAAATAAATAAAATCTTAAAAAAAAATGGTGTTAGCTTTATATGTATATTTTAATACCATTAAGAAAAGAAAACTTGTACATACTGTATTGTGTACCATAATTGTGCATGACTTTATTTATGAGCTAAATAAATGAATGGAAAAAAAGAGAAAACTTCTAATTTATATTAGAATTTTCCCTTGGCTTGTGATTTTCTTAAAAGTATGTGCCCTCCCTGTTGGGGAGACTCCCCTAAACCAGGAACCCTAGGTTCACCCAAGGCAAAGTCTGAGTCCAATAGTCACCTTGAAGGGAAACAGAGCTGGTACTTCCTCCAGTGCCAGGTTCTGTGTGTCCATGGGAGTATGTGTGCATGTGTGAGTATGTATGTGTGAGAGTGTGCACACACGTGTATATGAGTGTGTGTTTGCATGGGTGAGAGTATGAGTGTGTATGCACACATGTGTGAGTGTGTGTGTGTGTGTTTAGCTTAATTTTTTAACAGAGTCTCTCTATGTAGTCCTGGCTATCCCGGAGCTTGCTCTGTAGACCAGGCTGGCCTTGAACTCAGAGATCCTTCTGCCTCTGTCTCCCTGCTGGAATTAAAGGTATGTACCTCTATGCCCAGCCTATTTTTTATTTCTATTTTTTGTATCTCATTTTCCTTTACAGCTGCACAAAACCCCCTAGTATGTATGCACCATGTTTTCTTTATCCATTCATATACTGATGGACATCTATGATAGGCTCATCCCATTTCTTAGGTACTATGAAGAGTGAAGCAATAAACACTGATATGCAAGTATCTCTGTAATGTGTTGACTTAGAATCCTTGAGGTTGATGTGGCTGGGTCATATGGTTCTGGAACATTTTAGTATTTTGACAAACCTCCATAGTGCCTTCCCCAGTGGCTATAAAATGTAGCTTTATTTTCTTCACACTGCCACCAGCATTTCTTGTCATTTGTTTTCTACCTGGGGCAAGAGGGGAGGATGAAGCAGTTTTAACCTGCATTCCCTGGTAGCTAAGGCTGTTGAACACTTGTCAAGCATTGTGCTTCTTCTTTTAAGAATTGCATTCATGGCCAGGCATTGGTGGTGCAGGCCTTTAATCTCAGCACTCAGGAGGCAGAGGCCAGAGGCAATCGGATCTCTGTGACTTCGAGGCCAGCCTGGTCTACAGAGTGAGTTCCAGGACAACCTCCAAAGCAATACAGAGAAACCCTGCCTCGAAAAACCACACACACACACACACACACACACCACACACCAAAAAAAAAAAAATGCACTCATGCCGGGCAGTGGTGGTGCAGGCCTTTAATCTCAGCACGTGGAGGTAGGGGCAGGGGGATCTATGTGAATTTGAGGGGGTGGGAGGAGGGGGGAAGAACTGTATTAATTTCATTAGCCTAACTGGTGAGCCTAGGTTTTTACTATTTAACTTGTGCAGTTCTATAATACTTGTGATGAAAACAACATTCCCTTGTCCACTCCTCTCCACCCTCTAGCTCACACAACCCAGTTTGCATGCTTTCTGGATTCCAAAAAAGTGTTAAAACCTCTCTACTGTTACTTCTTTCTTTTTTTCCTATTGCTTTGTGAGCTTGATTTGTTTTATTTTTGTTTGTTTTTGTCTTTTGAGATGTGGCCTCAGGTAGCCCAGGCTGGCCCCACACAATCTCAGAGTTGCAGACGACTGTGACAGCTGCTCTTGGTTGTCAGTTTAATTAATCTGGAATTAACCCAAATGGCGGGACATACCTGTGAGGGATTTCTTTTTCTTAAGTCATTTGAAGAGAGAAGACCCTTTTCTAATCCAGATCTTTTGAAGTGATAAAATCCACCCTTAATCTGGGCCACACCTTCTGCTGGCAGCCTATATATATAAAGGACGTGGTAGGAGGAAGCTTGCTCTTGCTGGCAAGTCCATCCCATCCCTTCACTGGCATGACAGCCTGCTTTGAGATTCCAGCATATACTGAAGACCATATGAGACATCCAGCCCCGAGAACTGAGTGACTACTGGATTCTTGGAGCGTCTGTTGATAGACAGCCATTGTTGGACTAGCTGGACCACAGCCTGTAAGCCATTCTATCCTCTAGAGTTCTGTTCCTCTAGAGAACCCTGATTTGTACAGTGAGTGATCTTGGACTCCTGATCCTCACCTCCAGCAGGAGTGCTGGGATTTCAGGCATATGCCACACTCCTAGCCTGTTTCTCTTTATGCCATCTGATGAGCTTTCTAGACAAAGAAGAGGACTGGGGTCCTCTACTTGTACTGGGGTCCCAGTACTTGTCTACTGGTAACGGAAGCCTTGTAAAAGGAAGAAAGGATAAAGTGAGAAGACATTACTATTCCCAATCTGCCACTTTTAATCAGAGACCATGCATAGAATCCAAGCCAACCTCGGGTTAGGAACAGACACAAGTGGACTTATTACTAGGAATCAGCTCCAGCAGGAGAGAGGAAGCAATATAGAGGGCACAGAAGATTCGAGCCTCCGGGTCATAGCTCACAGCCTGGCTAATCTGCTCGCCCCAGTTCTTCTGGAGGATTGACTCCACCTGAAAGGATACTCACCAGATTATAAACTAGAACACACACACACACACACACACACACACACACACACACACACAGTCTCAAAACAAAAAACAACCACAATGGCCAACAGTTGGCCACAGCGCTTCACTCTGAGCCTGTGACAAACACGGGGACCCATCAGGACATTCTTCCTGCAGAGTTGAGGAGCCTCACACCTTCTCCACATCGCAGCAGGCACTCAAGTGGTACCAGATGCCATCTTGGGACTAAACATTTTCTATCCCTCTTTTGCCCATAGGCAAGCAATAGAACATCTCAAATTGTCCTGGTAGCTAGCTATATGTGTGTCCAGAGAATTGTCACAACCCTGCTGCATAGACATGAGCAAGGCAGTAAGTACAGAGTAAAAAGGAGAACTGTACTGTGTGTGTGTGTGGGGGGGTCCTGACCCATTCAGAACACAGGCATTAGTTTCCACTATGATATCCTGAGCCCTCTCCATCCAGTGTGCCTCACCTTGTCCCTCAGCGAAGACAGAGTCCCATTCTTTATTGCTTCGGTCACATACTTGCCTTGTTCAGGCAGCTCTGGAAGCAGAAAAAAGGCTGTTAGTAGAAAAAGAGAAGACATGGTGACTTCAGTAGAGAGCCTTGGTGACTGATCATATGCGTCAGAGGGTTTAGAGAGCTCCCGGAATGCCAGGTGGGAACATCCTGAATGTTTCCTGCTCCCATCTGAGAATATAGCGCACCACAGACTATACCAGAGGGAATGGGGTGATTGCCCCTCAATACCTGGCCTGGGAAAGGCTGAAAGTCTCTGAAACGCCAAGAGCTGCCCCTCACAGAGTATAAATTTGGGCAATGCATGCTCCCTAAGACTTATTCCCCACTAACCTCCTGGCTCAGCATGTCCTCCATCCCAGCAGATAGCCAGACCCTCCTCACCTATCAAGGCATCCAAGAGTTCCAGAATGACTTCTGCACGTGCTTTTACTAAGCGGCCAGCCTTATCATGAAGGCTGCGTATGAGAGGACCTGCTGGACCCTCAGCCTGCGTTGCATCAGAGATCAAGACCTCATAAACCTAGGAGTGGAAGACGGGGAAACTAGACACGGTCCTCAGCAGTTGGTTCCCATCCTGCCATCTGCCCTCCACAGCCTTCTGTGTCCACCCCAGTTCTTTGTGATCACTTACTCTCTGCTCTAGATCCTCCAGCCCCCTTTCCTTGGTGGCACATGAAGTGATAGAATATAGCATATTCTTTCTCTCCTCCTCATTCAGTTCCTGGAGGCTTCTCACTGTGTCCTGTACCTGCTCCTGCAAACTTCCAATAGCTTGCAGTCTTCTTACAGTCATTCCTATAAAGGCAGAAATTACGAAGCTGACTCACTCTGCCCAACAAGCTTCATTTGTAAAGTCCACTATACCCCCACCTCCACCCCCCTCACCCACTGAGATAGTCTCAAGGAGCCCAGACTTGAACTCACTATGTAGCCAAGGATGGCCCTTCTTTCTGATCATCTTGCTTCAAGAACTGGGATCACAGTAGAGCGTGAGCATGCCTGGCTAGACCTTATTGTAATCTAGTTGTTGTTGCTATTGTCTTTACCTTGTCTCTGTGTTTTGCCTTCTTCTAAACTAATTTGTTCTGTTAAAATGAAGCTCCCTCTTCCCCACATACCTACTATCACCCATTTACTTGGCTTCCAGCCCCCTAGTTAGCCCCCATTCAGTCCCAGTTTGCCATATCCAGAAATAAGCTAGGTGGTTTAATTTTTACCATTCAAAAATGTAGTCCCCAAAACCAGGCAGAGTGGTGCACATCTGTAATCCCAGTACTAGGAGACAGGAGAATTAGGAGTTCAAAGCCAACTTCAGCTACATAGAAAGTCAAGGCCAGCCTGAGAGACTTGAAGCAAGAGGGGGTGGAGAGAAAGAAAGGAAATACAAGGTAAGGAGGAAGAAAAGAGAAAGCTATGCTTCCAGGTTCCTGCCCTGTTTGAGATCCTGTCCTGACTTCCTGTGACAGTGAACAAGGATATGGAAGTAAAAGCCAAATCATTTCCTCTCCAGGTTGCTTTGGTCATGGTGTTCTTATCCCAGCAATAGTGACCCTAACTAAGACACCATACTGTACCACTCTGCTGGTCCCACCGAGTGTTACATCATATGGACCTGACAATAGATGAATTCTGCCACATTAGTTTTTGGTTTTCTTTTTTGTAGACAGTTTCTCTGTGTAACTTTGCCTGGAACTCACTCTGTAGACCAGGCTGGCCTCGAACTCACAGAGATCTTCCTGCCTCTGCCTCCCAAGTGCTGGGATTAAAGGCGTGTGCCACCACCGCCAGGAATTCCACATTGTTTGTGGGCCTAGAGATAGTAAGTCCCCACACATAGCTAATAAGTTCTCTCTCTGCAGAGTCTCTAGAGTCTTCAGTTCATATCTAACCCCTGTAAGCATTTGTTTCCCATTGAAGGACATTTTTATTTCTGGACTCTGAGCTGTCATTGCCCTTTTCGGGGAACCCCAATGGGGGTACCCTTACTGTGTATAAATTATATTTGCAAGCTCCTTCCCACATCCCACAATGCTGTGCCTGGATAACTCAAGCAGCAGCCAACACCCAGAGAAGCTACAACATGCCCTCCATCCCTTCCCAAGACCTCTTTGGTGATAAAGACTGTCCTGCTTGGGATATGCTGAAAGCCCCAAATGTTCCAGAGGAAGCACATACAGAGCCGCAGACCTTCCAGCCTGGTCAGAAAAACCCTGACTTAGGAGGCTGTGAGCACTAGACTTGAGACTACTTCAGTGCAGTCCCCTCTTCCCAGCCCGCACTGACATGAGCAGGCTGGCCAGAGGCTCAGCTGTGCTCTGGGTCAGTCCCTCCATCACAGCCCATGGTGACATGACATGAGCTTGGCCAGAGGCCTTCAGTGAGGGTGCACAGCAAGTCAGTTGCCCAGGAAGGAGCCTGGGGGCTCTAGGCCAACAGTGCGTCCAGGCTGTTCCTCCACAAGCACGCGTCCTTCTGTGGCTTCCACGTCTGAATACACCCTACCTAAACCTACTCAGCCATGCATTGTCTTCTGACTGATAATGTCCTTGTATGTTCTGAAATGATGATTAGGTGCCCCAGGGGCTCACTCACCTCCTTGAAAAGACCTTTTTTCTTCAGTCCAGAAGGCAATAGCTAAACCAAGAGGGGAGATCGGGGAGAGGAGGGAGAAAGAAAGAATAAGAAAATAAGTAGTTTCTATACCCATATCCTCCTTCCATCCCTCCCAGTCCCCACACTCTGCTCCCAACCAAAGAAAGGAAAGAAAAAACATCGCTAATCAGTTAGGAAATTGAGATTGTAATTCTGTAGGGCAGACTGATGTCCTGGGTGAGTGCATGCTGGGTCGGTCTGGCCACAGCCCATATGGCCCCCAGGCCTTCTCAGGCCTCCAGCCTCCCTTCTTCCTCTCCCACTCTGGGCTCAACAGCCACCAACCCCAGGCTGATAGAGAGCTTGTCTCTATCCACATCCACCCACTCGTGTTCAGGGCCCCATTTCCTGTGCCCACAGCGTCTTGCTTACATATTGTATCATCTTTGAAGATGAGCTGCTTCTTTCGATAGGCCAGGATGATGTTGGCAGGGATGGTGATTTTGTTTTGGCTCTAGGGAGAAAGAGCTCGTGTTGATGAATATCACAGTGCTATCTTGTCTCATCTCCTAAACACTCCTATGAGGTGGACATTTTTATTCCCCATTTACAGATGGAAGGACCAAGACTCTAAGGCAAGTAGCAGAGCCATCCTACCAGCAGAGCTGAAATTCAAACCCATGTCTGACACCAAACCCATGCTCTTTCCACTGTTCATTTAACAAGTGTCTATTGAAGACATGCATTGTCTCTCCTGCCTACTAGCAAGGGAGACAGACAAGGAATAGGATACCCACGTAATTCAGATTGACAAGTGACTGAGTGTGCGGTGCACGCAGTCCTCGCTGAGGCAGGCAGATCTCTGTGAGTTTGAGGCCAGCTTGACCTACAGAGTGAGTGCCAGGACAGCCAGGGCTATGTGGAGAAACCTTATCCCAAAAGACCAACAATTAAAATTAAGAAAAGAAAGAAAGGAAAGGAAAAGAGGGCATCGTTAGCCACCCTGTGAAAGGACTCCTCCACAAGGCAACACTCTCTTCCTTGGACCGAAAGGTACAGAGGCCAGCCAGCACTGCTCCAAGAGGCCTGAGGGAGGAGCAAAGAAGGCTCAGTCTTGGCTGGCAACCTCTGGGCCTTCAGTGGATGGCACAAGACTGACTGGTCCACACCCCATCTCCCAGGATACTAACCTTGCTTTCACCGCTAATGCCCTTAAGTAACGAGCTCCAAAGTTTATATTGCACTTCTGTTTCTAGGGTTTCCTTCTGTTGCGTCTCCAGAGTTTCTGTCACCAGATACACATTTTCTTTTGAACTAATTGTTTTGAATGAGCTGGGTAGTTTCTGCTTCAGCCTCCTAGAGGGAGTGGAAGGGATCAGAGTTCAGGGCCTCCCAGTGACCTCTCCCTGTCCATCAACTACTTCCTTTTGAGAATAAGTACCTGTAAGGCTGCAAAACCAAGGAGCATCGCACATGGCACCTATTACAGTTCAGTCTACCCACTGTGAGGTGGGGGCAGGGTGCACAATGGGAAAAGAACTCACTAGCATTTACAGTGTGTTCCTGCCCATCACGGGAGCGTCTTACCCCAGCCCGGTGATATAGGTAGAATTGCATCTTTCTTTACTACTTCTGCTGGTTTGGGTGGGGGGTATGTGGGGGTTTGAATGAGATGCTACTCACAGTCTTGGTTCCCAGTTGGTGGTGCCGTTTGGGAAGGGTTGGGGGGCGGGGGCGGGGGGCGGGGCAGCCTTACTAGAAGTGCAGCACTTTGAGATTTCAAAGCCTCCTGCCACCACCAGGTCACTCTCTGCTTCAGCTCCTGCTCCCTGCCACCATGTCTGCTGCTTGCTACCAAATTTCTCCATTGTGATGGACTCTTAAGATGGATCATTATTAATGCCAGCCTGGTCTATAGAGCAAGTTCCAAGACAGCCAGAGCTACATAGAGAAGCTCTGTCTTGAAAAACTGAAAGAAAGGAGGAGATGAGAGGGGAGGGGAAGGGGAGGGGAGGGGAGGGGAAGGAGAAACTAGGCCTCAAAACCAGTGGGGTGCCTTCGCCTGTGTGCTGCATTTTCCAGCTTGTGCCTTACTTCAGACTACCTACTGTGTGTCAACAGAGAGGCCAGGACAGCCAGAAGTTGTCACAAGTTGCTCCTAACCCGGGAAGATGTTTACAAGGGTTTACAAGGCAGAGGAAAACAAGCACAAAATGCTGTGTTGAGCCATTCAGTGCAGGACACCAGCTGATATGTCCACACCACAGTGAATGAAACGAGGACATGACGGCTCCAAATCATGGTTGGAGGTTTTCATTGCGGAGCTGAGAGGGAGCACAGCCAGAGGAATCCAGAAGTGTCCAGAGCAGGGAGAGAAAATAGTAGACTAAACACAACCCATAGACTGAATCGGGCGATGAGATTGGGGGAGTTGGGGGAGAGAAGAAGGGAAGAGAGAGAGAAGAGAGAGAGCAAGCTGACCAAGAGAGCATGTGGTCAAAATGGCAGGGTTACATAGGAATGAAAAGCTGGGGGAAGAGAAACAAAGTCCAGGGACTGGAGAAGTTCAGGGTAGGGGGCGGGTGTGAAGATCTGAAAAGAGCCACCTGTACTCAGAGTGAGTGGAGACCAGCATCCGCTATGGTACGCTAATAGGTGCCACAGTTAGTCTTTTGTCCTGGGCTTCTTTAGGAGGTGACACACAACAATTGATCATCTAGAAGATGGCATCTGTGCGGGAGTTAGGAGACTGTTTGGACAGATAAGGAAGGTCAATGCAGGATGGGCCCGAGCATGAACTAGCCACGGTGCCCCTGAGATGCCTCCATGTCCACAGTGCTCCCCTTGTCCCTTCCCCCTACTGCCTGATTCCAGCTCCACCTTAAAAAAAAAAAAGTTATTTTATATGTAAGTGCCCGAGCGTGTGTATGTATACCACATATGTGCAAGAGACAGAAGTCAGAAGAGGGCGTCAGGTCCCCTGGAACTGGAGTTACAGATGGTTGTGAGCCACCTGTGGGTGCTGGGAACCAATACTAGGTCCTTTGCATGAGTAGCAAATGCTCTTAACCACTAAACCATCTCTTCAGCCCAGCCTCACTTGTTGACAAGGGAATCCAAATATTGTTGGCTTATCTTCCTATGTATTATGGTGGTTCCCCAAGTGCTGGACCATAGGGTGTGGAATCCAAGTACTTCTTCAGGGAGCTTTGCTGACAGCTGTGAATCATTTTTATTGTTGACTTGGAATTTAGCACTTTCACCTGGAAAGACAAGAATAAATATCACATTGATGCTAATCTGAAAGTCTCTTCTCCAGAAAGCTCTCTTCTCCAGAAAGCCCTTGCTGTCACTGTTCCTTCCTCTGTGAAGCCTGCCCATAAGACTCTCCAAGAGAAGCCCTTCCCCTAAAATGAGCTTGATGACTTCTCTTTATGCCATCCTAGAGCCCTCGTCCAGTGGCTGATAGAAGCAGAGACAGACATCCACAGATATACACTGAGCTGAAATCTGGAATTTAGTTGGAGAGAGGGAGGAATGAAGATCGAAGGGCTCTGTACCAGGTTGGAGAAACCCACAGAAACAGCTGGCCTGAACAAGGGAGAGCACATCGACCCCAGATGCTGTCTGGGAGGCCAGAACAAGACTTATCCAGACCCCTGAACATGGATGTCAATAAGGAGGCCTCTGCACTCTAGGAAGCCTCTGGTAGTGGATTAGTATTTTTCTTTTTTTTTAACTATTCTTTTTTTTTAAGATTTTATTTATTTATTATGTATACAACATTCTGCTTCCATGTATATCTGCGCACCAGAAGAGGGCACCAGATCTCATAATGGATGGTTGTGAGCCACCATGTGGTTGCTGGGAATTGAACTCAGGACCTCTGGAAGAGCAGTCAGCACTCTTAACCTCTGAGCCATCTCTCCAGCCCCATGGATTAGTATTTTTCCCTGGTGTAAGAAGGGACTTTGAGAGCCCATCCCACGTGAAGCCCATCCCACACTCTGGCCCTGGACACATGGGGAAGGGCCCAGGACCAGCACAGGAAGATTTGGTGGACTTTGCAGAGCCCCAGTTGAGGGCCCTACCCTGCCTGGGGAGTGGTGGGTGGATGGAGTGGGGGGGTAGGTTGGGGGTGGGGGAGGAGGGATGGGGTGAGGGGAGGGAGAGGAAGAAGGGACTTACATGTGAAAGAAGCTTGTTCCCTAACTTGAACTAAGAGAGAGAGAGAGAGAGAGAGAGAGAGAGAGAGAGAGAGAGAGAGAGAGAGAGAAGACTCTCCAAGAAAAGCTGTCATCCCCAACATCACAGGCCACCGTCTCTACTCTGCTGCCTTCTTACCAGGTAACTTGTTAAGTCATTTAGCCTCTCTCTAGAGAGAATATTAACAGCAAGCCCTTCCAATGCTTGGGGACACCAAGTAGTTCTGGCTAAGACTGCCTGGCTTCCTTGTCACAACTTTATAAAAAAGAAAAAAAAGAAAAAGAAAAAGACAATACCTGGCAAACATTACAGAAACCAATAGATGGAAACTAGTTACCCCTGTTCCTCTTCTTAGTCTCCCCATTCTGCCGGGCCTTATAATAAACTTATAGTCAATATGTCTGTCTCAGCATTTCTCTTTTCTTCTTTTTAAACAAAAGAATAACAGCAAGGAAAAAATAAATAGGAAACAAAAAGCAAGCAATTCAGTCCCTGGTGTCTGCATGACTGGTGCAGGGTAGAGTGAGGCAGCCATGAGAAGCTGCCCATCTGCATGCACTCCTGATATAGCATCCATCAGGGGCCCAGCGCTGGGTAAGCTGATTCTGCTGCTGCTCAAGGTCTGGGGAGGATGTAGGGGGAGGCAAGTACAGACCTGCAGAGGAAAGACAGCTACTGTTCCCCAGTGAGGGTCCCAGCTGGATTTCCAGAGGGAAATACATTTGAAATAGAAAATGATCAAACTAGAAACTGCTTTAAATCAACCCACGGGGCACTAATGTCTCAGGGCCTGTTCATCTCTCAGCAGTGTAAGTTTGATATGTACTTTGTTAGAAAAAAAAAAGAAAAGAAAAATGAGCCGGGTGGTGGTGTGCACGCTTTTAATCCCAGCACTTGGGAGGCAGAGGCCAGTGGATCTCTTTTGAGTTCAAGGCCAGCCTGGTCTTTAGAGTGAGTGCCAGGACAGGCTCCAAAGCTACACTGAAAAACCCTGTCTCTGGAAAAAAAAAAAAAAAGAAAAAAAAAAAGAATTCCACATTTGCCCTCTTTCCAAGCTGTCTTGACGGTGTATATAAAAGTCCTGGCTGATGCCCTCAATGGCACCAACAATACTGAAAAGAGGTCCTTATCAGGACCACTCCAAAGACGATGAAGCAGGGTGACACTGGTGAACTTGACTCTGGCCATCACTGAATCTCATGGGCAGGTGTGCGATCATGGGCCCAGACTTGATGTGCAGCTCAGAGACCTAGAAATGTCTTCCTTCCCATCCCATTGTCTCGTTGTACTGGCAACCTCAGCTGACATCGTGGACCAGAAAGGAGCAAACAGAGAAGGGAAAATCTTCCTGGGTATGTAAAATGTGCACACAAATAAAATACCTCGATAGACAGAAAAGAGAAAGATGAAAACGTTTGTACACAAGGAGGGCAGTGTGGGAAGGCAGCATGAAACTTCAGAGAGAAACTCAACAAAATTCCCTCTGTCAGGTGATCAACAGTGGCGTGGTGAGGCACACACCCCTGATAGGACACACATAGGGCTCCAAAACCCAAAACCCAAAACCCATAGCCACAGCTGAACCACGGAGAAAAACATGGAGAACAAACAAAAAACAGTAGCAGGCATCCTACAATAGAGAGGGCAGAGACACAACTCTCTGTATCAGAGAGGTCTGAGCCATACAACTTCATTTTCATATTAAAATATTTGTTCATGTGAAATATGGAAAATTTTCTGAATTCAGGGTTAGACACTAAAATGATTCCAGGGTTGGGGGAAACAAAAAACAAGAAACCCCCAAATCATCTGAGCTCTGAAGCAAGGGAACAGCCTTGTAAAGCCTTCCTATAGAAGTCCTTAGAGCAGTGGTCTCAACCTTCCTAAGGCGTCAAGCCTTTCATACAGTTCCTCATGTTGTGGTGACCCCCAACCACAAAATTATTTCCTTTGCTACTTCATAACTGCATTTTTAGTTACAAATCATAATATAAATTTCCGATATGCAGGATATCTGACATGCAGCCCCTGTGAAAGGACCGTTATAACCCACCAGGGAGTTGAGAACTGATGCCTTAGAAATTTCAGCTTCTCTTTCAACCTTTGCCCAGAGAAGCTCCATGTCCAGCAGCAGAGCTTCTGGAGGGAGGTCTGTGTGTACCTCCTGTGGCTGGCATTGCCATTTACTCTTAGTCGTCCAGAATTAACAGGTGAAGACACCAAAACTTACACAGATAAAAAGCAGCGTGTCCGGAGATGGCCCTGCTGGTCAGCAGCAGTGTGGGCTTCAAACGCGGGCAACCTTAGCTGTAAAGTCTGCATCCTTCCTTGGCAATCATACCATCTCCCTCATTTACCCATTAGCTTAATGATAAAAATAGAAACACACAGAGCTCCATAATTGGAATTGTAGAGAGAAGTAGGAAAGTTAGACTAAGTAGGAATGAATGACTTCCAACATAAAGAAATCTCACCAGGCGTTGGTGGCATACGCCTTTAATCCAGCACTCAGGAGGCAGAGGCAGGTGGATCTCTAAATTCAAGGCCAGCCTGGTCTACAGAATGAATTCCAGGACAGCCAGAGCTGCAGAGAAACCCTGTCTTGAAAAACAAAACAAAAATCTCTACTTTCCTCTTCTTGCTTATCAACCCTTCTGTGTGTTTCTTAATGGAGGTGTGCCAGCCAAATCAGCTAGCTGAGGGCAATGAGTTCCTGAACATGGGGCAGAAGGGAGGCAGACAAGGCCTCAGGCTGGACATTTCTTACCCACCACATACTGACCTATGTTCCTAAGCCAAGCAAACAGTCCTTTGTCTTGCTTTTTGTCCAGTATGTCCTCCAGGGTGAGGTCTGTCTTGTGGTAGCATGATCCCCAGAATCTCTTCTGTCTTCTTACCAAATAGCCGCATTTGAATGCACCAGCATCAACCATACTTTTGACAGGAATCATATCCCCTCCTGAATCCATCTCCTGGACCAGAGATCTCGTGACTCTTTCAAATACAGACATTGAGCCTAGAACAGCTGTGAGAGATATATTGGTTCAGAGAGGAGGTTTTGTTGTTTTGCTTTAAGACAGTTCTGTCTAGCTTAGGCTAACCTCAATCTGCTGTGTAGTGAAGGATGGCCTGGAACTTCCAATTTTCCTGCCTCTACCTCCCCAGTGCTGGGATTACAGGTGAGTCACCACACCTGGCTTTGACCTGTTTCTTTTTTAGATTTACTATTTGATGTGTGTGTGTGTGTTTTGCCTGCATGCACATGTGTGCACATGAATGTCTGGCATCCATGGAAGTCAGAAGTGTCTGATCTCCCGGAACTGGAGTTACAGATGGTTGTGAGACACCATGTGGTGTTGGTAACTGAACCCAGATCCTTTGGAAGGTAGTTGGTGAGCCATCTCTCCAGTCCCTGACTCACGATTTTTAATCTTCTGCCTTTGACAGCCTGGGGTCAAGCAAGAGCTCACAGTTCCAGGATTGCTGAGAACCAGAAGAGATAATCTTCCATGCTTATTGAAAGTGAGGCAATCGTGATACCATAGATTCCCAAATCTCCCTCTGCCCTTCATAGAACCTATTGAGGCAAATGGGGTGAGGGATTGCCCCACACAGGAAAAGTGAAACCCATGTTCTGCTTTTCTCAGAGCAAAGTTGCTGTCTATTCCCAAAGGCATGAGGGTTGAGAAAGCTAGACTCTCACCAATGGAACACCAGTCCTAACGGCTATTTCTTCCCTTGGCTCTGGCTGGAATCCCTAGGCCTCACTACCAACCCTTTCCCGATTTCAGGGTGCTAAATTAACCCCTGAAAGAAGCAAAAGCTTCCTGGGTTTCACCACCACCACCCACTGTATCCTACCTCTTGTGACCTCCTAAGTCCCTAATGCCTGGCCTGGGCACCTAACCCCCACTGCCCGTTTCTCTGTCCCCAGTCTTATCATAATAGTCTGCTCTCAGCTCTCTTCTGCTCTGGGGATTCTAGGTGTGTAGGTCATGCCCAAGACCACAGTCCATCTCAAATGCACCAACCCCAGCTTCTTACCTGAAACAGAGTCAGTATCCTGTCAGATCTATGCACAGCTCCTGGCTGGAGGCATGCTATGAGAGGCACCTGAAAACCCCAACAGGAAGGAGTACTTCCTGGAAAGCTGCCGAAGGCTAGTGACTCACCTCTCTGGTCGTTACATAAAGCAAATAATGACACATGTGGAATGGCAGAATCAGGAGAGATTGTGCCCTTTAGACTCAAGTGAGTGAGAAATTCTGATACATGAGCTAGGTGAGTTTGGGCCAGAGAAGGGTGCAATGGATTGCACAATCCAGTGAGCTGAATGGAATGAGTGGGTCCCAAGTGAGAGAGGTAATAGCCATGGCTGTACCCGGGATACAAAAATGAGCTCAGGGCCAGCTAGCAAATGCCATGGTATGGCAAGCAGCAAGACCCAAGAATAACTGCAGCAACAGCTACAGGAGTCAGGCTGGTCCGGTACATACTCAGCTGAATCGGGGTATGTACCGCTTCTGGCCATGTCCACACATGAAGCCACCCCCAAAAGGGTGTGGCCACTACACTCAGCCTCCCCCATTGTAAGGGGCCGTGGGCCCAAAACTATGCGGCTTAAAGCCCACCTTTGTAAGACTTTTAATGACCTTTTAAGTTTTCGGCTTAAAGCCAGCTCTGTGAGCCTCCTGTAACCTGTAATTAGATACGGTTTGGCCAAGCAGAACTGCTAACTGCTTCTGTTCCGAGAAAGGGTCTGGAGCTTTTCTGTTCGCTGTTCCAAGGAAGACCACTAGATGTTCCAGCTGACAAGAAGAATGTTCCAGTCCCAGCAAATACCTGATGTTCCTTCTATTATTCCCCCCAATTCTATTGTTGCAGGGCTATTTAAGCCCACTCTAAGCCCCAATAAATCGAGACCTTGACGCAACTCAGACCGACTTTGTCTTTCATTACGCGCTTGGTCTCCCTCCTCTCTCGCCCCCATTGACTTTTAGGTGATACCCCCTCGAGACCCACAAATAACCTGGCCTGCTGGACCTGTCACCCCATTATAACACATTTCCATGTGCCCACTCCTTAGACCATTATCTGGATGCCACCCATCTTCTTCATCCACCTTCTCCTCCCAGGAGCCTTCTGGCCTCACCACTATCCTCCCTCAGCGGTAACTGCTAGAGTGAGCCCAGCCTGTCTTCTGACCTCCCCATTCCCTCCCCAGAAGCACATTGAAGGAAGTGCAATGGTAATGATTGTAATACAGCTACTCAACTGCTGGCTATGCCGCAGGAAGCATGCCCATGCATAGCTACCACAGCCCAGAGAGGTGCTCACCTCATCAACAGAAGACTGAACTCAGAAGCAACTAGGTAAGAGCGCACAGCTCTAAGTAGCAGAGCCAGCATCTGAACAAAGATCATTGTCCAGGTTCCCGGCACATCCCCCTGACTGGCTTAAAAGCCAAGGAAGCTAGTGACTTGGACGCACTCCCAAGACTGGGCCCAGTGGCAGCACTTCTGCCATTATCGTAGTCCCTGTTTGAAGAGGGGACAGTACAGCTAGACAGTATAAAGATCACACTTCCCATCACTCCAAGAACACCATGACACTGGGCCAGGGTCACAGAGCCAGGCTGCTGGGAAGGGAGCTCCTTCCTCTGCCTGCCTGAACTTTGTACCTGGCCAGGGAGCAGCAGATAAGACTACACAGAACAATCTGAGAGGCCAGTGTCCTCGGGAGATAAGGGTTCCTCCCTCTCCCAGCTGAGCTAGCAAGAAGCCCTGAGGACCCCTCTTCCCTCCCTCTCATCACAGCAGTGAGAGGGGGAAAGGCAGCCTCCCTAACAGAAACCCACTGGGAATGGCTGAGGTGAGAAGCCAGAATGGGCCATGCCAGAGCACCAGTAGCAACCCCCACCCCACTCCATTTATAGGCCATGTCTGGACTGACCTTCCTGGCCACCAAACCCCACTCCCAATCCCCCCAGCCAGGCCTACGAAGTCAGAGGCTCAGACCCAATCAGAGGAAGAGCAGGTGAGGCACAGGCAGCGGGGATTATGGGGATTAGCTGCAACTCAGCAAGGCTCTCACCAGCTTCCCCACATCCACTTTGGCTTTTCCCCTGGGCCGCCCCAGAGTCCCCACACCACCACCCCTCCCTCCCCAGGCCAAAAGGGTGCAGACAGACACATGGTTAACAGAACATCAAAAGGATGCGGAGAGACACGTGGTTAACAGAACGTGTTGTACTTTATTTGCATTTTCCAGAATACTGTACAAAGGGAGTAAAAATCCTATTCACACTTTGCTTAGAAAGACCACAAGGTGAAAGTTCCCTATGATACATGGGGTTGAGAATGAGGGTCAGGGGAAGGAAACAGGGTGAGTGACTTCCCTCCATCCCCTGGAGAGCTCAGGCACCCACACCCTTCCAAAGGAACATGCCCCAGTCGAACCAAACCAGCGAGGGGAGAAGACAGCCCCTCTTCAGCTTAGTCAGACTCTGTGAGCCACCTCTCTTCGGGCTGAGGAGACAGTGCCTGCAGCTGTCCCTACTAGTGCCCTGTTTGGGCAGGGATCCTATAGCACTGTGGAGCCCACTGACCTCACATGGAGGGGGCCTCTTGGCCACACAAGAGGCACTGCCCGGGCACAATCTACATGAGAATACAGGTTGAAGGGTTGAGGAAGAGCTACCCAGGGAAGTTTCCCTCAGACACAGCTAAGGGAAGTGTCCGATTGGACCTGTGCTTCTGAGGACTCACAGGCCTATTTCAGCCTGTGCACGCCCTCACACCAAGCCAGGAGCTTCAAACTCCCTCCTTCCCCACCCTTCCCCACCATCATTCTGTGGGTAAATTAACCCTCCAAGCCAGCTCTCCTTCCAGCCCACATCCCAGAGGAGGCTGGATCTGGCTCCTCCCCAGATCCTCTTTTTCACACTGATTCACATCAGCTGCTGCTATCTTGACCATCCTAAGACCCCACCCTCCCCCTGCTCACAGCTCCCCTCTCCCCTGGACCAGGGCAGCAGCATCCTGGCCCCACCTCTACACCAGGTGTTCCCCAACCCCATCTTCCTTTCCCAATCTTCCTCCTACCCCATAGCTCACCCAGGGTGGGTTGCAAGGAAGTCAACGAGCCTGACTGCTCTACATAGAGGGGAGAGACAGCGCAGCACGTGTGTTTCCAATACATACAAAAGTGAGTCTCACCCCACACACTCAAAGACTGAGGGGGAGACGATGCAGAAGCCGTACCGTCCCTCTGCCCCTCTCAGGGGCTAAAGTGCTATGGCTGCCTGAGGGTAAACAAGCCAACAGGGGTTTTTCCTGGCTTCCTGTCCCAACTTCTGAGGTCCACAGTCAGCCGGAAAGCCCAGCCCCTTTCATGACCACCCCCACGGCATCTCTACTCAAAAGGCAAAAGGAAAAGATCAAAAACTTCAGAATGGGTTAGAGCCCAAGGGCCCCACCCTAACCCCACTACAAGCTACTCCAAGTCGGCTACTGGGGAAGCGAGGGGGAAGCCAGGCCCAGGGCACACCCCCATCTCTGGCAGTGAGTGTCCAGAGGCTCCTGTCTTCAGCATCACAGCAAAGGCCTTCTACCCTTCCCCTGCCAACCTGGCTGAGGAAGGGGCTACAACCTCAGTACTTATTGATTCCAAAAATCCGGACTCCATGGAGCTGGGGCAGCTTGGGGATGAGCACACTCATCAAGGACACAGTGTTGAGTATGAAATGGACTTGGTCATACTTGGTGTAGAAGCTGGTGAGGAAGTACCTGGGCCGGGGAAGGCAAGAAGATAGGAAAATAAGGGTCCCAACTAAGAAGTGGAGCGACAAGTCTCACTCCTTACCTACCCCCAGCTTACCCCAGGCCTATGGGCCTGTCTCCTGCACAGAGTTGGGGAAAGTCGGCC
This sequence comes from Cricetulus griseus, assembly GCF_003668045.3. NCBI lineage: Eukaryota > Metazoa > Chordata > Mammalia > Rodentia > Cricetidae > Cricetulus > Cricetulus griseus. The sequence continues at coordinate 111,719,619 of NC_048600.1, forward strand.
AGAAAGACCCAGGGGCCAGGGTGAGACCCAAGGTATGCCCCTTCCTTCCTTCCCTCTGCTCATCTCTAAACCAAGGGCCAAAGTTGGGGAGAGTTGGAGCCTAGCTGAGCCCCTGGCTTTACCACACCTGCTGGCGTCTCCCACAGCCAAAGCACTCACAGCACAATCGGGGTGATGGTCAAGAATTTCCTAGAGGCTGTGAACTGGACTCCATAGTCCATCTGCTCCCAGTGGGTCAGCAACCTGGCTTTGCCCTGGTCTGGAGTCTCGAAGGGTGTCCCTTTCACCGTGTGCAGGAAGATGTACATGCCCTGAAAGGAAAGACCTTCATCAGAAAATACAAAAGGCAAGTCGACTCCCAGCCTGGCTTCCCAACCTGTCACACACAGAAACAGCTCCAGGTGGACTGCCACCTTCCTCTGCTGCATTGGCGCAAGCAGGCAGTCTCAATATACAAAAGAGCGCCCAGGAGCCCACATGGTGGAAGGACATGGGGACCGCATAAGGGGAGGAGTTAGCTACACAATGGGCAAACATGGCTGCCCTCCAGCCCAACTAGGGTCTCTGCATGTCAGCTAAAAGGAGCAAGCCAAGGAAGGAGGACTACCCTGTCTGCTCAAAAGTGGGGTATAAGGAAGCAGGTTTTAGGGAGCACAGAGGTTCAGGAGAACCTCAGCAAGGCCTCAGCTCTCAGCTCTAAGCTCTCAGGTGGCGCAAATGTAACCAGCAGCAAGCCCATCCTGGAGACACAGGCAAGGTGCAGATTTGATTCTTGTAGGTACGCTACAGCCCACAAGGGGGAGCAAGGCCAAGATAAGAGCCCGGCCTTGGCTCAGGCGACATTGTCAGGACCTGCTGTCTGTCCCAGGTCAAGCTCCTCCTATCTCTCAGCTCTGGCACACAACAGCCCATATGGTCGGAGACTGGCAGTAAGCAGGCTCTTACCAAGTTGTGGATAAGGTTGGTGAGGGTCCAGACGACAGGGACGCTCACAAAGGGGATGCTGAGCAGCACGACATGCAGGAGTCCGATGGCCAGCACATACGAGAGCCAGATGCCGCGGCTGTTCATCACCCGTGTGTTGGGGTTCACCTCACTGTGTGCCGTGCCCACATTCATCCTGCCACCCCTCTTGACTGCTGCTCTGCAAACAAGCAACACAGGTGAGACAGGTCACACCACTTTCCCTGCCCCTCACACCCTGAGCCCCACAGAGGAGGCTTTTCCTTCCCTGAGAGCTCCACGCCACTATCCACTGTTTCATTCTCAAGCCCAGAAGCTGGAGAAAAATCCACATGAATGTAAGGTTAGTCGTTTCCTGTTGCTGGGCTGGGACTGACACCAGGCTGTCATACAAATATCATCCACTGGGACTACGTGCTGACAAAGTCTAGGAGGACAAGTCACCAAGAGGTGTCCAGTCCAGACGATAGCAATCAATGTCCAGTCCCCAATCTCACCCCCTATTGTACCCTGAGGCCCTCTTCCTCCTGGGGTGAGGAGAGAGGCCTGCTCTCTCAGAACTCTCACTCAGAATAACCTCTGCTGGCTCTCACTGGAGAGCTGATAGGAGACATCCCCTACTCTAAGCCGCTCCCAAAAGGAGCAAAAGCAGGGAGGACTGGGGACACAGGCAACAGTGGATGAAGTACTTTGGGGCTACTGTTCCCACCACCCCTATTTCTCTAATCCTGGATTTCCTCAAGCCCAGCCCCAGGAGAACTGACAGGGCAGGGAGAAGGGGGAAGAGAAAAAAGCAGGCCAGGGATGGCCTTTGCTCAGACCTACAAACATTTCGACACAAAATGACCCATCCATTGGGGAATTTTAGCCATTTGGCATCTGCTCAGGCTAAAACTCTTGGGGCATCACTATTAGGCCGCCAAACCAGCAGAGCCCTTTACCCCACCAGAGAGAGAAGAGAACAGATCAGAGCACACAGCCAATATCTATAGTTCCCACAGGTGGGATGTGGTACCCATATCAGCCTACTCCTCCCAAGGATACAAAACTACCTGTGGCCTCCCTCCTACCTCCTCCCTTCTTGGCTCCACCTGATCTCACCTCCCTTCCTAGCATGTTTGTGGGTGTGAATTAACAACAGCCTTTGCTTGTCTAGCTCCAGTGGTAGAAGCTCTACAGCATAAGGAACCAAAACGGCTGCCCTCGATGCCCAGAAAACAATGGTAGCAGTAGCCACAGGGGAGAAGAATGGTCTGTCCCTTTTCCCAGGAGCCTGGCTCTCTCCAGATTTCTGAGGGACCACTGACTAACCAGCAGGAGGTGGATACAGAAGGCATCGGTATGCTGGGTTTACCTACCTAGCTTAGGGTCCTGCCTGCTAAAGACCCCGAGGTCATTCCTGTGCTTAACAACTCCACTTTTTCAAGATGTACAGAAAGGAATGGCAGATATAGTCTGGAGGTGCCAGACCAGCTACCTCATCCCGCTACAACCACTTCTCCCCCAGACTCAGATGCTATCTCACCTAGCTAGGATTCCAGCCAAGTCTCCTCCACAGGAGCCAGAATTCCCTCAGATAAGTTCCTTACTTAAGTATAATGGAAGCAAGTTTCCTCTTCTCAGATACCTCGGGAAATAGAACCCACAGCAGTTGCCCAACAAACAGATCCATGAGTTGGCCTAGTGTGCATCCTGGTGGAGGGAGGTCACACTCCTGGGACCAAACCCCTGGCCCATTAAGATGGATAATTGGTCCCAACAGAAACCCAAGGAACTAGAAAACCAGTTGTTTACCTTCCCCCAACCTTAGGGCTCCAGTTACCCTAACACAGCCCCTGGGACAGCTGCTGTGCAACAGCGTCCACGTGACATGTGAAATCTCTGGAAGATGGTCAAGGGAGGAAAAAGAGCTGCTTTACCAGAAACTGCTGTCTCCTCCCCGAAGCCAGACAGAACCCCCTCACTCTCTGTTCAGGAGTGCCAACAGTCTGTCTGAATCCTAGGATTTCAAGACCCTTCACCCTTTTCTGGCTCAACAGGGCATTTCACAAAGCCTAGTGGACCCCGTGGGAATCGCCTTCCTGAAGCCTGAATGCCAGATGCCCTTGAAACCAGGAGACCCCTTGCAGCCTCTCCCACCACGCACTCCCAAAAAGACTGGGAGCCAGAAAGTACTTCTGAGACTTTCCTGTGGCTATGTGAACATGTCACTTCCATTAGTAAACAATTGACCTTTCTCCTATAAGTGAAGAAACACGAGACTGGCAGAAAGATCTGGTGCAGCCAGACTGAAAACTTCTGCAGCCACAGCTGGCAGGTGGCTGCCAGCACCAGATCCTGATGCTGTTTCATAACCTGCTTCAAATCAGAGCCCGAAGCAACTCTCTTCTGTGAACCACTTTTTTGCTATAGATCTTTTCCCTGTCCCGTCCAGGCCCAGCCAGGCTGTCAAACACTCTAGCCATCCGGTAAGCACTTTCCATTCCCTCCCCGGCTTAAGGCTGGCCCTTTACACAGCAAACTTGTTCCCAAGGGGTCCCAACAGAGAATTCATGCAGTACACACAACACGTCGGTCTCTTCACTCGGCCCACCCTCAACTGCAGGACCATGGTTGTGCTCGCTGGTCCAGACTCCAGGACTCAGTAGAGAGGAGGGGTGGAAAGAAAGCGAAGCCCCACTAATCAGGAGCGAGGAAACTCCTTCCATGGGGTCTCCCGCTCTGCTCCGCAGCCTGGTTGGTACCTCGCACTAGGAATCTGGCCGGGTTCGGGGCCCAACCCCCATCTCCAAGCATTCACTCAGCCCGGGAGGCAGCAAACCCTTTATCCCTCCAAGTCCAGCCGTTCCCTCCTCCCACCCCCAGCTGAAGCGCTCCTCCCGGACACCCCACCCCCGGCCTCCTGCTCCCACTTTCCTTGGCGCTCCTTCGCCTGATGCACTCACTCTCTCCACCCCCAGCCACTCAGCTCAGGTCTCCTCCTGCGCGGACGCCTCCTCAGCAGCAGCCTTCTCTCGCGCCTCTCCTACCCCTGGAGCCTTCGGGCTTCACCACTCCGAGGCCGACCGTAAGGACCCACCGCGCGGGGCCGGAGGTCGAGGGCCCGGGAGAGGAGCCCGAGAACCCGGGCCGCGGCCACTCCAGCAGCTGTAACAAACCAGCGGCGGTAGCCACCCCGCTGGCAGCTCTGGCCGAATCAGCTCCCTGAGCCGGGCCTCGTGACGTCACTGCCACGCGCCTAAACACGTTGTGCCTCTTGGGAAGTGTAGTTTCTACGCTGCCTCGTCACCCGCCCTCCCGGAGCCTCCTGGGAGTTGTAGGCTTTCCCCTGGGCTACCTCTCCCAGCTCGCTGCGAGCTTCTGAGCACGCACGGCAGAACGTCTCTCTCCCTGACGCAATAGTGAGATCAGGTGAAGTCTCTTTGGTGCGTAACAATCCCAGCTTTTGCATCTGCGCCCTTTAAGACATGCACAAGCGGTTTGCCCAAGCTCTCGTTTTTTTTAGACCAAGAGACTCAGAGTTTTAAGTAACTTGCAATAAGACCCTGCTGAGATAGTCTGACCACAAGTGCAGAGTTTTTTTTTCCACTAAACGTCGCAGACTCTAGAAGCCGAGAAGCACAGCCCTTTGTCCTGATGGAGCCCCTCCCACCTGTCTCCACTAGGGATCACATTTTCAGAACCTTGGTTGGGGTACTTGTCTGTAGAGACGGGAGGCTATGGGCATCATTGGTACACCTGGTCGCTACATTTAATCCTTGCTGGCGTGGGTCTGGCCGCATCCTGGATCTCCCCGCGTCGGGTTTCATCTGGGATGTGTGTCATAGGAAAAGTCCTTACGAACAGTAAGGAGCTTTGAGTCTGTGTCTCGGGTTAGCGTGTGTGGCTTTTGGTAATGTGCCTCTGGTATACAACTTTCATGTCTTGAAGCTCCAAAGAGAAGGGCACAGATTTTACTGCTAAGTACATATAGTGCAGGTATGCCTTTATTGGCAGTGTAATCCTGAGCAAATGACTCGTATTAATCTCAATTCCACAGCTGTGAAAACCTACCTCCAAGGGTGTTTTGATGTTTCAAAAGAATGTAATATAAAGCACCTATTACATTGTAGGAACTGAACTAAATAGGTCTTAAGCTCTTCTGGGCCACTCCCACTGTCCGTGTCAACAAGAAGGCCTCCTTTCGGTTGTTTCCACTTCCCCGCCCATCTTCTAAGTCCCGTGCCCTTAAGTCCTGGCACGGCTGGAATGACAGGATCCGATGTTAATAGATGTCAACCGGCAGGCTGTAAATGCACGATGAACCGAGCGTGCAGAGACAGGAAGGAGAAGGCCTGCCCAACTACCTGGAGAGCTTTTTCCTTAGACCCACCCATCCTCTGGGAGCTACCAGGAAATAGTTGTCTCAAGGCTGAAGTGGTAGCCCTGGGAGCAAGTTGTGAGTGTACATTTGACCTTCGCAAAGCAGAATTAGGCAGCTTCTCAAGTGTTCCCAGAGTCAGAGGCCCTTTAGATCCTGACATCTAAGAAATGATCCTAGCTGCTGAAAAAGCCTCACAGAGACCTGCTCAGCATTAGAGTCAAAACAATGGTTGATTTTTTTTCCCAAGTGAACCTTCCTGATTCCTCTCTGGGAGTCTTCTATTGTCCATCTAGTTGGTTGAGCTCTCTGGATCTTTGCCAGTTTTCTCTCATGTCTGTGAAGATCAGGGTCTACATCTCAACAAGGCACTCTGACTAATGTAGAGTCTATTGGCAAGGTCACAGGACATGTCATAGCCTATTAATAACTCCTGTTATCAAGTTGTTTTTCACAATGGGAATGGACAAAGTTCCAGCTCTTTCTGCCTTGTAAGTTGTGGATCACATTCCACTTGCGTTAGCTGGAGTCCCTGTCATCATCCCTAATTCTCTAGCCTCATAATTACCAAGTCTTACCATAATTACAGCAAGCACCCTTTAGCAGTGATGGCCTGAGCACTGTTCAGGCAGAGTGGCAGCACTCTCATATGGCACCAGGGAGCATGCAATCCCTTGGACAAAGAATTGGCACTGTGTGCCAAGGAAAGAAATAGTCCATGCCTCGAAGGCATGATTGTACTTTCCATACCACATTCTAAGAAAGTGAACCCATGTACCTGACAACGTCCAGCAATGTCTATAGTAGTAAAATCCTGAGAGCAACCTAAATGCCCAAGAAACGGGTGAACATTCTGTCCACACTGAATAGAAAAATGTGAAACCATTTATGGTTGTAGAAACGATGTGTCAGCATGCAAAACTGTTTCCAGGTTATATGAAAAGATAAGGATAGAGACTAAGCATTTCTCAGGTGTGTCGTCAGCAAAATCTAGATCAAGGGAAGCATGTGGACCTGGTAGTGAGTGCCAATCATCCCAGCAGTCTGGAAAGCAGGGGCAGGAAGCTCACAGATTAGAAGTCAGCCTGAGGAATACAATGAGTTCTAGCAGAGCCTAAGCTGCATAGCAAGGCTCTATTTGAAACAAAAGAGCTAGGCCAAAAAATATCTAGGGCTAACTCTGGGTAAAAGCCCCTGACACAAGCCTAGCCACCTGAGTTCAATCCCTGGAAACCATAGTAGAAGGGGAGAACCAGCTCCTCCAAGTTGTCCTCTGACCTCTGAGAGTACATTCACACATGCAAACATATATACACACAATAATAATATACATTTAAGACTTTACCTTATTATGCAGAGATATGTAATACATATACATTTATATGTGTATATGTATAATTTATATATTTGTATATCACACACACACACAAAGTGAGAGGGGAAAGCCAGGTGTGGTGGCACATTCCTTTAATCCCAGCAGTTGGGAGGCAGAGGCAAGCAGATCTCTGTGAGTTTGAAACCAGCCTGGTCTAAATAGTGAGTTCAAGGACAGCCAAGACTAAGTAGAGAGACTCTGTCTAGAGAGACCCTGTCTCAAAAAACAAAACAAAAAATTTTTAAAGAGATATATTCTAAACTTTTTGTGGATTGAATGACACAATACCTGGATTTACTAAAAAGTAATATGGATTGGAGACATTGGAAAATAAACAGCCAAAAGCTAATAATTATTAAAATTGACTACAGTGATAATTATTAAAACTGGGTGGCAGGGACATGAGGTTCCTCACATTATTTCCTCTATTTTGGTGCTTGAAATTGCCCATAATAAAAGGATTTTGTAAATCTGAATATGAATTTGTGAATATGCTAAGCAAAACTAGAGTGGTGATCTGGCGTCAGGTTCGGCTCTCTGCTCCTTTGTCTACCAGCTCTGTGACCTTAAGCAAGTCTCTGAACCTCTCTACTTCAGTTACCTCATCTCTAAACAGAGAAGGTAATGTTCATGACACCTCATTCATTGATCTTAGGATCAATAGGGTCTATAAATGTAGAGAGCTTGGGACCATCCCTGGTACATAGCTAAGTGCTCGGTACAGGTCTGCTGTTAGTCTTTTCCAGCTTGGAATGATGTTGAGACCTTTACTAGGCTATGGAACGTCAACAAGAGAGAAGAGACGTTATACTAGGGTGGACAGAATCAGGACTATCTTTTCATTCTCTACTTTCAACCTCTATGTAATGTGATACTACTTTTAAATATTTTATGAAATGTGTTTTTTAAATTTCACAAGCTCTCCCTTCCCTGTGCAGGCTGCTCAGTCAGCTGAGATGCTCACATTCCTCAGCCTTGGAGTGTGATTCCATCTAGGGCTGGAGAGGCCCTGCTTGTGACAGACACACATAGGTGACTAAGCTGGCCACCTACATGCAGACAGGAAAGAAAGCCACAGCGGATGCTGGAAAGAAGGCCATTGAGAAGAGGAGACCCCGATTCCCTGTCCCGCCAGCTGGGGCACTGGGCCACAAATGTCACCCCTTCCTCTGCCCCTCCCCACCTCACCCCTCTACTTCCTTCAGAAATGCAAGGAAGGAAAAAGCTATGTGCAGTTATGTTTGTGCTTTTGTTTGGGTGTAGGGCACCCCAGCACAGGGAAGAATGGAGCCTGGTAGGTTGGCTGTCATGGGCTGTGGAGGGCAAAGACTATCTGGCCAGTCCTCTGGGCCCCCAGGCATTGCCTGGGAACCAGAACCCCTCCCTCTGGGAACCAAGGGCAGAAAGTTACCTTCAGGAACGAAGGTATTCCTTGATATGACCCACGGACATTCTTTCTCAGAAATGAAAGCAGCTGAGAACACAGGATATCTTTCGGAACCAGAGGGCAAAGGATATAAAATCTTATAGCTTCGAGACTAGACCCTCCCAGCTGCCCTCCTAACTGAGTTCCTGCTCCTAGGAGGCCTCACCTAGCTAGAAATTCTAGGTGGCCTCCACTCCCAGACCACTCCTCCCCCTGCCAGAAGCCAGCCCCTCTTGTAGGAAAGATCTCAACAAATGTTGTTGGGTGCTCTCTATATTTCCAGGGCAAAGGGCTTTATGTGTGTGGACTTGCAGCTCGGCTTCCTGTCTTAGACTGCTTGCTCCAAGTTTTAACTCATGTGTTTACATTTCCTGCACAGAACAGAGCTGACAAATGAAGTATGTTCCTGCACACGAATCCCAGAACTCAGTTGCCCATAGGGCTGTCATTCCTAGAACACACCTGCACCGTCTTGATTTTGCCTCAGTCTCTAATCCCTCTCCATTGTCTTTTCCACCTTACAGATCTCTGATCATCCCTAAAGCCCTCACTCAGCTGTTACCATCACTGTGAGGCCTTTCCCTGTGCCCAGGTGATGCCCGCTGCTCCATCCTCTGGGTTCCTCAGAAGCCTCAGGACAGGAGAGTGCCTACCCCTAGGAGAATCACACTGAGACAAGATAGAAAGATGAGGAAAATTGCTGGGTGGTCTGACACACCTTTAATTCCAGTGCTCAGGAGGCAGAGGCAGGTGTATCTCTATGAGTTCAAGGATAACCTGGTCTATGGAGGGAGCTCCAGATCATCCAGGGCTACACAACACAATGAAACCCTGTCTTGAAGAAAAGAGAGAGAGAGAGAGAGAGAGAGAGAGAGAGAGATGAGAAAAATCTTAGGGACACAAAAAGTAAAAGGATCCCCTCAACCCAGATGTCTACACTTCTCACAGCCATGCAGCAGGAATCCCAGCACAGGTAACAAGCACTAAAGACCATTATTGCTTCCCAGTAAAACCCTGCAATTTCCCATGAATCGCACCTGAAACCCTATTTACAAGGCAAGGACAAGTGCCAGATCCTGGGCAGCCTAGTTGCTCCTTATCAGATTATAATTTCAGCTTAGTCACTCTGGAATCACTTTATTTATCTTATTCAGTGAGAGAGAGACAGACAGACAGAGAGAGAGAGAGAGAGAGAGAGAGAGAGAGAGGTTTTGTAGCAACCTTTTGAGATGTAGCTTGAGTGCTACCAAAGGGTTTGTGTGTGTGTGTGTGTGTATACAGATTTTACACATGAGAGAAAACATTTGATAATTACTTTTCTGAGTCTTACATGCTCAACATGAAGATCTGCAGTTACATCTATTTTCCTGAAAATGGCATAACTCTACTCTTCTTTATGGCAAAACCCCTCATATATATAATATATATATACATATTATATATATACATATATATGTATATTATCTTATATATTATATATTATCTTTAGACATAGAGCAAAGGATTACCAAGCTACAACCCACACCTCCAGAGAATCTAGGAAACAAGGAGAACCCTAAGAGAGTCATATATGGTCCCCAGGAGAAGGGGAAAGGAACAAGAATTGAGCAAATTGGGAGCATGGGGGGGGAGGGAGTTAGGAGAGAGAGAAGGGGAGAAGAGGAGGTGTGAGGAGGACATGAAGGAGCAGGAAGATTGAGTCCGCGGAGGAATAGAGGAGAGCAAGAAAAAAGATACCGTAATAGAGGGAGCCAGTATAGGTTTAAAGAGAAAACTGGCGCTAGGGAAATGTCCAGAGATCTACAAGGATGACCCCAATGAAGATTCTAAGCAATAGTGAAGAAGCTATCCTAAATACCCTTCCCCTATAATGAGATTGATGACTACCTTATATGCCTAGAGACTTCATCCAGCAGCTGATGGAAGCAGAAGCAGAGACCCACAGCTAAGTACTGAGCAGAATTCCTGGAATACAGTTGTAGAGAGAGAGGAGTGATGAGCAAAGGGGGTCAAGACCAGGCTGGTGAAACCCACAGAAATAGCCGACTTGAACAAGGGGGAGCTCATGGACCACAGACTGACAGCTCGGAAACCAGCATAGGACAGAACCAGGCCCCCTGAACCTGGTTATCAGTTAGGAGGCCTGGGCAGTCTATGGAGTCTCTGGTAGTGGAACAGTATTTATCTCTAGTGTAGAAATGGACATTGGGAGCCCATTCCCCATATAGGGATACTCTCTCAGCCTAGACACACGGGGGAGGGCCTTGGCCCTGACCCAAATAATGCACAGAATTTGATGAGCCCCCATGGAAGACCTCACCCTTTTTCTGGAGCAGAAGAGGGATGGGTTGGGGGTCCGTGGGAGGTATGGGAGGATGGGAGGGAGAGGGAACTGGGATTGATAAATAAAATAAGATTGTACCTAGTTAAGTTAAAAAGGTAAAAAAATTAAATAATAGTAATAATATGTCTTGCTGGGCATTGGTGGCTCACACCTTTAGTCCCAGCACTCATGAGGCAGAGGCAGGCAGATCTCTGTGAATTTGAGACCAGCCTGATCTACAAGAGCTAGTTCCAGGACAGGCTCCAAAGCCACAGAGAAACCCTGTCTCAAAAAACAATAATAATAATAATAATAATAATAATAATAATAATATAATAATAAAATATCTTATTACATTTTCTTTGTCCACACCAGTTGTTTTCAAGGCTACCAGTATCCTATTGTGTATCTAAATTAAAGGAGGGGCTTATCTTCCCACATAGTGAAAGGAGGTACAAGGGGAGGGAGATGTCTCTGACAGGCAACAGAGGAGGCAAAGAGGAAGTTCAGCTTAACACAACTCGGTAGCCAGTGTTGTTTCAAACTTTGGGTTTCTGACTCCAAATGGTTTATTTTAGGCATTTTCAAGCACCGCACGATTTTGTGGAAACTATTCTGGTCATAATTAACTCGATGCTGTATGCACAGCAAATCACACATAAATTATCTCCTTGAGAAACAAAGTAAGCTAAATTCAGATCAGACGTGTCTACATTGAAACTCTTTGTAAAGTCCATAAAGATGGGTTCTGTAGATTGACTGAGAAGAACAAATTTACGATAAGGCTCTAAGGGAGGATCCAGTACTGGAAAAGTGTCCAGTCACTAGGCTAGAAAGCATGTTCCCTATGGCCTTCTGGATGAAAAACAGGTTTTGCATCCCTTCCCTTGAAGGAACAACCCATTGTGATCAACATCTCAGGTTCCCTAGTGCTTGTCAGTGAGCACAAAGATCTCTGCACCCCCTACAAGGCTTCTGATGACTGAGTGACTCAGTGATGTCCAGGCCAACACCTCACTTGGAACTGTTCCTCTCTGCTGTATTGTCCCATGGTGACAAGATAGCTAGACTGCCCCTCCCTGTTCAAAGCACAGAGACAAGAAGGGCCTGGCCCCATACTCTCTTATAAACAAATCAAAGACTGTCCCAGAAAATACTTTAGTCAACCCCTGAGAAGTCACTGGCTGGAATCTGGACCAGCTGCCAAGGAGCTGGGAAAAATGAGCCCCATGATTGGGGGTATCTGAAGGACCAATCAGGCTCCATCAACAGAGACTGCAGATCTGGGTAGTCCCCCAAATCTGAGTGGCTGTCATAGAAGGGGGTAAGGGCTAGATGAAAGCCACCAAGTTCTACTACATATCCTATCTGTGTTTCAAGTTCCTTATACATGTCAATCGAGGCAGACATTAATGTATGGAGAAGATTTGTGTCAACATGTCTATGTTACATAGTCTCAACACAGGCTCACATTAGAAAATCCTAGGCAAAGTTGGAGACATACTAGTGCCTAGAGTCAATGCATGAAGATTTTAATGTACTTGCTCCAGATTAGCCTCTGGAATTAATTTTTTTTTGAGACAGAGTTTCACTGTATAACAACCTTGACTGTCCTAGAACTTGCTCTGTAGACCAGGCTGGCCTTGAACTCACAGAGATCCACCTGTTTCTACCTCCTGAGTGCTGGAATTAACTGCATGCACCACCACTGGGAGACTAACATGTAGACTGTTTTGAGAACCACTGCTATAGACACAGCGCCTTAGGAACAGGGTCTGTTCTGTACCCTCTCCGACCCACACATGAGCAGCAGGCTGACAAGAAGTCCTCACTACATGAGGGAACCAAAACTGGGGGAGGTTGCAGAGATGGCTCAGTGGTTAAGAGCACCTGTTGCTCTTAAAGAGATCCTGAATTCAGTTCCCAGCACCCATGTTCTCTTCTGGCCTCCTCCAGCACCTGCACTCATGTGCATATATTTCTCAACATACACACACACACACACACTTTGAAAAAAAAAACAACAAAGTAAGTCTTCTAAAATGACAGGGCATAATTTCTCCTCTAATCTCTACTAATCTACACACGGTAGTGAACACTGTCATAACTGCAGTTTCTTCTCCCCTCAGATCTCTCATTTCCTGAGCCCTGTACTTGGCCTCCCTTTAATAAGCACAACCACAGCTCCAGGTGGCCTCTTCTATGGGCAGATTGCCAGCTGCTCTTCTAACTGCCCTGTCGGACAGCCCAGTCTCACTCTGGCGTGGCAGGTGCCCTAGTCCAGGAAGATAACTCTCCAGAAACAGCCAGGCTCAACCCTTGGGCCTTGGCTAACCCCCCTGCTGGGGTGAGAGAACAGCAGGATAGCGCTCCCATGCATTCAGTGGCAGAGTGTCTAGCTTTAATTCAAAAGCAACCCACACAGAACAAATGCATCTGACTCTTCAGAAGATTCAGAACCCATCTGACTCTTCAGACAGATGTGAACCTGAGACGTGTCCCTGCTAACGTCACAAGAATGAGTCAGAGGTGAATACATCCCCGGGGTGATGACAGCTGGTATCCTACTATCTGGTCCTAACCCCACCACACTTCTAAAACTGCTTGTTCCAAGGTAAGCCACAGGGACAGCCTTATGACATGTAATGTCCATAGCTCTACGAAAGCCCACATCAATGCCTGGAGAAACCTTGGGTTGGGTTTTAAACTCTATTACTACCTTCAAATTCTTATGTTTTTAAACAAAAGGCCTCACATTTCATTTTGCACCAGACTCTACAGCTTTGTGACTGGTCCTGATCAAACAAACTCATACAAAATCCATCAAGGCTTGGGAGGCTAAGGGAGGAGAAGTGTAAGTTCAAGACCAGCCTGGGCTATACAGTGAGTTTATGGTCAGCCTCAGCTGCGTAGTGAGACACTGTCTCAATAATAATAATAATAACTGGTTGGGCATGGTGGCACATGCTTTTAATTCCAGCACTCGGGAGGCAGAGGCAGGCAAATCTCTGTGAGTTCAAGGCCAGCCTGGTCCACAAAATTAGTCCCAGGACAGCCAGGGCTACATAGAGAAACCCTGTCTTTAAAAACCAAACAATAAAAAATAATAATAATCTGAAGTCTGACTTCAGCCTCCTTAAAGTGTCTCCCTGCTACTCTGTGACACTCCACATTCCTGTTTTCTTCCACCTCTAGTGGGAGTAAGCCAGAGAGTTCCACACAAGATCTCCAATGGTCAAAGAAGCACCAAGTACTTAAGTATGGCGTGGAGGTGAGAGAGATGCCAGTGAGGAGGTGAGAGAGATGCCAGTGAGGAGGTGAGAGAGATGCCAGTGGGGATAGGAAGTGGTTGAGAAATTGGAGAAGGCTACGGTCTTTGTCTGGTCACTGACATAATACAAGTCTAGTCATTTTGGGGGCCTCCATTTACCCACCTGCAGTCTGCAAGGGTTCCCCTGGATGGTCCCTTCTTTTGAGCTCCCAACCATGACTGGGAGCACTAAATCCTGCCCCAAACTGGAGAAGGTGTGGGCAAGATGCTACCCCACGGGGCCAGGCTGGGAGGTGGCAGCAGTGGTTGGCTGGCCCGTGAGGGTCAAGGAGGTTACAAGCCCATGAGCTAAGGTATTGGGTGGGTCGTCTACACCAGTGGTTCCCAACCTTCCTAGCTCTGCAAGGGTTTAATATAGTCCCTCATGTCCCCAACCACAAGAATATTTTGTTGCCACTTCGCAACTGCAGTTTTGCCACTGTTCTGAATTGTAATGTAAATATGTGTGTCTTCCAATGGTCTAAGGTGACTCTTTTGAAAGGGTCATTTGAAACCCCAAATGGGTCATGACCCACAAGCTGAGAACTGCTAATCTAATGGCCATCCGTAACGATGGCTTTGGGTCACTCCTGCCTCTGCAGAGTATGGGAGGTAAGGTGCAGCAGGACAACCTGTCTTGGTGTTTTCATCATGAAACCAGACTGTTCTGAAAGACAGTAATGAAAACAGCAGCATTTGCATTTCGCCGCCACAAGCTCTCTCCTGTCTGCTCCACCACGTGGGGCCTCTCCACGCTCTGCTTTGTTTGGACACAAGGGCTCAGAGTCCCACACAAAACACTCTGTGGCCGCAAATCCCTCCTTGCTACCACCCAGTGGACACCAGAGGAGGGGATGGAGTGGAGTGGTGGGGCCTGCAAAAGGCCTTAGGATGAAGAGGCCCTGAAGAATAAGTAAGTTATCCTAGCCATCTTTGGGTCACAGGCATGAAGAAGAACTCAAAATGCCATCCTAGAAGCCCAAGAACATCACAGCACAGAAAAGATGGCAGGATAACTCATAAGCCACCATAGCAGGCTTCAGGAGCCTTCAAGAACATTGAGTAACCGTCTACAACAGCAAACCGAAACTGAACTACAGCACCCCCTGGTGGTCAGGGGGTTGGCCCTGTGAAGATCCAGGTGCATCCTCTAAGATGTTTCTGAGGAAGACTGAGGAATGTTTACTAACAAAAGGCCCCATGAGGCCTACAGAGAACACAGAATCGAGGGAGAAGGCTTGTGATGCAAGTTACTGAGGTGTAATTGCAGGGTTCTGCCCCCAGGGCAACCAAGAAGCCATCCTTTTGGCCAGCCAGGCTCTGGACAAGCAAAGGAGGTTCGGGAAGGCAGTTTTCAGCAGCAGATAGAAAATAGCAACCACTGAGTTGTGGGAGGAAAGCCTGGGGCAAGGAATGGAATCCAGGCCTGTTCTCCCACACATAGTTCATCAGGAACTAGGATCTGCTCTCTCTTGGCATTGCCTGACCAGGCCATGGCTCAGGTATCTGACACCTGGGGCAGAGAGTCACATGCCAGGAAACTCTATACACTTGGGCCCCAGGTCGCAGCTTCCAGCTGCAGCAAGCAAACTGGACTTCTGAAGGAGGAAGCGGTTCTCCAGAGCCCACTGGCAGGGGAACTACATCCGGGGAGAAAGCACAGGAGAGGACTCTTGCCACCAACCAGGTGAGAGGCAGGAAGGAGAAGGAAGAGGAGGGAAGATGAGCAGGGCCAACCAAGAGCACAGAGCTGGGGAAGGCAGAGCAGTAGATGCTTCCAGAAAAGAGGGTTGACGAGCATAGAAGGCGGGGCCAGAAGTACCTGTTACCTACTTAAACAGTCTAGCTGCACACCCTGGAGTTCTATCACTAATCGGTCACTCTTGCCTTTACATTAGTGCCAACCAGACCTCCTGGTATTTACCTGGCCTCCCCCACAGTCACACAGGCACGTGAAGGACAAAACTATTCATTTCAAGAAGTAAAATTACTATAAAAGCAGAAGCAATAATCTAGGACCTCCCAGGCCCATCTCAACAGGGCAACGGGACAAAGGGGCCTCACAGATTAACCTCCTAGAAACGATAGAACATTAAAATGTCAAGCCTAAGGAATTCTTGCTCTTAGAATCCTGTTGAAGACAGACAGACATACCTACGGTGGGAAAGGCCCCAATGGAGAGTTCTGGCCCAAAGAGACACCACCAAGGGGCTCAATCAGGAGAGCACTTCCCTGAGACGTAGTATTCTAACTTTGCTCTTCCTTTATAGGATCTTCCATTGCGCAGATTCTCCTCGGCACAAGGATTATGATCATCTGTGACCATGCTTCTACTAGCTCCTCGCCTCCTGCCCCTCCTGCTGGTGATAGGCACAGGGGCTCCCGTGCCCAGCCCTCACACACTGCCCCAGGGATGCTACATAGCCGAAGAAGCCGGCGAACAGACATTCCGCTGCAGCCGGGCTGGCCTGAGTGCCGTGCCCAGCGGCATCCCCAACAACACCCGAAAGCTTTACCTGGATGCTAACCAGCTGGCGTCACTGCCAGCTGGTGCCTTCCAGCACTTGCCTGTCCTGGAAGAACTAGACCTGTCTCATAATGTCCTTGTCCACCTCTCAGGGGCTGCTTTCCAGGGCCTGGAGGGCACTCTACGCCACCTTGACCTCTCTGCCAACCAGCTAGCATCCGTGCCTGTGGCAGCCTTCACGGGGCTGCAGATCCAAGTGAACCTGTCTGCCAACCCGTGGCGCTGCGACTGTGCCCTACAGGAAGTTCTCAGACAGGTGAGGTTAGCTCCAGGCTCCGGGACAGGCATCGTGTGTGGTCCAGGAGCCCGACCAGATCTCGTGGGACAGGAGTTCCTTCTGCTGACTAGGGAGGAAGAGCTGTGTGGGACAGGACGAGGTGGGACCCGAAGGAGCACTGATGTGGCCCTGCTAGTTACCATGGGAGGCTGGCTGACGCTGGTAGCGGCTTATCTGATCCACTATGTGTGGCAGAACCGGGACGAGACCCGGCGCCCCCTCAAGCGGGCTCCTGTGCAGCGTCTGGTGCGCTCAGAGGACTCCTCCACCCTCAGCACAGTGGTCTGAAGCATTGCGCAGTGGTCTGCACTCTTGGCCTTCGCTCGCCTTTCTCTACTCCTACGGCATCCCCTGCCCCATCTGCCCTCTATCCCTGCCCGCCTCCCTCAATACCTTCTCTGGTTCACTTGTCCTCTCTCATTCTCTTACTCTCTCGCCCTTTCTTCTCCAGAACACTACCTTTGGAGCCTGGATTTGGGGGTACCTCCTTCTATACCTAGGCTGTGCTTGACTCAGAGAATCCAAAATTCCTGAATCCACTGCGTGGGAGCGGGGGTGGGGGTGGGAGTCAGAATTAACAACCATCTCAGTCGGCAGCAACGCAGAGGGAGAAGCCAGTAGTTTCGGAACATAGGGGAGGATCCTGAGCCTGGGCCTCACCGTACAGATGTGGGTAATGACGCCAAGGATGACGGCTTTGAGGGGAGCTAGGGAGATGGTTCAGTCAGTGACGTGTCTGTCCTGCACGAGGACCTGAGCTCAGATCTCTAATACCTACTTAAAAGCTGGACACAAGCTGGGCGTTGGTGGCACACGCCTTTAGTCCCAGCACTCGGGAGGCAGAGGCAGGGAGATCTCTGTGAGTTCGAGGCCAGCCTGGTCTACAAAGCTACGCAGAGGAACTTGTCTCAAAAAAAAAAAAAAAAAAAAAAAAAAAAAAAAAAAAAAGGCTGGACACAGGATGGGTATCTATAACGCCAGTGCCAGGGTGGAGGGATGGGAGTGTGGGAGAGAGACAAACAGATCCTTGGAGCTCATTGGCTGGCCGACTGGCCTAGCCAGTCAGTAAGCTCCAGGTTCAGTGAGGCCACTGTACACTGACCAGAAACACACACACACACACACACACACAGAGAGAGAGAGAGAGAGAGAGAGAGAGAGAGAGAGAGAGAGAGAGAGAGAATGAGGGCTTTGGGAAGGAAAGAGGGAGTATACGAAAGAAAGGATGATACAAAAACACTTGGAGCATGTGTGTGACAACCCTGGGAGTAGGAGAGGGTGTGGAGAAGGGTGAGGAAGTGCTGGAAGCAATCAGGAGATAAAACAAAACGGTACAGCCACATTGAGAAGGGCCTCTGGGCTCTTCCCCTCTGCTCCCTCGGCATCCTCTCCACCTCCCTTCTTACCTCTTAATCCCAGGCATTCTCCTTGTGTCCTCTACCCCAGGACCCCTTACATCATGGTCCCCTACTTCCTTCCCCAGAATTCCCCTGCTCCTCTCCCCTCTCCTTTATACACTGACAGTTTTCCTGAGCTGTTCCCCTTTAGAGACTGAACTAGGGATGGATGACAATAATTTGGGGGCAGAGCAGAGACCCCAGAACATCACTGAGCAACTCAATTAAAAAACAAACTTTTATGAGCATCCTTGGTCTCTTTCTGGTTGTTCATTTTACTGAACATGTGTCGTCTGGCATGGAGGAGCAGAATGTGGAGCCGTAACCACCACCTCCCTCCCCCTTTGTGGAGTGCTCCCACTGGGCTACGTGCTCACCCATCTCTCTTCCTGCTTTGGCCCCTGACATTAGAGTCCAACAGTAGGAGAACTAATTAATCAATTATTAATTAATGAACTAATAAGAACGGAACTGGAAGCATGCGGAAGTCAAGAGAGAAGGTGGCCTGGCTTCAACCCTACCTTCAGCTCTGCCAGGAATCGGGGAGAACAGAGCGGGGCCCTAAGATGCCACAAGTCCTGTGAAGCAGGTGGGTGGCTCCCTGATGTTACACACTTAAGAGCAGCAGAAAAGAGAAAACTAAACTTTTCCAAGAGACACAATATGTCAAAACTAACCTCTTCCACTTGGATGTACCAGAGCCCAATTGCCCAGTCTCACTCTAAGGCAAAATTCCAGATACCTTAGGTGGAGGCAGGCCCCACCTGTTGTGAACAGGCAGCTTCCTGAAGTCGGCTGCCAGCGTAGAGGAGAAGAAAGGGAGAAGAGACTCCAGAGCCTTCCCCCGCTAGCTTCACTCTGCTCCTTCCTCAGAGAGCCCCAGGAAACTCAGACCAAGAAAAGAAAGTCTTCTTGTCTGGGGAGTTCTGAACTGAGCAAGCTAAGCCGTTCCCCAGACTAGAGACGGTTCCCCAAAGCCTCATTATCTACAAAAGGGGCTAGGTAGAGAGAAAACCTGGAATGCTGAAGCCTATGTCCACAGGAAGTGAGAACAAGACTGGAACCCAATCTCCTGCTCTGGTAGAACATACACCCTTCCTGTCCAAGGGACGGAATGAATCGATGGGAGAGAGGAGGGTAGCGCCAGGGGCGCAGCTAAGAGGAAAAGAAGGTCCCGGCTTCACCCAACCAACCACAGGAAGCTAAAAGAAAAAAAAAGCCAGAGCAATTGAAGCTCAGATTGGACAAAGGTGTGGAGACGCTTGGACAGGGAGGAGAGACAAGGCCATAGGGACACTCCACGCCAGACCTGCCCTGCCCATGGTTCCCTTCCCAGGGGTGGCAAAGGAATGAAGGGAGACAGCAAGCCCCAGAAAGCCTAGGCTTCTGTTCCTGGAGTAGAAGCCCTATTAGAAACCAGTGGCTACTGCCCGGTACCCAAAGCTCAATCTGGGCGTGAACACACGGGGTTTCAGGTGCTAGAAGCTGGGGTGGAGGATGAACTGCGATGCTGAAGGACTTGATTCCGCTAGCGGATTTCTTACTAAGGGAAAAAAGTACTAAGCCGGCCCCAGCGTCCGGCTGCACTGACTGGGGACAACGTGACAACCAGAGAGAGGCCGTAGGCGGAATGGGAGGAGCTTGAATGGAGTGGGCGGGATTGCGTGGTGCAGGGCGGAGTAATTAGGGGGAGGGGGGAATGAGCTGGAGGCGGGGCCCAGGGGGTGGGTGGGGCCCGAGTGGGACCGAAGTTAGGTGGGAGGTGGCACTGAAGCAGGATGGGGGCTCAGCTGAGTTACCCAGACAAACAAAGAACCGTAGCATAACAGCATTGAGGACCGCCACTGGTGTGGTGACCCGGAGCTGGACGGTGACTCCAGGACTGGGGAGAAGCAAAGTGTATACTTAAGACGACTGGGTGCGTGAGCAAATTGAGAGCATGGAAAGAGGGGGGAGGGAACTACGAGAATGAGAAGGGAAGAAGAGGAAGGATGCAGAGGTCATGAGGGAGCAGAAAGGTTGTGTCAGGTGTGGATTAGAAGAAAGGATAAGCGATAGGTAGTGTTTAGTTGGGGGGGTGATAGGGGAGGAGGGGCGGGAGAAGGGAACTGGGATTGTCATGTAATTCAATCTTGTTTGTAATTCAAATAAAAAATTTAAAAAAAAGAATCATGAGCAATTCCAAACTTAAAAAAAAAAAAAGACGACTGGGTGCGGGGCTGGTTATCCAAAGGTATGGTACAGGCTGCTGGGGCGGGAGAAGGGCTTAAATGAGGCCCTAACTGAGAGATTATCTTTAGCCTCCGTGAGAGCCTGGAGCTTTTGCCCTTAGGAATGCCCACTCACCTCCCTCCGGAAGATTCCTGTTGCTCGAACTGCTGAAGTATCTCATCTGCCTGGTGATGACC